>NW_027361672.1:39410000-39862500 GCF_039654945.1 Dendrobates tinctorius | reverse complement strand
CGTCAAATGGCGCTGCTTCCCTTCCGAGCTCTGCCATGCCCCCAAATAGTGGTTTACCCCCACATGTGGGGTATCAGCGTACTCAGGACAAATTGCACAATAACTTTTAGGGTCCTGTTACCCTTGGAAAAATAAGAATTGAGGGTGAAAAGATCATTTTTGTGGAAAAAATATGATTTTTTAATTGTATGGCTTTATGTTATAAACTTCTGTGAAGCCCATGGGGGTTCAAAGTTCTCACCACACATCTAGATAAGTTCCTTAGGGTGTCTAGTTTCCAAAATGGTGTCATTTGTGGGGGGTTTCCACTGTTTTGGTACATCAGGGGTTTTCCAAACGCGACATGGTGTCCGATCTCAATTCCAGCCAAAAACGTCAAATGGCGCTGCTTCCCTTCCGAGCTCTGCCATGCGCCCAAATAGTGGTTTACCCCCACATGTGGGGTATCAGCGTACTCAGGACAAATTGCACAATAACTTTTAGGGTCCTGTTACCCTTGGAAAAATAAGAATTGAGGGTGAAAAGATCATTTTTGTTTAAAAAATATGATTTTTTAATTGTATGGCTTTATGTTATAAACTTCTGTGAAGCCCATGGGGGTTCAAAGTTCTCACCACACATCTAGATAAGTTCCTTAGGGGGTCTAGTTTCCAAAATGGTGTCATTTGTGGGGGGTTTCCACTGTTTTGGTACATCAGGGGTTTTCCAAACGCGACATGGTGTCCGATCTCAATTCCAGCCAAAAACGTCAAATGGCGCTGCTTCCCTTCCGAGCTCTGCCATGCGCCCAAATAGTGGTTTACCCCCACATGTGGGGTATCAGCGTACTCAGGACAAATTGCACAATAACTTTTAGGGTCCTGTTACCCTTGGGAAAATAAAAATTGGGGTGAAAAGATCATTTTTGTGGAAAAAATATGATTTTTTAATTGTACCGCTGTACGTTATAAACTTCTGTAAAGCCCTTGTGGGTTCAAAGTTCTCACCACATATCTAGATAAGTTCCTTGGGGGGTCTAGTTTCCAAAATGGGGTCACTTGTAGGGGGTTTCCACTGTTTAGGTACATCAGGGACTCTCCAAACGTGACATGGCGTCCAATCTGAATTCCAGCCAATTTTGCATTGAAAAAGTCAAACGGCGCTCCTTCCATTCTGAGCTCTGCCATGCGCCGAAACAGTCGTTCCCCCCCACATATCAGGTATCTGCGTACTCAGGACAAATTGCACAATAACTTTTGCAGTTCAATTTCTCCTGTTACCCTTGGTAAAATAAAAAAAATTGAACCTGAAGTATTTTTTTTATGAAAAAAAGTTAGATGTTCATTTTTTTTTAAATATTCAAAAAAATTCCTGTGACGCACCTAAAGGGTTAATAAACTTCTTGAATGTGGTTTTGAGCACCTTAAGGGGTGCAGTTTTTAGAATGGTGTCACTTTTGTGTATTTTCTATCATATAGACCCCTCAAAGTGGCTTCAAATGTGATGTGGTCCTAAAAATAAAATGGTGTTGTAAAAATGAGAAATCGCTGGTCAACTTTTAACCCTTATAACTTCCTAACAAAAAAAAATTTTGGTTCCAAAATTGTGCTGATGTAAAGTAAACATGTGGGAAATGTTAGTTATCAAGTTTTTTGTGTGCCTTATCTCTGTGATTTAAGGGCATAAAAATTCAAAGTTGGAAAATTGCAAAATTTTCAAAATTTTCGCCAAATTTCCGTTTTTCTCACAAATAAACGCAAGTTATTTGAATGAAATTTTACCACTAACATGAAGTACAATATGTCACGAGAAAACAATGTCAGAATCACCGGGATCCATGGAAGCGTTCGAGAGTTATGACCTCATAAAGGTACAGTGGTCAGAATTGTAAAAATTGGCCCGGTCATGAACGTGCAAACCACCCTTGGGGGTGAAGGGGTTAACTGATCAAAATGACGGATTAAAAGAATCAAAGATTGATGAGAGGCAGTTAGAGTAAATTCACATTGGGAAAGAATCTCTGAGACAGAAACTTCATTGGGTTTCATCTATTGGCATATCTTTGTTTTGGTGGCAATCACTTCCATTGTTGCTCTTGCTATTTAGAATTGGACAGTTGCAGACATTTTCGTAACAAATCTGCCATTTGTAAGTATATCCTATGAAGGTACAGTGGGGAAAAAAAGTATTTAGTCAGTCAGCAATAGTGCAAGTTCCACCACTTAAAAAGATGAGAGGCGTCTGTAATTTACATCATAGGTAGACCTCAACTATGGGAGACAAACTGAGAAAAAAAAATCCAGAAAATCACATTGTCTGATTTTTTTTCATTTTATTTGCATATTATGGTGGAAAATAAGTATTTGGTCAGAAACAAGCAATCAAGATTTATGGCTCTCACAGACCTGTAACTTCTTCTTTAAGAGTCTCCTCTTTCCTCCACTCATTACCTGTAGTAATGGCACCTGTTTAAACTTGTTATCAGTATAAAAAGACACCTGTGCACACCCTCAAACAGTCTGACTCCAAACTCCACTATGGTGAAGACCAAAGAGCTGTCAAAGGACACCAGAAACAAAATTGTAGCCCTGCACCAGGCTGGGAAGACTGAATCTGCAATAGCCAACCAGCTTGGAGTGAAGAAATCAACTGTGGGAGCAATAATTAGAAAATGGAAGACATACAAGACCACTGATAATCTCCCTCGATCTGGTGCTCCACGCAAAATCCCACCCCGTGGGGTCATAATGATCACAAGAACGGTGAGCAAAAATCCCAGAACCACGCGGGGGGACCTAGTGAATGAACTGCAGAGAGCTGGGACCAATGTAACAAGGCCTACCATAAGTAACACACTACGCCACCATGGACTCAGATCCTGCAGTGCCAGACGTGTCCCACTGCTTAAGCCTGTACATGTCCGGGCCCGTCTGAAGTTTGCTAGAGAGCATTTGGATGATCCAGAGGAGTTTTGGGAGAATGTCCTATGGTCTGATGAAACCAAACTGGAACTGTTTGGTAGAAACACAACTTGTCGTGTTTGGAGGAAAAAGAATACTGAGTTGCATCCATCAAACACCATACCTACTGTAAAGCATGGTGGTGGAAACATCATGCTTTGGGGCTGTTTCTCTGCAAAGGGGCCAGGATGACTGATCCGGGTACATGTAAGAATGAATGGGGCCATGTATCGTGAGATTTTGAGTGCAAACCTCCTTCCATCAGCAAGGGCATTGATGAAACGTGGCTGGGTCTTTCAACATGACAATGATCCAAAGCACACCGCCAGGGCAACGAAGGAGTGGCTTCGTAAGAAGCATTTCAAGGTCCTGGAGTGGCCTAGCCAGTCTCCAGATCTCAACCCTATAGAAAACCTTTGGAGGGAGTTGAAAGTCTGTGTTGCCAAGCGAAAAGCCAAAAACATCACTGCTCTAGAGGAGATCTGCATGGAGGAATGGGCCAACATACCAACAACAGTGTGTGGCAACCTTGTGAAGACTTACAGAAAACGTTTGACCTCTGTCATTGCCAACAAAGGATATATCACAAAGTATTGAGATGAAATTTTGTTTCTGACCAAATACTTATTTTCCACCATAATATACAAATAAAATGAAAAAAAAAACAGACAATGTGATTTTCTGGATTTTTTTTTCTCAGTTTGTCTCCCATAGTTGAGGTCTACCTATGATGTAAATTACAGACGCCTCTCATCTTTTTAAGTGGTGGAACTTGCACTATTGCTGACTGACTAAATACTTTTTTTCCCCACTGTATATTGTCTCCTTTGCACCTGGCTGGGCTGCATGCTTTGGAAAGAGCATGGATTGACTGGCATTTCACTGAATATGTCTGCTTTTGTTGCCCCTGCCGTTGCTTAGGGGTGCATTGTGCTGTCTTATGCACGACTCAATGGAATTAATCGCATTTTATTATTAATTACAATAAATATTAAAAAAAGACTCTGGGTAAGGAATTATTTTTGTCTGTCGCTGTGCGAATGAATGTAGGTGAATAAGGAACAAAGGGTAACAGTTTTTACGCAGCAAATAACTGACATGGGATTTTATGAACGACTGGTCGGGTCAGAACCATAAATTGTTAAGATACCAGCTAAAATGCAGAAAAGTGAAGGCAGGTATTTAGAGTCTGACAATGCGGAAGCGGTCTGATATTTGCTGAGTGGCAGTAAGGAGGGAGAAACACTGGAGGACTTTTGTCTCGGACACAGGCAATGCTCAATACAAGGTAGGACAAGACAATCCAGTCCGCTGCTCACCATGTACAACGTTTTACACTGTGGTGGGCTGAAGAAGTGAATTGGATTCCCAGCTGGGGATGCACCAGTGACCTGTTCTGCTTGTCTTTTTTTTTGCTGACCACAGCTTAGCACATTGACTCCTTTCCAGTGCTGTATTTATTCTCCAGTGATCACTTCCCTTCCTTACAAATAGCCATTATGTTCAGCGCAGGGAGGGGCGCAGCTCTGAGCGCTGAATGGAATTTGCATGGTTCAATGCAAGCTCACATCTCTGAGTCTACAGAGGGACAATGGCAGGGACCTCTGAAATTACCTTGCTAAATTTGATGCTTAGCTTGCAAATAATAATTACTGAACAGACCTCCAACGCAACTCCCGCCACCTGCCTCTTACGTAGATGTGCAGCGATGGCTTATTTGATATGACAGGTACAAATGAATAAATTAAATATTAATTCATGTGACTGTAAGCCTGCAAGGGCAGGGTCCTCTCTCGCCTCTGTATCAGTCTGTGATTGTTAGTTTGTTTACTGTAAGTGATATCTGTAATTTGTATGTAACCCCTTCTCATGTACAGCACCATGGAATCAATGGCACTATATAAATAAATATTAATAATAATAATAATAATAATTGCTATGCCATACTAGATTGTGGTGGCATCATAACTACAGTACAAAAAGTTTTTTGTTTTTTTTTACTTCATTGCCTATTGCATAAAAAGTTTCATCCCCAACTATGTATAACACCTGTTCGTGGCTGCGTTCTTGCAGCGTATTCATTTAGGATGAAGCCGGGGTAGGTAAAAAAGTTTAATTTCATTCTCAAGTTCAAAAATATTCGACGTGAGGTCCTAATGTATGGAAGTCATCTGAAAAAGTATGTAATTGTGTTTTGCTGACATAGACATGATGGGGAGAGCTTGCCGTGCTCAGGTGAAGAGCTGTCATATTTATGAGGTGGTGCAGGGCTGGGGCAGCACATATTTAGGGTGTTGCCAGCAATCACAATACTTTTGAAAAAAAACATGGACACACACACAGAGAAACAAAGGTGTGCCTCTGGCGTTTCCACAGGAGAGGGCTGGGAAAGACCTGCCACCTCCTACTCCTCCCCCATCTCTTGGTTCACATTCTCCCTGATTCCAGAGGCACAGAGCTGTAGAGCAAACAGGAGGAAGCTCTGTGCCTGTCCTGCTTGATTCCTGATTCCCACTACCTACAATACATTTTTGGGCCTTGCTATTGACTATCATTTACTTGCACATCTGGAAATTGTGGCCCACTTCTGGGCTAGCTTTACCTGTCTTCACGTACGCTTCCTTTACTACACCTACACACATAGATCACTTTTCCTTTTCAAGGCGGATGCTTTTTCAGCTATCGATAGAACTACAAAATGAGTATTAACGGAGGGTCCCATCCCCGGATCAATACCCTAGGCAGGCTCACTAGAGCAGAATCTGGCCCGGATCTATCCGGCAGGTATGAGATGAACAACCACCACAAAATGGTGGTAGGAGGAGGCGGAGGAGGAATTATGCCGCAGAAAACGTACTACGTCCAGCAGTCCTACAGCGAACAAACCGGAGAAGGCTACGGGTGAGAAAAATATAAATATTCTATGGTGTACTATAATTTTAAAAGTGCAAATTGGAGTTTCCGACTGTTTTGAAATTATCTGGCAGCTGAAAAACCTCCTCAGAGATGTAATTATCTACAAGGTTGTGTGTTCTATAGAATTGCCACTCCGGATGTCACATTAGATAATTTGGTAAAAATTTTGCATGTGTTCCAAAGCGAATAGTAGAATTGTTGCATTTTTTACTATTGTGCTGAAAGATAATTTATCTAATACCAATAAGTCTGGTTTCCAAAGCTTTTTATGTTATTATTTTTTAATCCAATGTTAGTAATTGATGAGTAAAATTAACGTTAACGTAAAAAACCAGATGAGCCTGATATTAAGTTATTTGTAAAAATATTTTTGAACATATTTTTCTGCATAGCGGTCAATGGAAAGGTCATCCGGATGTATCAAATTCTTAGCGGGGTGAGTGGCTTATGACAGACCTGAAACAGTTGCTGTCAGCCGCACCAAGTGTGGCATCTAGGAAATCATACATACACTTGTGTTTCCATCCAGAATAGGAGGAAGTCACCGCCATACCCGTGAACCTTACCTGCTATGAATTATTTACTATGCTCCAAGCTTTACAACCCCTGTTGATTACGTAAATGATCTGTGACTGAAGTATGATGGTGGCTTACTTGCTGTTATGTTGTGGCCTGAAACTGTTTTGCAATGACAATATTGTCCACAGATTGCCAGGGCGGTCTACCCAGCCCCCATACCCAAGGTGGTGGAAACAGGTCTGGCTCTGGGATGAGATCACTAAGGCAAAGTTGTTGAGTAGACTGAGGAATTTTTTTTGTTTTTGCTTTAGGCTTTCTCTCAGGAAAGATAATGTGAAACTGAAGAGGTTTAGCAGGTTACTTTATATCTTCAATTTTCTCACAACAACCCCAACCCCCACAATCTGCACACAATGATTTACTGCCACAACATCAGCTCTGTTTTACAGGGTTAGATAAGTCAGCTCACACATTGTAAATTCATTCATTGTTTTCCATTTCATTTTTTGATTGAAGAGTTTCTCTGGGTGTACTTATAAAAACGAACTGTAGTATGTTCACAAGGTCTATCATGAAGGGCTGGCGCTGCAGCAGCGCATTGGTCCCATCATTTTTGGTGCATATCACACAGAGCTCAAATCGTCATCTGTGATTTATTGATTTCACTTTATTATTTTAGTGTAGTGACATTTGCTGATTTTTTTTTTTGTGCCACATTCTTCAAAATGGCGCATAGGGGTCATGAATTTGGCATAAATAAATTATTTTTATTTTTGTCTGTAGCAAGTTTTTCGGACTTCTCGGCACCAAAAGATGCAAAAAATGCATCCAATTAAAAGCTCCACAGGAAATTTTACTCCAGGCAAAGACTGGAATGAAATGCAACCAAATACTGAAACATTTGTAAAAGTCGCTGTTCATGAATTTGTTTAAAGCAGCAGGAAAAACAAAAGTTGTTTAGGAAAAATAAATTTAAGACAAATGAAAATGGATAGAGAATACAGTGTACAAGTGCAAAGTGGAGAAGCAGCAATGATGAATTGGGCTCTTGGTGTACATGTAGCGAATCCTATGGGTAAGAAGAACCTATAGAACCATCGCTCTGATCTGCTCTTGTGGGTTCCTCCATCATGGATTTATTCAAACCTTTTTCCGGTAACTATTTTTTATAGACAAAAAAGTCCTTTTATGAAGGTGATTCAACTACGGTAATAGTTTTCATACACGGGCTGAAATAAAGCCCACCATTACTGCCGTCTAGCAGTTTTTCTCAGTTGATATCACAGTACCAACCAATCTCGTTGATTTGAGCTGCTCTGGTTGCTATGGATTGTCTGCCTGGTAACTGATGTTGTTAGAGAGCTCATTAGTGATGAGTGAACATGTTCGGATAAGGGTGAGAGAGCACTCTCGGGTGCTAACGGAGTGTCTTCGAAGTGCTCGAAAAATATGTTTGCGTCCCGCAGCTGCATGTCTCGCGGCTGTTCGACAGCTGCAACACATACATGGATTATCTAACAGGCAATCGCTAACAAGCAATCCATGCATGTGTTGAGACTGTCGAACAGCCGCAAGACATGCAGCTGTGGTAACTCGAACATATTTTTTGAGCACGCCAAGGACACTCGGTTAGCACCCGAGCATGCGTGGATAACAACTTATCCCAGTACGTTTGCTCATCACTACAGCTCATCCTTAGCAACCTTATTGTTTTGTATCACTTATGTTCTCTATTTTTGTGGGTAGAGAAGGAGGGCTCTTTCCAGCATAGATTTAGACTCCTTCCTGATGTTTTAAAGCACATTTTTCTAAAAAAAACAAAAAACAACAACAACTTTTATTCAGGTCAGTTATTTGCTTAAAATCAGCTAGAGAGGCTGGTTCTAAAATAAAAATATCATGGTTTCTGCAATAGCATTCCCAATGTCCTATGTTTTTTCTCTCTGTGCTGGCTGTCATCCCGGCAATTAGATAAATAATGGACACAACTTTCTTAGGTGCTAGAGTGCCCCATATAAAATAAAGCAACCTGCATACTCGCCGCCCAGACCTATGCTACTCCAGCGCTGTACCTAACCAACATTAATTCAACATTGGCGGCAGCTCTCATGTGACACAACAAAGTCACGTGGACTCCAGAACTCACAACGCCTACATTGTTGGAGCAACGCCCATGTAGGAGGGCACACTAGCATCTAAAGGATTGTCCAGTAGTGGACAACCTCTTTTTAAAGTGTATTTAGATGAGCTGATCTTGACCCATCAATGAACTCTGATCAACTTCACACAAGTCGATTAACGCTTGTTTACACGTGTCGTTAAAAACTGATGGGAACAATGATTAGCACTGACTATTCTGTCCACAGAGCATCATATTGTTGGCAATACATTCCCGCTTTACATTGGGCGATTTAATGATGATTAAACGATCTGACTACCCAATGAAGGAACATTGTGCTTGTTTACTGGGTGATCATTACCATGTTTACTCTAACCATCTAAATGCACCTTAAATTTGCCTATAATTTGGTGCCTTTTGGCTAAAAAAATCCTTTTTACAGAAATCTAGTTGAATCGTAAAATTTTATCCAGCCTTGGCTATATGTATCCTGCAATAATTTATTTTTGCTGACATACAGCATATCCACAGAGGCATTATTAATTATAGTGTTTAGTGGTTCAATATTTTAGCCTTAAAGAGGACTCGGCAGTGAGCAGTTGTACCTCATTTAATTCCTGCTGCGCTCCTAGGTATTCCTTTTTATTAAATCCACCATACATTGTTATAGATATGGGGCTTTTTAGTTACTGCTACTTTTATGGTCTTTACCAAGCTGGCGAGATCGCTGTGGCGTCACAAAATCAGCGATCTCGCTAGCTGCACCAGAAACGCGTTAAATTGTTTTTATGCGTTTTTTTTTAAATTATGGATTAAATAAATTTGTTTGAATTTTATCTGGAGAGAGTGCTGTCTACAAGTCTCTTTCTCACCTTATCCATTACTGTGTTCACCAGCAGGATCAGCACCCTCCAGCTTCATCTCTGCCACCTCTCAGATTTTGGATTTCAGCATTGAGACTCCCTACCTTAATCTCCATACCTTGGTCACAATGTAGAGCACCCTAAAGACACGCCCCAGAGGATCCTGTGAGAAGGGCCGGTTTTAGGCAAAGTGGGGCCCTAGACAAAAGTTTAAAATGGGGCCCCAAATGCTAACATATTGCGCTATCACACAGAAACATTTCGGTTGTATTTACGTGTGCTGAGTTCAGGCTGGTAAACGAGTGTGATCGACAATATTGAAGTTGTTCAACACTTGTTTCCCGACCTCTTTCCACCCGTTGAGGAATAATGATGGGACAGAACAATCACTAATAGATCAATCTGTCCCCATACAGTATCATGTTATCAGCAGCATAGCTGCAGTTTTCACGGGGCGTTGTGCTGCAGAGAACAATGATTTTTGTTCTGGCATAAACAATCCAATCTCTCGATGAATATGCAGCATTTTGCTTGTTTAGTATAATACACCCCATAGTCCTCCATGTAGTATAATGTGCACCACAGTCCTCCATATTGTATAATGCACACCCCATAATCCTCCATATAATGTAATGTGCCCCATAGTCCTCCATGTAGTATAATAAACTCACTATAGTCCTTATAGTAAAATACACTCCTCAGTGTCCTCCATATAGTATAATACACTCCTCATATAATAAACTCCTCATAGTCCTCCTTATAGTATTATATACTCCCCATAGTCCTCCATATAGTATAATACACTCCTCATAGTCCTCCATATAGTATTATATACTCCCCATAGTCCTTCATATAGTATAACACACTCCTCATATTCCTCCATATATTAAGATACTCAGTCCTCCTTATAGTATAATACACTCCTCATAGTGCTTCATATAGTATAATGCACCCCCATAGTCCTCCATGTAGTACAATTAATTTCCCATAGTATAATGCACCCCATAGTTCTTCATATACTATAATGTATTTCCCATAGTCCTCGATACAGTATAATGCAGCCACCTCACAGAATATAATGTAGCCCCCTCAGAGTATAATGCAGCCCTGCCATACAATATAATGCAGCCCTCCATAGAATATAATGCAGCCCCCTTATATAATATAATGTAGTCCCTCCATAGAATATAATGCAGCCCCCCTAATATAGTATAATGCAGCCCCACATAGAATATAATGCAGCCCCCCATAGACTACAATGCAGCCCCCTTATATAGTATTATGTAGCCCCTTCATAGAGTATAATAAAGTCACCCCTTACATTATATTGTAGCCCCCAATAGAATATAATGCAGCCCCCTCATAGAATACAATGTAGCCCCCTCATAAAATATCATGCAACCCCCCATAAAAAATAATGTAACCCCCATAGAATATAATACAGCACACTTCCACATAAGAAACAATGTAGCCCCCTCATAGAGTATGATGCAACCCCCCTCAGAATATAATACAGCCCCCCGTAGAATATAATGTAGCACCCCATAGAATATAATGTAGCTCCCCCCCGAGAATATAATTCAGTCCCACAGTCCAGTACTCACTGATATATTTAAAAAAACAAAACACAATCCTCACCTCTCCTCCTCGTTCCCCGCACTGCTCCTGGCTCGGCTTTGGTCTCAGCAGCTGCACTGCCCGGCAAACAGTGGGTGCGCAATGAAGTGACCTCATCGCGCACCCGCAGTGTCAGAGGCAGATGGGAATGATGGGAGAGGGAGCATTATCTGATGCTCTCTCCCCCATCATTGCTTTCAACTGTATCGACTATTTAGGTACTGTCACACTGAGCGATATTGCTAGCAATATCGCTATAACTTGTGACATTATAGCGATATTGCTAGCGACATCGCTGTGTCTGATACTTACCTACAACCTGCTCCCCCGCTGGTTATCGCTGATCGCGCGAGAACGTCCTGGACCGCTTCTCGTCGTCAGCTTCCTGCTGGGCTTCCTGTGGAGAGACGAGCGACGAGTGTGGAGCCGGGCGGGAGGACGCAGGATCGCCTAGTGTGACAGGTAAGTAGCAGTAGTAGTAGTGGCAGCTCACTAGCGACCACTTAGCGATGTACCAGCAATCCTGACCGCGTCATATTGCTGGTCGGGATCACTGGTACATCGCTAAGTGTGACAGTACCTTTAGCGGCATTGCACTGGCTGGGGCCCCTGGGGAGCGGGGGCCCTAGGCAGCTGCCTAGTGTGCCTGATGCTAACGCCAACCCTGCCTGTGAGCCACGCCCCCATTCTAAATAATATAAACATTAGCATTGAATAAATAGGCTCATATCTCTAGAACCAGTTGGCAGAATTTAAATAAACCTAGACTAGAATACACAAGGGAGTAATGGATGTGGACAAATGACAATCCCTACAGCCACAGTCCCTGATACCTGCTGTTTCCTCATTGTTGTAGACTGACTGCAATAATATCTGTGAGAACATGCATTTTTAACACTGTACAGCTACCTTTAATAGTTGGAGACTGTAATGCTTATAATGCCTAATCCAATTACTAATAGCATCAGTAATACATGTATATTATGATCTTATATTGTAATGCTGTATTAGTGCAAAGTGTCGCCAGCAGATAACACGATCACATGTACTATTACTATGTAAAGAAAAATTGCAGCTGTAAACCAAAGAAAACTTGGAATTTTTCAACTTGCTTGGGGGTAGGGTGAGGTAAGATGCCTACTATGTAGCTATGCTTTACAATGCGGGTGTGTTCCATTTCTCTCCTAAACATTTCTACCAAGGATCATTTGAAAGTAACCAGGGAGCCTGCTGTCCAATAAATTGTGCTGATGTTGGCCATCCTGTGTGTTTTGTACTCTAGGGGTTAACTCTTGCTGCTTATGTGACCTCACATTCCAGGATGACTCCCTACCCACTCCTGATAAAGGGCCTGTCTAAGGACAAAACTGAGCAAAGTAAATCTTACAGCTCTGCTATTGTCTCCATTTCACATGGCTTCTTTGCAGCAACTTCTTTTGTGTCTTCCGGTTATAAACTATTATTTGCTTATTTAATTCTGTAGTTATGAGCCTGGGAATGTGGATGAATTGACCTTTGCACAATAAATATATCTAAAGATGTAAATGCTAATGATTGTTTCACCATTGGATATGATCTCCACTGACTATTTTTTATGTGCAGATGACTCATCCCTGGTACAAGTCCAGGTACATGGCAATAAAATGCTACTATTGAGGGGCTAAAGATTCTAACAGCAAAACAGTTTTGGCCCTCATACACAATAGATAAGTCAACTGAACCCACCGATTTTGGCAGGATTGTCCAACCATCTTATGTATGTGGGAGCCTCCCCATTGTGCCCTGACAGATTGTCATGTGACCTAAGGATCGGGTGGTTGAAATTCAATCACTTAACCCTTTTCTTTAGTGGGGACATAAGGCGCCAGTAGATGAGTCTGGCAGTGGTTCTTTCATAGAGAACACAAAAGTGCTCGGCTGGGCCAAACTTTACTGTGTCGGGCAGTCGGGAGAGGTAGCTGTCAGTCAAACGATCAGCCAACAAGTATCTAATTTGGATGGGCAGCTTTAGTCTATGTCCCCATGTTGGCATAAAAATCTGATGTACATTTCCACACCAGAATTGGCACTCAGATTTTTTCGGTGGATGTGCATTACCAGATAAGCAGTAGACCCACAGATGAAGTAGCCTCAATTTGATTCAGTAGGGCTCAGATTTCCATGCAAAATGTGGAAACCTAATTGACATGCACGGGATGTGGCTTGCCAATGGATTTACTGAGCATTTCAGTGTGATGAGAAAGACTTCAGTACCAACCATTGAGTCATGCTGACCTTTTTCAATCCAGTTTAGTTTTCACCTAATTTATGTAAATACAAGAATTAATCGATCCCTACATTTTTTCTCTTAAAAAACTTGTCTCCTTGTTGTTCAGTGTCAGTAATTCCGAATATTAAAGGTATAAGACATGATTAAATAATAATAATGATTCATGAAAGCTGTTAGGCCAGGAAGCTCGCTTAAAAGATTTTGAAAAGTTGCCAAACTTTTGTGCAATGTGGAATAGAGCAAAAATGTTACGATTTTTTTTTTTTTGCGTTTCCACATCAGTTTGAAACAGCTCAGCCAAAATCGGCACAGCTAGGGATGAGCTGGGGGTGGGAAAATGCCAGTCTTAATGAATTGGTCCCATAGTATTCCATTCTGGTTGTTTTTTATTCCAGTCAGTAGACCCTTGAGCTCTGAGCACTGTAGGTGACCATTGGTGAACTTGAAGCATCTCATTGCATATAGGCACTTGATGTGTGAGCTAGGATCTAGAGATGTTGTTAGATACTGCTCTTTTTATTATAAAAGCTGCTTATAGCACTATGTGTTCATGTATTCAGCTCTCACACAAGAAACAAAACATGACTTGGCTGTAACCTTATCAAGATATCAAGCCAATGTCAACAGGCACACTGTAAACTTTGTAGGAAAGCTTTGAATTACTCCCATTTCCTGTAAAGCTTCTATTCCAGACAATAAAAGAATAGAAAAATAATAATGGGCTACTTTCATGTTGTATTGAACTAAAAGTCAAGGCATAAGTCATAGGCCCCCTACCAGGTGCAGCACACAGTAGTAACTGCTACCTTGGCACACCCTATAGCTACTCCCTATCTACTGATCATCAAATCAAAGCAAATTCTACAGTGTGATATCCTATATAAAAGTGCAATTAGAAAAAGTCAAATAAGCTGTAGTTTTTGTGAATGAGTGCTACATATTTTCTATAAGCCACCTTTTTATGCAATAATCCAGGGCTAGGCAAGTAAGGATGCCCATACACAATTCCTTCTCTATTTATGACCCATATGATCTTTACCAAATCTAGTCCCTCCTAAGATGATGTTATTATAAAGCACAATGTGCTGTTGGCATACCCAGGGGTCAGTGATAATGCTTCCTAGACTGGAGTCCATCTGTCATCCCCATAAATGGTACTTATATAATGGGATATTAGGTCTCATTTCCACCTAGACAGACATATGTCAAACCATACTTTAAAGTGTCTGCTCATACTAGAAGAATTCATGTTCTACCAAGCCCAAACTAGACAACTAAAGGCAAATTGTTTATTAGCTTTGGGCAACAACATCAGAGGGGCTTCTTCTTATTTGGTTTATAGTATTTTTCACATTAAACAAAGAGTTTTTTTTTATTCTATTCCAATGCATGTAGTATTAATAAAGGAGATATACACTCATTTTTCAACATGGAGCTACTGTATTTGATCTTTAAAGATTGATGGGTGGATGGTCAACTGCGTTTCAAGTTTCAGCTCTACTTTACCATTGATTATAGATATTTTAAGAACATTTAATCTCTTCTATGGAACTGTAAATAGTCTTCATCTTCTCCTCATACAAAGCAATGTTTGAGGCTACACAGCATGGACTTTGAGCTTACACAATTCCGATTTGCAAATATTAGTGTACAACCCCAGATGCATGCGTTAAAGGAGAACTCCGAGTTAAACACGAATTGCCATTGTACCTGGATATTCAATAACATAGACCTGATGAGACAATTGGTTTGCAATAGAAATTTATACTGCCAGGTCTGCATGATTTCTGGAGGTTGCACATTTGATAATGGGTGCAACTTATGTTTTGTTTTTTTTTTACTCAATGGATTGTTTGATAATTTTTTTTAGGATATAATTTTGGAAGTTGCCTGAAATGGGGGTAATAGTTTGTGATGGGAAGTTTTGTAGGACTCCATTCTCTTAAATTGCACTGTCTCCTTTACATAAGTCCATACCTGATCCCACTGATTTAAAACCCATCTGTACTAGTAAATGATTAGTTGAACAAACATTCAGAAGAACATTCATTGCATTGTGCAAATAGGCCAAGGGACGGACCAACAAATGAGCAAAATATACCAGCAAGTCTAAGCTCCCCTACAGTTTTATACATTCAATATGAATGCTAAATATACGGTACAAGGAAATGGAGTGCCAATCGACATGCTATATCATTGATTAGTGCTCGTTATGTGCAGATTGTTTACCCAAGTAAATAAGCCCATAAGGCCCTTACTTATACATTGGGTGTCAACTGATATTTCAGCTGACGGCTTTCTCTCTCAACTTCCCCATACATAAGAATACTAGTATAGAGCCACTGTCTGTCCTCTGGCAGCGGCTTATCTCCTGCAAAACAGAAGGATCAGTCACTATGTAAGGTCAAGCAGGAATGCGGGATGCAGTGATGAGCAGGAGGCAGACCAAGAGTTAACTGGTGTTTAATTCAGGGAATACTCCACACAGGGAGAGAATAAGGGAGGTATGGGGGGGTTAAGGTTCAAGACTAGAATAAGTGTTCAAATAACGGGTAAACTTATCAGTCTGGTGTTTCTAGAGGATGGAGGCTTGGAGATCCGGCAGTGGCGTTGTAGGAGACACGTGAAGTCTCTGGCCTGGCCTTGGAGGAATGTGAGGCACTGTCTCCTGACAGCCACGATGTATCCTGTCTCTCCTAGGCGTAGCTTTGCGGTACTGGGGCAAAGTGTCCGTGGAGGAGGCGTCTGTGGCGCCGGTGTAGAAGGATGGAGGTCAGCGATGGGGACCGGGAATATCCTGGCAGTCTCTGCATGTTTACCCTGGTCAGGCCTACAGCGCACACTATGGATAGTCAACGGTTTGGTATGGGACATCTCCCCAGTATCGGAGGTGAGAGGGCCCACAGTCACGCGCTGCTCACAGTCGGGCTGCGCGTGTGTTGTCCGTCGGAAATGAGGCCTGGTCTCCTGGTGTCGCTTTGCGGAGAGTGAGTCAACCTTCTCCTGCTGCGCACGCTGTTTTCCAGCCAAATACCCTGTTTTCGAGTGCTCCGTCCCTTTTATCTCTGACCCGCCCCCTGTAATCAAGTGCAAAGGTCTGTCCAGGTCAGAAAGTGCTCCCCCCGGCAACAATGGTGACAGCCCCAATAGTTCCGGCCCTGATACGAGAGAGTTACTACTAACCCGGTCCATCTCCCTACAACTAGATATCCAAAAGGCTTCATTCTTCTCTCCTCCTGACATTAGTTGTAAAGGGACAGTCAAAAGCTTCCTGTGCAGATTATTTGGGGATTCAACTAAGTATAATGTGTATGGGGGCCTCTAGGCATTACTGCTCCCACAGTGTCATGATGAGAGAAGGAGAGGTTATTGTTGTCTATAACATTTACAGACCAGCATGAAATAATAGAGCATATAATAAAACAGTTCATGTGGGCACTCTAAGGGGTCCGTCACACACAGCGAGATCGCTGATTTTGTGATGTACTGGGCCATTTTTTGATTGTTGGTCTCCCGCTGGCCAGCACGCTGCGTGTGGCAGCGGGAGACCAACGATCAGTGAGCTTCCAGCGCTGTAAGCAGACGCTGGGAGCTGGTATCCAAGGTAAATATCAGGTAACTAAGCGCACGCGGCGCTTAGTTACCCGCTGTGTACCTTGGATACCGGCATGCTCGCGCTGGGAGCTGGTATCAAGGTAAACAGCGGGTAACTAAGTGCCGCGTGCTTACTTACCCGATATTTACCTTGGATACCAGCTCTCAGTGCGAGCACGCTGGTATCCAAGGTACACAGCAGGTAACTAAGCGACGAGCGTGCTTAGTTAACAGATATTTACCTTGGATACCAGCGTCCTCGCTGGTCCTGATCGCTGGTCGTATCATTGTCAGGATCGCTGGTGCATCGTTTGGTGTGACGGGACCTTAACTGTTAGGCTCTGATGGAATGCTTGCTAACTTGGTGATAGCAGTTATTTATATGTAGATTGCTTATTCTGGCCATTGTATGCAATCTATATAGATGTCCAGTCAGGGGAGTATGTGTAAATAAAGGACCTCCCCATGGGAGTAGTCCATAAAGAAAGTAAATAAATGCATTTTTATGGCAAGTTTATTAGTAGTGATTTTAAAGGGTGATTAATGTTGCCCAAACCAGTATGAGTCGTATCCTTGCTACACAATTGTAGCCAGGTATGCTATTCTCTGAAACACTCTGGCATTTCAGAGAAAAAATTTTTTGAAGACCTAGGAAGAGCGTAGATGAGCCTGGCTCCACCCCTGGCTGGCTCTTCACAGTGCCGATGTAGGTGTTTGACACGCCAGGCTGTTTTACAAAGTTATCTTCATATGTAAAAGAACTCTTAAGTCTAAAATTACTGAACTCTAAGAGGAATCCATCAAGCAAGTGAGAACGCCCTACACCCTGATTGTTTGTATAGTGAAAGCATATATACTATGAGAATGAAGCCTTTATCTTGATGTAGTCATATGTAACTGGAGCGTAGCAATATACAGTAGAATAGCTACATTTCTACAGTATGGTGCCTATGGTTGATAGGCCACATACTATACAAAACTGTAGTAGTAAAATGTCTTGTTGCTGCTAGAAAACATCTTGATTACTTTTTCAAAAGGAAAACTGGTTGTCTTTTGTATAGAGCTCAATATTGGTGTTAGAGGCTACTCTGGTTGGTCAGTCTGAACCTGTAATGAGTGTGTGATTTAATATTTGTACATTAAATAGAATCTCCCACAAATGTTCATGCTTATGTACAATTAAGATTAAAGGAAAACTAAACACGGAAAATGCCACCCCTTTTCTCTTCTGCCTTCCTCTTTCTATTGATCTGGGTTTTTTTTTTCATTATGTCACTAACTGAGAGAAACATAAAGAAATCTCATGTGTCTTCTTCCATACACCTCCTTCTCGAAATCCTGTACCTGGCTGTAAGACATCTAACTGCAGCAGAAGCCTCTCCCCTCTACTGTCCTCAAAACAAGCTCCATACCGACTGTACTATTAGTGTTGTTTAGGAAAGAAAAAAGAAGTTCCAGCGCCAGGAATGGAAAATTAAAAATCCATTTTATTGTGCCATTGCATATTAAAATTCCAGCAGGTACAGCATATCTGTCGGATGACTACAGAACAACGCGTTTTGAGAACATGATTAAGACCTGAGGCGTCGAAACGCGTTGTTCTGTAGTCATCCGACAGATATGCTGTACCTGCTGGAATTTTAATATGCAATGGCACAATAAAATGGATTTTTAATTTTCCATTCCTGGCGCTAGAACTTCTTTTTTCTTTCCTATTATTGATTGACTGCCTAGTCAAATCCGTGCGCAGGATCTGGATCGTACCAGCAAGGCAGTGCGGTGAGCTGGATTAATTTCTCTTTTTTTACTAGTGTTGTTTTGTGTCTTGGCCAAGTACCCATTGGCAAGCCAAACTTTCATTGTGTTGTAATATCAGAAAACTTTCTTGTAAAAGGAACAGCACAGATATGATAAAGAACACACTAGGGGACTATGATTACTCCAGCTCCCTGATATTCAGCTTCACTCCTACTCTAGGTGTATAGACTATATGACTGGGTAGGTAGTGCAGTACATCGGCTGAACCATCATACACAACTCTTCATAATTGCGATCTATGGTCACGCCTTTGTTGCATTACTCATACAAACGTGTAAAGCTCATAAAGTGTTTATGACTTATATAAAGGGGTTTGCTGAGGAGTGACCAGGATTAAATGGCTTACTATTATTATGTAGTATAGCATTTATTGGCCAAAGAAAACCCAGAGCACTTATGTCATTTGTCATGTATATGCAATATAAAGAGTGACCTATGTCCGGAGGATGGGCTTAGTTCCTCCCAGTGGATCAGGTGACCCATTTTGACAGCAGAAGAGTCTGGCATTCGCACTGGAGTTGTTTATCAGTCTTGCCTGAAGACAGTCAGATCAGGTAAATTGAAATCTAATTGCCAAACCTTCAAAAGCTGCACAATTCAAAAGGCCAAAAAAGACAGCCGATTCGCTTCACGTTTTCCAATTGGCAGTTATTTGATAGCCTGTTTAGACAAGCAGACTGTGCTTCTGATTCACAGAAAGATTGCTAGTAGATTGTTCTGTGTGCATAAGCTGTAATTGTTTTCAGTAGCACAGGTCGCGTTTACACAGGATGTGCTGCCAAAAATGAATATTTTTAAACAAGCTTAAAAATGATTTCACCCGACGAACAAACTTTTTGTATTGTGGAACATACTGTATAAGCTATATCTTCAAAGTTTAAGAAATATTGGTTGTTTAGCATGTCCAAGGTATATGTGGTGTTCACATAATGGCCACCTTCTAATTTTTCTTTGAAGGTGGAATAAGTGCCAGCGTGAACAGAGCCTAAAGTCCCCCATACACCTTAGTCTGCTGTCAGCTAAACAATGATTTGGCAGGTTGTTTGGCCGGTAACTATCTTGTCCGTATCCTGCACATGTGTGCTCGCTCAGCCGCGTGCTAATATGTTCTCTATGAAAGAGACACTGCCGGACATTTCTGGCAGTGGCTAAGAGTGCAAAAGAATTGGCAGTCTGAAATCGGACATGCTAGATCCTCCCCTTCTGTTTGAGGCACCTACACTCATCAATCTATTGGCCGAACCCATCAATATCAACTTAAAAAATTACTAATCCGATTGTTCTCCATTCCCGGGAAGGGCCCATGTCTGTCAAGTTTAAGTTTTGTAATTTCTTCAGAGCCGGTGTACATTCAGACTTTGTATATTTATTTCAAGGGGATGTTAATTATTTTAATACTTACTGCTTGTAGATGGTCTTTTTTGTTCTTGTTTTCCAGTGTGATTTATTCTACCAGTTCCTTTCTTTTAGTATTTCTTTAACAAGCTTTTTTTCTAAGTACAATATCTACATTGTAGTTAAAGCAGACCAATGGCTCAAAGTTGTAAATGCATATTGTGTGAAAGCACATTCCAGAGAATTATACCAAACCTGTTCCAGGGAACAGCCTCAAGGTATATGATATACTTGAGAAGCTTTTTTTCCCCCAGTATCTTACTTTTCATATTCTATTGATTTTACAGCAAAACCACATGCAGCTGCTACATGCTTTCTCCTCCTCTGATGCCAACATTGAAATAGCACTGCCACTCTGTAGGCCATAAGTTAGGGTGTAAGTTGTGCTCTGTATGATGCACCTTCGGACAGTCTAACAAGCTATGAGAAGGGCGGTTCCTATCATTGTGACTTATGCATGGAGAGAGGGTGATAGGTGACAGGAAGAATTATCGAAATGACACTGGGCTGTATTAACCCATGACTGGGCCCCTAGGCTTTCAAGTATTTCAGGTCCCCTCCAGAACATCAATCTTTCACCAACACCTAGATGAAATAAAGTCTAATGACCTCTTTTCTCTTCTGAAGTCCTAAGTCAGTAAAGTTCTTTTTGCCTTTTATAAATGCCTTTAATCTACCGTATATCTGGGGTTCCCTTAGGCTGTACTTGTGAACTTGAAAATTGAACTCTTTTCCTAAAAACATTCTTTAGCATAATTTAATTTTTTTTTTAAAGCTGTTATTGCTTTTTCCTTCCCATAACTGTACTTGTGGGGCCTTTTTACATTGTTGCAGGAGCCTGGACCTTGGAGAAGCAAAGTTTTTAATGATTAAGGAAAGTAGTAAAAGATATTGGCTTACACAACATTGATGGTGCCCAAAGAGGGCAATTGGATTACAGTTCTCATTTTATTAAAGTAAATTGCTTACTAGTTGCAGCTTGTAATGAATTGGCTAGGATTGCTAGATGCAATTATTATCGCTGAATGTGGTACAAAATTGTAGAATCATAAACTTTGGGTTTAAGGCTACTTTTACACTTGCCGTTTTTTTTGCGGGCCGTATCGCCGCATTTTTTGTGGTCTGCCGCAATAATGGACCGCAAAAAAGTGGAGCGCTGTTTTTCATTTTTTCAATACTATGGAAATAGTATTGGAAAAAAAAACGGCGTTCTGCAAAACCAGAAGTCACAGTGCACCACAAAAACAAACTTTCGTTTGTTTTTGCGGCCCCATTGGTTACAATGGAGGCCGTGTCCATACACCATATAAAAGATTGAGCAAGCTTGATCTTTTTTTCATGGCCACAAAAACGGCCCTCACAGCTGTACAGCACACCGTAGAATTTTTGCGGGTCGATTTTGCGGCCCCATAGAAATTTATTGGGGCCACAAAATTGGCCCGCAAAAACACGGTAAGTGTAAAACCAGCCTTAGGCTATACTTAGAACAAGCACCAACATAAACCATAAAATCACATGAGTTGGTTGACTAGCTTTATCCTGGACATGCTAACCACTCATATCTATGGTGGGTATGTTTTTATACAGTAGACATTACCAGTAAGGATAAATAAGCTTAGTTATTCTGTCAGATTTAATAAAAATGTTACAATTAATTTAGTAGTAGAGAACTGATCTCAGCTTGGCTAACGTCCTTGCATTCTCTTTATCTTATGCCCAGCCAGTGACTTAGCACTTGAAGCTCATGGGCCAAAATGCAAAATTTTCTAGTGGGTAACAATTGGTCTTCTCATATAGGCCGAAATTACTTTTTAGGCCTCTTAGGCTCTATGGCTTGGATGTGACTACCACTCCAGCACCCACTATAATTATGTGCCTCAAGTGCACTCATGTTGTCAAGTAGGGTGGCATTTATTTTAAGCACAGGTCAAAAAATATGCCCGCTCATGCTATGATCTCACAGTTAAAGTACATATGATTCTCAGTTTTTTCCTATATATTTAATTAGTCTTGGGTGTTCTGTCTTCTTTATTACAACGTAGGGAATCTGTGTTCCCATACACTGTGATCCCCATCACTATAAAAGCTGTGTGGGAACTTTTTTGACTCAGTGGTTCTTTACATATTTGTACACCATTTCTATTCAGGTGATAGCTCTACAAGTTTGGACCCATTGGTGTTGGAGGTGACTATTTTGGGAGGCACAGCTGTTCTGTATGGAATATGGATGAATTTACTCCAGTGAACTCATTTTGAAATCAATGTCTGCCATAATAAATCTGATGATGTCAGACAGGTAGATTTCACACAGAATACAATGAAGTTTGTTGATAAAGGCCTGACTCCTGTCTAGCGTCTGAGTTAGTCATGCACCACTCCTTTCTCTGGGTTGTCTGCTGTAACATTAAGACTGCACATTTCCCTTGGATATCTTACATTTTTCCTAGGCTGGTCTGCTATAATCCAGTTGTGTAATAACAAGTGGACTTTTCCTCTGATGCGTGTATCCATATTTCGCACACCTTTTTTCAGTGAGTCAGCATAATTATACTTTTGTTGAAGGAAAGATTATTGCTTACAAGCTGAGACACTGCACACATGAAATCACCGATACCCACCCATACCAGACAAGAAATGGCTTGTTCTGGCAAAGAAATTAAAAGCTCTCAGCATGTGACAGACGCTTGGGAGAGGTGGCACTGTCAAGGACATTTGACGGTTGAATATCATTAGAAGAATTCCTATACCAATGATGGGAATTTAAAAGGAAGCTGAACAAGGGCAACGTAAATCAGAGAGGGGTCTCTGCATTCTAAATATCCGTATTTAACACTGACTCGTTTTGGAGATAATCATAGGTGAAGGCACAGTTTGGGACAAGATGACTAGTCCAAGGGGAAGGCTCTTGTTGACTTCTCCCCGCCCACTGAGCTAGACTGATAGGTCTTTGCCTATGACTACATTCTCACAAATATATTTTTGTCCGTGTGTACAATGGACCATTTATTACCTATGGACAAATGCCTAAGGTCTGCAAGAAAACAATCCCAGAATGCACTTGTTGGGTCTGAATTACTAACCAGACTAGGGTATACAAATAGTATATCTACTGTGCAGATGAATGCACAGAACCAGTCTGCAAATCCTGGATATGACTGATCTGCAATGTTTAGTGCTGATATTAACGTAACCCATTGTATGTGTATAGAAAGAGACCTGTCCGTCTAGATGTGCGACTGGAAAAAGATGGCAAGGATGTGCCTCTTGGACCAGTCACCTTGTCTCCATCGCATTTTTAACTTTTCTCGAACATGCCGCGGTGCTTCAGAGAAAAACCTAGATGGTTAGAATGCAGAAGATGGTCTCAGATTTTGACTCTGGTTTTGGTAACATGAATCAGCTGACAGGTTCCCTTTTATAAAAAACAAAAACAAAATACCAATGCAAATGTTATAGATTTTATTTGTGGGGTTCAAATAAATTAATATTTTTAATTTATATATACCTATCAAAATGGAGTGAATATATTTATTTGGCACATAATGAACTGAAATATAGCAGAATAATTTCCTTCTATTATCTAGTGAATATTCTGACTGCCCTTCTTTGGGTTCATATGCCTATGCTAGAATGAAAGCAGCAGCCAGTACTCGCTGTGCGTATCCTTGGTGTGACGTATCTATCACTAAGCGGGTTGGGGTACACTAACTTGGCAGCAATATTGAAACAGCAACAGTTTCTTCCTTTACATAAATCCATTCCTGGTTTATTATACACCCATAAACTATAGTAGGCCATGTAAACATCACGCACAGTCCATTCTCTTTAGTAGATACATCTGTATCTGACCTATTAAACCATTCAACTGCGGTTATGTTCACACAGGTCAATAACTGACACCTGTCACTGCACACAATTCCCCATGCTCTGGGTTACCTGCTTAACAGCTTTGCAGGCTTCACATACTGGCTTTATCTGGGTCCTGTCACTAGTCCAGACCCTCATTTGCTCCCTGGACTTTCAAGGCTTCAGCCAGCTCCCTGGACATTCACATGGCCTTCCTCCACAAGTGGTGCAACCAGGAAACATCTAAGACCTTTCTGACATTACAGGAACACACCCCCTGGGTAGTATGTGGTTAACCAGCTCCACCTTTCACTTTCTGGCTAACCCTTAAATCCAGCCCTAATCAAATATACAGGTTTTTAGGACCCAGCAAACTGTCCTGGATTTTAAGTTCTTAAGGCTTCTTGGGACGTCCAAGGCTGTGGTAGATGTTTAGATGGGGCACGGCGACAGGCTCGCTTAAAATACAAGTATAAAGTATTTGTGCTGCATATTCTATGCTGGTAGACTTTATGACTGGGTGTACATGGCACATTCTATTAATGAGTATCCTGCATAATTTATAACACTGAGTGTTAATACTCTGTGAAATGCCTTTAGTACAGGAATAATGGGGCCTGAATATGAAGTATCCAAGTTACTTAACTATCAAGTAATTTTTCAAAGGTCGGTCTGATATAAGTGTAAGGCAATGTGCACACATAGCAGAAAATTTCTGCTTAAAAACCGGACTTCCTTCCCAGAAACTGCGTGGTTTTTTTGTGCGTTTTTTGCGCAAAAAACACACGGTTTTTATGCGTTTTTTTTCCGCGCGGTTCCAGACCCATAGAAATAGCCAGAAATGCGGAAAAATCCACGAAATTAATGAGCATGCCGCTTTTTTTTTACCGCGAAGCGGTTTTTTCGCAGTAAAAAAACGCATCAATATGCACAAAAATTAAAAAATGCATAGAAATGAATGGGAAGCTTATTTTTAGCATTCTTATAGCGGATTTATTGGCAAATCCGCTAAAAAAAACCGCTGTGTGTGCACAGACTAAAGGGTGCATTTTTGCACCTACATTTTGGCCACAAGTCTTTGCCCTCAATTCAGGTCTAATATGGTTTGTCTGGGAGTTGTGGACTTAAAACTGGATTTATGCGGAGACTCATAATTGGTTCTCTGCTCGTTCGATTGCTTCTTGTTGTGGTTCCAGATTATGTGCACCAGACTACAGAACTCATGGACTACTAAAGGACATATTAAAGGAAATGCACTGCATATAGTTACATTTTTTTTTAATGCAACAACCATTAATTGTTCTCATAAGTGTTGCTGCAGGGAAGGCATATTTGGCATCTCCACAACATTGTTTTCATTACGGGCAGCTTTGTATCTGGAGAATACATAGAATATGTTCATTCATAGCAATGTATGTATATTGTTCATACAGCCGGGATCCTATCAAGTTCTAGTCTATTCTTACCCTATAATATTCAAAAGTTACTAATTTACTCATCTTCTTTCTTTTTTTCAGGCAAACTGGGACAATGTCCCGTCGTTCAAACACCGTCCAAGACATGCTTCAGCATATTTCTGAATGCTTAATCCGCGCAGAACTGATAGCAGCCCCGGTACGTACTCCATCTTAATGACAGGAGAAGCCTAAAATAAATTAAATATATAATTAGCATCATATTTGATAATGTAGGCGACCGGACACATAGATTTCTCTATGTTTATATAGCATCATAAATGTATAACACCTTATTAAAGCCTATGAACAGGGATAACGTGTTTTTTTACAGTTAAAGAGAATCTCTCAGCAGATTTTTGCTGCCTCCTCTGAGAGTAGCGTAATGTAGGCAAAGAGATCCTGATTGTAATGATGTATCACTTAGTTTACTGGGTGCAGCAACTCTCACACAATCAGAGCTTTTAGATGCAGCATGTAGCAGAACCCTGCCCACAGCAGGATCTCTGTGTACATAGTCTATGGACAGTGAGCTGCTTATCACAGGAGGGGGCGTGGTCTAACTAGGTATCATGGGTGCTGCTGTAGTCTGAGCAGTGATAAGGTCCTGGTGATAAAACCTTCATTGTAAGTAAACAACACACAGCTTAACAAATAGTACATTGTTGAAATATGTTATATCCCCTACCTCATGCTATCTTCAAATTATATAGAAAAAACCTGCTGACAGATTCCCTTTAAAAGGCACACGTCATGTTGAAAATGATATTTGATCGGCAGGCAGGATGTTATATAGAAGGAAGAGCTAAACAGATTGTTATAAATATTTGTGAAAGAAAAGTTACAGTATATCTTGCAATTTATGCACTAAAATCCCTGATGTTTCTTTACTTATGAGTCCAGTGGGCGGTCCTATTCAGTAATTGAGAGTCCTCCTTCCATCCCTGTGCATGTGAAGATGGCTGTCAATCACTATGGAGGACCACCCACTGGACTCATGCAAACAATGTCAGAGGTGCCAAGGACCCACGAGTAACAATGACTCTTGGGACCCACTGTTCAGAGACATGAAAATATCAAATTACCCTGATTCATAAATGTATCTGCCCTTTTCTGGGCAGCTGTGGGCTGCTATATTTAGGCTGGGGGGGGTCAATATCCATGGCCTCTTATCGGCCTGAGAATACCAGCACCCAGCTATGAGCTTTAGCAATACTGGTTGTCAAAAATGGGGGGGACCCCACGCCATTTTTTAAAAATTATTGATGAATACTCCCATCTGCCGCTCCTGTTGCCACTATTATTAGCAGCAGCAGGGGTAGGCTGATGGGAGTAATAGTCCCATTAGCCGCCGCCTGCTGTCTCTTTTATTACTTAAATGTAACTCTCATCATTCTCCCCTGCTCTCGCCGATCACAGGCAGAGCAGGGAAGAATGAGGAAAGCTGTGTTCAGCACCCGGCGCTGGGGAACAGCGCTTACTGTAAGACCATGTGCACACGTTGCGGATTCTGCTGCGGATCCGCAGCGTTTTTGGCCCTGCGGATCCGCAGCAGTACAGTACCACTATAGTGAATGGAAAATGAAAAACGCAGTGCACACGCTGCGTCTTTTTCCGCGGTTTTAAATTTGCAGCATGTCAATTCTTTGTGCGGAATCCGCAGCGGTTTAACACCTGCTCCATTGTTCAGGTGTCAAACCGCAGGGGAAAACCGCAGGCTAATCCACAGGTAAAACGCAGATCTTTTGACCTGCGGATTTACCTGTGGATTTTTACAAATCCGAGCAGAAAAATCTGCAGCACAATCCGCAACGTGTGCACATGGCCTAACGCTTCTTCCCTGGCGTTCGTCCATGTGGTACTGATGCGGCACACGCATGCCACAGGTGTGTCGCAAGTATTGCACACACGGACACTGACATCTCCAGTACTGGAAATATCAGGAGTTGACGTGTGAAAAATGCCTTATAGCGGGTTTTTATGTTTGGCTGCTGTCACACACTAAAAGACACTTTTTATTGCAAAAAATAGTTTTTGCATCACCACATTTTGAGAGCTATAATTTTTCCATATTTTGGCCGACAGGGTCATGTGAGGTCTTGTTTTTTTGTGGGATGTTGATGTTTTTATTGGTACCATTTTCGGGCACATGACATTTTTTGATCACTTTCTATTCCGATTTTTGGGAAGCAGAATGAACAAAAACCAGCATTTCATGAATTTCTTTATTTTTTTATTATGTCGTTCCGCGTGTGGTAAAATTGATGAGGCAGTTTTTATTCTTCGGGTCAGTACGATTACAGCGATACCTCATTTATATCTTTTTTATGTTTTGGTGCTTTTATACAATAAAAACTATTTTATGTTTAAAAAATAATTTTTGCATCACTTTATTCTGAGAGCTATAGCTGTTTTATTTTTCTGCTGATGGGGCTCTATGGCAGCTTGTTTTTTGCAGGACAAGATGATGTTTTCAGCGGTACCATGTTTATTTATATCTGTCTTTTTGATCGCGTGCTATTCCACTTTTTGTTTGGCGGTATCACGATAAAGCATTTTTTTGCCTTTGTTTTTTTTATGGTGTTCACTAAAGGGGTTAACTAGTGGGAAAGTTTTATAGGTCGGGTCGTTGTGTATGCGGCAATACCAAATATGTGTACTTTTATTGTTTAGATTTTTTTCACTCAAATATTTATTTAGTGATAGAATATACTATATATTGATTTTTTTAAATTATTTTTCATTTTTTAAAAATATTTTTACAATTATTTAAAAAAACTTTTTACTTTGTCCCACTATGGGACTATCATTTTTTGCAGGCTGATCACTTCTATAGCATGCAGATGAAGCAGTATCTGCATGCCATAGAAGCTGTCAGCGTTGCACTGACAGAGAGGTTTGTTGATCAGGCGGTACGCATGATCAGCAAGTTTCCTACAGTTGTGGCCAAAAGTATTGACACCCCTGCAATTTTGTCAGATAATACTCAGTTTCTTCCTGAAAATTATTGCAAACACAAATTCTTTGTTATTATTATCTTCATTTAATTTGTCTTAAATGAAAAAACACAAAAAGAATTGTCCTAAAGCCAAATTGGATATAATTCCACATCAAACATAGAAGGTGGACAAAAGTATTGGCACTGTTCGAAAAATCATGTGATGCTTCTCTAATTTGTGTAATTAACAGCACCTGTAACTTACCTGTGGCACCTAACAGGTGTTAGCAATAACTAAATCACACTTGCAGCCAGTTGACATGGATTAAAGTTGACTCAACCTCTTTCCTGTGTCCTTGTGTGTACCACATTGAGCATGGAGAAAAGAAAGAAGACCAAAGAACTGTCTGAGGACTTGAGAAACCAAATTGTGAGGAAGCATGAGCAATCTCAAGGCTGCAAGTCCATCTCCAAAGACCTGAATGCTCCTGTGTCTACCGTGTGCAGTGTCATCAAGAAGTTTAAAGCCCATGGCACTGTGGCTAACCTCCCTAGATTTGGACGGAAAAGAAAAATTGACAAGAGATTTCAACGCAAGATTGTGCGGATGTTGGATAAAGAACCTCGACTAACATCCAAACAAGTTCAAGCTGCCCTGCAGTCCGAGGGTACAACAGTGTCAACCCGTACTATCCGTCAGCGTCTGAATGAAAAGGGACTGTATGGTTGGAGACCCCGGAAGACCCCACTTCTTACCCCGAGACATAAAAAAGCCAGGCTGGAGTTTGCCAAAACTTACCTGAAAAAGCCTAAAACGTTTTGGAAGAATGTTCTCTGGTCAGATGAGACAAAAGTAGAGCTTTTTGGGCAAAGGCATCAACATAGAGTTTACAGGAGAAAAAAAGAGGCATTCAAAGAAAAGAACATGGTCCTTACATCAAACATGGCAGAGGTTCCCTGATGTTTTGGGGTTGCTTTGCTGCCTCTGGCACTGGACTGCTTGACCGTGTGCATGGCATTATGAATTCTGAAGACTACCGACAAATTTTGCAGCATAATGTAGGGCCCAGTGTGAGAAAGCTGGGTCTCCCTCAGAGGTCATGGGTCTTCCAGCAGGACAATGACCCAAAACACACTTCTAAAAGCACTAGAAAATGGTTTGAGAGAAAGCACTGGAGACTTCTAAGGTGGCCAGCAATGAGTCCAGACCTGAATCCCATAGAACATCTGTGGAGAGATCTAAAAATGGCAGTTTGGAGAAAGCACCCTTCTAATATCAGGGACCTGGAGCAGTTTGCCAAAGAAGAATGGTCTAAAATTCCAGAAGAGCATTGTAAGAAACTCATTGATGGTTACCGGAAGCGGTTGGTCACAGTTATTTTGGCTAAAGGTTGTGCAACCAAGTATTAGGCTGAGGGTGCCAATACTTTTGTCTGGCCCATTTTTGGAGTTTTGTGTGAAATGATCAATGTTTTGCTTTTTGCTTCATTCTCTTTAGTGTTTTTTCATTTAAGACAAATTAAATGAAGATAATAATACCAAAGAATTTGTGATTGCAATCATTTTCAGGAAGAAACTGAGTATTATCTGACAAAATTGCAGGGGTGTCAATACTTTTGGCCACAAATGTAGCTCTGGTGACCCGGATGTCGTCTCATCAGGTCACCATGGCAATGATTGGGACCCCGTGTGTACGCCGCGCGGTCTCCGATCCAAAGGCAGAGGAGCTGTCAGCCCTGTGACGGCTTCCGGAATGCTGTGATCTTGTTCGATCGCAATATTTCGGGGGTTAAAGTGCCGGGAGCGGTCTGTGACTGCTCCTGGCACCTAGTGTCGGATGTCAACTGTCAGAATCAGCTGACACCCGCGGCAATCGCTCGTGCACCCCTTGTGATAGCAGGATTTCGCAATGACGTAATGATCTGTCCATGGACAAATTGGCCCAGGTCATATGGATGGATCATTACGTCCAATGTCAGAAAGGGGTTAAAAATGTTGCACCGTTTGGCATTTACAGACTGTTTGTTTGGTTCACTGCACATTCAGCTTTGATGTAGTCTACGGTAAAAAAATCACCTGAGAGGAGCTAGAAAAAAAAAAGATGCAATAATTAAAAACTCTCCCATAGGACCAACAGAAAAAGCTAACTGACAGATTCTCAGTTAACTTGCTAAGTAGCCAGTAGTAGACGATACAACACAGAAGCTTTGGGAGTCAAGCAAAATTGGTATTGGAGCCAATAATATGATTTGTAGCCAGAAATACATGCATTTAAAGGGGATACCCGGAACTTTAAAAAAAAAAAAAATGTTGCTAGCAGAGGCAACAAACTTTCTGTTGTACCAAGCGTCGGTCATTGACTACTCCTGCCAGAGATTCAGCTACTCCCTACCAACAGAGCAGCAGTTTCTCTTCCTGTTGATAAGGTGGGACTACTGGGGTCATGCTGTTTGACAGCCAGATTCCCCCAATTAGGCAGTAGAGAGCCAGCTGTCAATCAGCATGACACCTGTAGTCCAGCCCTGTCAACAGGAAAAGAAACTGCGACTCTGTTGACAAAGCGTCAGCAGAAGTCTGTGTCAGAGGAGAACGTCGCCGGGCGCAACAGACAGGTAGGAAGCAACTAACTGCCCATTAGTGCTTAGGCCCTTTTTTTTAAAGTCCAGGATATCCCCTTTAAGTCTAAAGAGAAAATTGTAACCAAAGGTGGGAACACATTAAATATGCTTTATAAAATATAATGCACAACTTTTGAATAATTTATCAAAATATTAAAATTTGAGAATCCTCAGTGGTTCATACCTTTTAAATGGCTGACTGAAAATATGGTAATAAATTGCAATCTTTCCAGAGTACTCAGGTCTCTTCATCAGGCATACATTGATGAAGAGACCTGAGTAGTCTCGAAAGCTTGCAATTTGTTACCATCATTTCAGTTAGCCATTAAAAGGTATCAACCACTGAGGACTCTCAATTCGAAATATTTTCCTATCTACTGGCTAACACGGTACAAAGACATATATTTTTCTTGTATGATTTATCACTCTTTCTAAAGTAAAAATAACTGTATCCATCAAGTATGATTTATTCTTTACTTTGTGGCCATATACCTCGTATAAATGTCAGTCTAATGTGCTGATTACTGCAGGACGGGTCAACTATCTAATGTGCATGGTGGTGTTCCCACTCTGTCAAGTTGACCGATGGACATGTTTCAGTTCAAAATGGCCAATAACGTTTTTCTCACGGGACATAAGACAGAGGGGCAGCTGTTTTTTTTCCCCCTTTACCCACTAGGACTCTTACACATATATCGAGGAAAGTTGAGACTAATAGTAATATATCAATCTTGCTGATACCAACTTAAACAATATCTATTACATTCTTCTGTGATTTGCAGAGCTGACCACAATTAACAAACTAGTGGAGAAGGTCTTGCAGAAATTACTGACACACTGTGACACTGACAAGGCCTGAGGGATAGTATGTTTTTTATTTTTTTTTTCCTGAGGACTTTTGTTAATGAAAGTTGGTTTAGTTATGTGTGTAAAGGCTCAGGGCTGGGGAGAAGAATAAGAAAATGCTTATGTGCTCAAAATTTAGGATAGGCAGGGGAGTAGCTAGCAGAGGGAAGAGGGTGTTGTAGATGCTTTTGTTTTGGGTAAGGGTATGTGGACACATTGTCTTTGTCAGGCGGGTGAACCCACCAAATTTTTCATGAGGATTACCATTTGAGATATGCCAGCAATTTTTTTCCCCCAGAAGCCTCTTGTTTTATTTATTTTTTGGTCGTTTCCGGAGTGTTTTTTCGCAATTTTTGACTGTCTTTTTTTGTGATTATTTTTTTTCTTCCTCTAACAATGAAGAAACCACTAACAGCATTTCAAGTAAAAATACAGGTAAAGCGCTCTTCAAGACAGCCTTCTGGGTATCTTTTGAGCCTTCCATTTGACTTGTATTGTAAAGTATAGAGCACCTTTAGTGCGAAAAACACTCGAAGAATGGTCAGGTCACTTCTTTTAACCACTTGGCATCTTTGGAAATCTGAAGCCATTAAAAGATGCTCCAAAGACTGAACATATAAACAGAAAGTTGTTTTGAATGTTTAATTAGCACTTTTTCAGGAGGTTTTCAGAGTGGAATCCTCCTGAAAAAGACATTGTGTGCATATAACCTCATACTGTGCTTTGTTGGGAGTATTCAGGTTCATAATTAGGGCAATCAACTGAGATTCAACTTAGATTTTCACAACACTGACCTGTATCACTTTAGTAATGGCATATCCAATAATATAGCCATTTTATTTTCCAGGAACTAAAGTATGGAGATGGAAGTCAGCTTGTACGAAATAGAGAACTGGAAGATTGTCTTGGGGGAGCCCAGGAGGAAATGGAGTTGGTTGAAGGCTTGATCAAGGAGATGAGAATGATGGGACAACCATGTGATTCCTACTACAGGAAGTATGGCCATTCAATGACCAGCGGACTTGACTTTGTCTGACAAATAGGAAATATAAGCTGAAAATGTGGTTTGATGTATTTTGTAGATTGCTTCAGCTCGCTGACCAAATGCGTGCCCTTGATAAAGCCATTCATGGTCCACGTATACGCAAGGGATCTAAAGGAGGTGGATATTCTTCCCAGAGTGGCTCAGGATGGGATGATCACACTAAGCGGATCACTACAGAAGCATTAAATCAAATTCGGCAGCAAAAGGTAAGCGGTAAATTGTTAGATTGGACAAATAGGCGATAAATGGCACATTCATATTCAATATAAGTGGAAATTTGATCTTTGGCATTCAAAACCTCATGCAGAGAATTGTTCTCAACAACATGTTCTTAAAGCCTTGTGCAGAGCGAAACGCTTCACTAAGTTCTACATATCTTAAGTGCCTCTTAACAACTGTCTAGTATATCTGTGGTAGTCTTGCTTGAGTGACCATAATTATTAACCGTGATGTTCTTGGGCAGTATGCCAGTACATGTGATTTGGATGACCTGGCTATTTTGTCTCAGCATGACTGTAAAAGCTCGAAGTCTTATGTGGCTGTGTATGTAAAATGGCTGCTACTCTTGGAAATCTGCCATAACGCCCTGGGCGAAGGTGTGACGCTGTGCAGCATTACCTCACCGCGGCGTGTACAGCTCTAAATTATACATTAGTTTCTTGTATTAACACCCAACCTTTTTAGGGAAACCAGAACTACCGTATATGTACAAAAAGGAAAAGGAAGAAATCTATTTTCTGCAGAAAGCGTTAATTTTTAGATTTTAGATTAATTAATAAATTCTTATTTATTAATTGAATTTATATGTAATTTTATATGCATTTCTGAAAAAAAAAACATTTGTGAACTGTACGTGTTTAACATTGCAAAGTATAGGGGAAGCTTTATTTTTTTTTTTACCTATATCTGTAAAACACTCATGGTAAATACGGACACATGGATGGAAACCACTGATGGCACCAGTACCTTTTTTTCATGTACGTTTTTAAACATGGACGTGTGAAAGACGCCTTATGCTAACTTGGTGTTTTTTATGTTCTATGATAGTTGCCATTATGTCAACTCTGATACTGATAGGGGACATTCACGCGACTATCTTCAATCCGAGTGTTGTCCATGATAGAAAAAACGACTGCATTGGTACCATTGTTCTTCAATAGGGCTTCTTTTTTTACATGGACTGAATATCTGCATAAAAATAAAATTGGCACATGCACTAGTGTCTTCTATATTTTGGATGAGACTCGCTAATTCAACAACAACAAAAACATACAATACAGTTCATCAATACAGAATCCAATTTTTTTCACATACATTGCTTAATATAGGAAACTGAATTTAGTTTTGTAAATGTTAATACATACTGATGAAGATAATACAGATGAAAAATCGTTCATTGTTTTTAGGATGAACATCGGATTAATTTTTATGCGCTCGTGATATACTTGTGACTGAGGATAGACAAACATGCAGCAACCTATGGTCTTTGCTAATTTTATTCAATCTGTTCATCTCCTTTAGCGCCAAATAGAAATTGTTGATTGGGGATTTGATGCCGCTTCTGTAGAACAGCAGATCGGTAACCACAGAAAATTCCACAATGCCATTGCCGACTACCGATGGGAACTGGACAAAATTAAAGCAGATCTGGTAATTTTTTTACATTATTACAGATAATTAAATCAGCTACTAGTTAACTTACACCATATTTATTGGCTTGGTCTCCTATGCAAGGTATATAACTTACACAGAAGTGACAGATGGGCACACAAGTTTGTGCTTATACTGAGGTTGTTTTCTTCTTAGATTTCTTCAAAATAGCCCCAATTCAACACATTTTTTTTTGCCAGAATTCTTGCATAAAACACTTAGGCTAGTTTCACACTAGCGTTTCCTGGAGCTGCAGAGGGATGTGCACGGCCGCCGTGAAGCTCCGCCCAAGGCTGCACCTCCTCCGGTCAGCACCGCCTATGGGCGCATGACGCTGCATGCGACCTGCGTACCCTATCTTTAGCATTGGGAACGCAGGCTGTGCACAGATATGAGTTTGCCGGCGCATGCATCCTTTTGACGGTGCGCCGATTGCACCAAAATGCAACACGGTGCGTTTGGCGCAGGTCGGTGCACCGTAAAAAGGACGCATGCGCCTGCAAACGCATACCTGCGCATGGCCTGCGTACCCAATGCTAAAGATAGGGTACGCAGGTTGCATGCAGCGTCATGCGCCCATAGGCGGCGCTGACCGGAGGAGGCACGGCCGTGCGCATCCCTCCGCAGCTCCATGAAAATGTGGAGCTCTGACAAAATGTGACGCCACAGCTTGTCTAATTCATTTCGAGCTGCGGTGTGCCTTACACCAGAAATCTTACTCCAGTCTCTGACTGGAGTAAGTCACAAAGGAGGCACATGCCACTTTTCACGCAACGCTAAAAGAGGCGCCTTTAATTCCAGCATGCCTCCTCACTAAGACTGGTATAAACAATGCCTGTTTAATGAACTGGGGCATTTGTCTTTACTTTGGACCCGGATTAAGGTTCTCTACACTTCCTCCTAAATGCCACCGGTTCTTTTAGGTCTTGAAGTTTATTCGTTTAAATGAAAATCAATAGAATATTTAGTATATTAATGTTTTAATTTATAATTGTGCTAATATAATATTTTTTAATTGTCTAGCGTGAGAAAGGAGCAATTTATCAGCTAGAGGAAGAATACGATGCATTACTGGTAAGTAACTTTTATGACCACAAGAGCCACTATTATTACTTAGGCCAAGGCAGACGTAAACATTCAGTTACGCGATACTTGCAGTCTTCTGAATACCACAAAAATCACTCTTCATATACATGGATGAGACTACCTATGACCCACTAATTGCATACATTTGCAAGCAATCTTCTTTTTCTAAATACACCATGTTGGGATTTGTAGTGATGTAAACAGAGGTGAAGGTTTTGACTAGTTGAGAAACCAATTTAAAGCTCCATATGTTCATCATGGTTATACATTTATTAATCCTCATCCTAATATTCATCTGTTTTACAAATTTAGAAATTCTCTTTTGAAAGAATGGATCAGCTGCGACAACTGCAGAACATCATCCAGGCCACATCCAGAGAAATCATGTGGATCAATGACCGAGAGGAAGAAGAACTGCTCTATGATTGGAGTGACAAGAACACCGACATCCCGAGAAAGCAGGAATCATTCTCTGTAAGCCTCCAGTGCTTGACAATGGTTTCCATTCATTATAAGGTTTTTGGCATCAAGAATAGATGAATTCTTCTAGAGGCAAAAAACACCAGAATCCACACAAAACCCTGACAGATTCCACAATACATTGATTTAAATGAATCAAGAGTCATTAGGATTTCAACAGATTTGCCGTTCCGTCGGTGGTTGCATCTTAAAGGCTATAGATAAGTTATTTTATGCAAAATACTTTTCCTTATAAAATACAAGTGCTCCATTACTTAATAACCTGATTTTTTGTAGAGGTTGCTAGTCAATGTACGTGGAAAAATCAAGAGCGTTTATAAAGACAGTCCAGGATAATACTGATGATGATTATAGTAGATTGCGTAAAGGGATATTCCAATCTCTAAAAAACGAGCACCTCTGTACTGGACAGATGATAATTCTTAGGATAGGTCTCTGCGTAATAAGTCCCTACCCTGCCGCGTTATTCATCGTCTGAGTTATGAGAGATAATGATAGCTGAGTTTAGTGGTCGGCTATCTTTATTATAGCCATAGCAAGCAGGCCATATGCTCGATAGGTGAGTCCATTTGGCCACATTCTCACCAAAAGAGAACTGTGGTCATAAGTGGCTGTGCACATGCCTCACTACCCTTTAATACATTCCATATGAGACTGCTGGAGTACTATACTCAGGTTATCTCCGGCAGTCCCGTAGAGAATGAAAGCACTGCCACTTCATTGTAAGTGGAATTAGATGATCTGTGGGGGCATAGAAGTCAGACCCCCACCAATCTAGCAGTTGCCATCTATCCTATGGGTAGCCTAAGGTGACTGTGCTTTTCTTAACCAAACAAAAAAACACTTTAAAGAGGTTGTCCACTACACGGACACCTTCTCAATCATTATATTCCCCCATGTGAAAAAAAACAGCCTGCAGTCACCACGGCTGTTGGCGCCTTTCCAGTGATGTTGGTTCTGGGTGTCCCATAATGTTATGCTACGCTAGGCCTACCGCCAATCAGTGGCAACTAATGGGCCACTTTACACTCCTTTCCACCAGATGAAACCAACACCCAGAAGAAGTGAGAGCTGCTACAGCTTTCTGACTTCCTCTGAATATCAAAAACACCAATCTATAAACAATGCAAGCCAATAAAATCAATAAGATCTGTATAACTAGTTTATGCACACACACAATAAATGCAAAAAAAAAAGAATAAAATACCACAGGTAATGAACAAATGGGGGATATCACAATAGCAAAAATTAAACCATAGTGGAGACCTAAATCGATGATAAAGTCAAAAGGTAATATTTATTGCAAATAATATTCTGTATTATACTAACAAGTAAAGGTAGGAAGTCAGTATGTAAGGGAGTAATCAAGTACATATAGTAGTTAGAATAAGCCTCCCACAAAGCCACAAAAGTCAGAATTGACATATATAGCCATAAATCCCGCTATATAGCCATAAATCCCGCTATATACCCACATGGCTCCAGAAGTACAGCAACAAGGTAGAAGGTTAAGTCCTACTCCCCCTTGGGCACGTTTCGCAACAACTGCTTTGTCCAGGGAAACGCGCGTTGGGTGTGGTGGGACTTCACCTTCTACCTTGTTGCTGTACTTCTGCAGCCATGTAGGTATATAGCAGGATTTTGGAATATATAGTTCAATTCTGACTTTTGTGGCTTCATTGTAGGCTTATTCTAATTATTTGCCTTACTCCCTTATATACTCACTTACAATCTTTTCCTGTTAGTATAATACAGACAATTATTATTTGCAATGAATATACTCTTGTACCTTTATTTATTATCAATTTATTAAGGTCTCCACTATGGTTTAACACCTGCTATGGGGATATCCTCTGTTTGTTCATTATCTGTGGTGTTCCATTGTTTTTTTCTGTTGATTTCTGTATTTAATTTATGTGTTTTATATACTAGTAATAAAGATCTTATTGATTTTTATTGGCTTGCATTGCTTCTATATTGATGTTTTTGATAAGTTTTGCATTTGAACCTTACTATATGGATTGTATATATAGGTGTTCCTCTGAATATCCGTTACGTCTGATAGAAGCAGGTACGGATTGGGGCTGAAATTTAGCCTTGGCATTTGAAATCACACAGGCCCATGCTGTCCCATTCCCAAGCACCAGATGGGATATATTACTAATATTACTCTGGATGTCGGAAAGCAAGATCAATATTTCTAATGATACTCGTGGCCTGCTGGGGTAAGTGATGGAGTCAGCTCCGTCACAACTCTTAACAGTATATGGGTGTCTTGAGAATACCGATTATGCTAAAAACATAGCAAACAAGGCAGCACACGTCCAGACAGGCCCTTCTGGCATTTGCAAGAATTGCCAGATGGCCAGTCCGGCGCTGGATGGAAGCAAGAGTGAAGTGGCTGCTGATTGGCTGCAGGACTCACGTGACATAATAATGTCATACAAGTAGTGTTGAGCATTCCGATACCGCAAGTATCGGGTATCGGCCGATACTTGCTGTATCGGAATTCCGATACCGACTTCCGATATTTTTTCAATATCGGAAGTCGGCATCGGAATCGGAAGTTCAAAGTTGATTGACAGCCTGACGTCATCATGATGCGCGGTGTGTGCGCATCATGATGCGCCGTCATTTCGGGCCTTCCGGGGGTCTCTGCCGGCCTGCCGGGGGGCTGTGTGGACTGCCCGGGGTCTGTACCGGCCTGCCGGTGGTCTGTGCACCCTGTGGGGGTCTGTACCGGCCTGCCGGGGGGCTGTGCCGGCCTGCCGGTGGTCTGTGCACCCTGTGGGGGTCTGTACCGGCCTGCCGGGGGGCTGTGCCGGCCTGCCGGTGGTCTGTGCACCCTGTGGGGGTCTGTACCGGCCTGCCGGGGGGCTGTGCCGGCCTGCCGGGGGGCTGTGCTGATGTCCGGGGGTCTGTGCAAGCATCGTCCGATGGGACTACAAGTCCCATCTGGCGATGCCTGCTACCATGACAGTGATTGACACATTAGCCAATGATGGGACAGTAGTAGTCCCATCATCCGGCTAATGTGTTAAATGTTAAAAAAAAAAAAAAAAAAAAAATACTACATACATACTACATGCATGCTACATACATACTACATGCTACATACATACTACATACATACCACATACATACTACATACATACTACATACATACCACATACATACCACATATATACCACATACATACTACATACATACTACATACATACTACATACATACTACATACATAACACATATATACTACATGCATGCTACATACATACTACATGCTACATATATACTACATACATACTACATACATACATACTACATATATACTACATGCATGCTACATACATACTACATGCTACATACATACTACATATATACTACATGCATGCTACATACATACTACATGCTACATACATACCACATACATACTACATACATACTACATACATACTACATGCATGCTACATACATACTACATATATACTACATGCATGCTACATACATACTACATGCTACATACATACTACATATATACTACATACATACTACATACATACTACATGCATGCTACATACATACTACATGCTACATACATACCACATACATACTACATACATACTACATGCTACTTACATACTACATATATACTACATGCATGCTACATACATACTGCATGCTACATGCATGCTACATACATACTACATACATACTACATGCTACATACATACCACATATATACTACATACATACTACATACAATACATTCATACAATACATACATAGACATACAGTACATATAACATAGAGTAACATACTTACCATTACTTGTCACATTGTTCCCCGAAGCCATTGTCTTTTGCGGAATAAATATTAACATAACAAACCACAAAAATACTCACCCACGATCCGAAGCAGTCCACGAGTGTGTCCCACGACGATCTTGGGTAGAGAACTGCAGCATCAGCTGTTGCTGCCGTTCTCTACGGGCTGCAGGAATCCAATGACGGAAGGTAGATATCCTTCCGCACTGTATTCCTCCGCCACTTAAAAAAAAAAAAAGTCCCTAGTCTCACTTTATGCCATTGCTGTTTGGGAAATGAACGGCAGCAACAGCTGATGCTGCAGTTCTCTACCCAAGATCGTCGTGGGACACACTCGTGGACTGCTTCGGATCGTGGGTGAGTATTTTTGTGGTTTGTTATGTTAATATTTATTCCGTAAAAGACAATGGCTTCGGGGAACAATGTGACAAGTATTGGTAAGTATGTTACTCTATGTTATATGTACTGTATGTCTATGTATGTATTGTATGAATGTATTGTATGTAGTATGTATGTAGTATATATGTGGTATGTATGTAGCATGTAGTATGTATGTAGTATGTATGTAGCATGCATGTAGCATGCAGTATGTATGTAGCATGCATGTAGTATATATGTAGTATGTATGTAGCATGTAGTATGTATGTAGTATGTATGTGGTATGTATGTAGCATGTAGTATGTATGTAGCATGCATGTAGTATATATGTAGTATGTATGTAGCATGTAGTATGTATGTAGCATGCATGTAGTTTGTATGTAGTATGTATGTAGTATGTATGTGGTATGTATGTAGCATGCAGTATGTATGTAGCATGCATGTAGTATATATGTAGTATATATGTAGCATGTAGTATGTATGTAGTATGTATGTGGTATGTATGTAGCATATATGTAGTATGTATGTAGCATGCAGTATGTATGTAGTATATATGTAGTATGTATGTAGCATGTAGTATATATGTAGTATGCATGTTGCATGCATGTAGTATATATGTAGTATGTATGTAGCATGTAGTATATATGTAGTATGTATGTTGCATGTAGTATATATGTAGTATGCATGTTGCATGCATGTAGTATATATGTAGTATGTATGTTGCATGTAGTATGCATGTTGTATGTATGTAGCATGTATGTAGCATGTAATTTTTTTTTTTTTTTTTTTTTACATTCAACACATTAGCCGGATGATGGGACTACTACTGTCCCATCATTGGCTAATGTGTCAATCACTGTCATGGTAGCAGGCATCGCCCGATGGGACTTGTAGTCCCATCGGACGATGCCTGCACAGACCCCCGAAGCCTGCACAGCCCCCCGGCAGGCCGGCACAGCCCCCTGGCAGGCCGGCACAGCCCCCCGGAGCCTGCACAGCCCCCCGGCAGGCCGGCACAGCCCCCCGGCAGGCCGGCACAGCCCACCGGAGCCTGCACAGACCCCCGGCAGGCCGGCACAGACCACCGGAGCCTGCACAGACCCCCTGGCAGGCCGGCACAGCCCCCCGAAAGGCCCGTACAGACCCCAGAGAGGCTGTACAAGGGAAAAACAGGATTTTTCTTATTCCGATACCGGAAGTCCCATAGACTTGAATGGGACTTCCGGTATCGGAATCGGCGATACCGATACTTTTTTTTAAGATCGGCCGATCCATTCCGATCCGATACTTTGAAGTATCGGACGGTATCGCTCAACTCTACATACAAGCCTCTGGAGATCTAGCATTGATATTGTGGTAAGGTGCTAACACCAGAGGTGACTACAGGTTGTTTTTTTTTTTTTAAATGTGGGGGTATATAATAATTTAGAAGGGGATGTCGAGTATTAGACCACTGCTTTAAAGAACAACAACAAAAATTGGTCTGACATCAGGGGACATTCAGGCTTCTCTATACCCTCTATATCGTTGGCCAATTTAGCCAAAATCATCTATCTTGACAAATATTAATCTAATGTGTATGTCTAGATTTAGTCACATGGCAGAATTTTAAATGCAACACTGAGTGTGACTAGTGAAAATATATGAAAAACTGCCATTAATCAACTTTTTTCCCTTATTGTTTAGAAACTTATGAGTCAACTGGAGGTTAAGGAAAAAGAATTGAACAAGCTGAAACAAGAAAGTGACCAACTGATTTTGAGTCAACATCCAGCATCAGACAAGATTGAGGTAAAGCTATGATGGAGATGAAAGGCAAAGATCAGAGCTTCTTAACCAGAGAACTCTAAAATGAGTTCATTAGTTGTGATGAGAAATACATAACTTGGATGAAATAATGGCACCTTTATGCTGTCATTGAGGCAAAGTCTTGTCTCCATTGTAATTATTTAAAATTGTTTTTCACATTAGAAGAATGTTGACCTTTTCCAGCTGACTTCTGCAGGACCGGTCAATTGTGTATGTTGGTGTCCCATCAGCAGATGTCAATGGAAAGAAGGTCTAGGCACATTAAATTTCAATGCAAAATCCTTTTGTTCTTATAGGAAATAAGTTGGTTTCATAAAAGTTTGTTCGCCACGTACACCCATTTTCCCATTGTTACGGATTAGGTACATTTTTAGATGTTTATGGTGATATACAAGAATAGTAAAGCCAAATTTGTCAGGCGTGAAGTTGTTTTATGAGGCTTTATATAGGACTGCTGGCAAAAAGCTTTCATGACTGCGCCTGACAATTTGTGGATAACTAGATGTTGTCCACTATATTACCTTGTCCCAGGCCCAATAGCTTACGCTGCCTCTTCTTAAACAGCTCATATCATTAAAGATGCAACCTCATCAAATTAAATGACAGTCTTGTTATTGGTTTGAATTCCACTAGGTTACCATGCCCATTGTGGTCATAAGTGGCATAGGATAACTATAGGCTCCCATAATAAAATAATCATATCACGAGGTACATATTTATGCAGTGAAAAGAAAAAATATACCGATGCATTCCAGTCTACAGGATGTCAAAGGGATACTCTTGAGTCTTGACATATGCTGGGCGAATGAGGGCTCTATTTGGTTTTTCTGCTGGAGCTTGCCTGTAATGTACTTGAAAGTAAAAGAGTCAACAAAATGTTAATTACAAGTCACAATAATATAAAGTGACATAAAAACATAGTCACATACAGAGTGGATAACTAAACTTAGTAACCACTTCAACACTGTCTAATGAATTTGCAAAATTAAGCTACAGGACAAATTCCCCTGTGGTAGAGCAGCTCACTCGGCTGGACACAGAGGTAGAAATGGAACACTGTCTCTTTAATAACGTGCTTGGTCTATTAAAGGTAGCATAAACCCAGCTGGGAAAATAAACACGGCCCTCTGGGCAAAACAGCAAAGCAAACAAAAATGCTGTACATAGTCCATAAGTTTTCAGGTAGCTGCACGATCTGCAGCACCACAGGTTCAGTCTTTCCTCCTCACGACACAAACCACTGGAGAATCCTCTCTCCAGCCCTGCTGAACAAAGACTGCCTCTGGAGCCCAGCTATTTAAGCCCAAGACCATGTGACTATCATTTGACTGATCACATGAGTGTGACATCACACAGGTCCTGTCAGCACAAGGCAGTGCAGGTTCTGCAGGTGGAGATAAGGTGGACATCCTACCATCCACTCTATGGATGTCCACATAAAAGCCAGCCCATTTATGCAACTTAGCTTAATCCTCACAACATGTAATGTGCTGGAGGAAAATATTCTGGGTTTCACATCACTGATGCCATTAAGTTTAGTTACACATATCTCCCCTCCAGTACTTTACCAGTGACTTTGTCACACGCCATACACTTTAGATAGCTGTTGGCCAATCGTTCGTTCGGCAGGCATTTCGGCCAACTTTCCCATATACGGGGGTGCTCCCCCTGTGGAGCACTCATGTTTTCTCTGTGAGAGAATGGTTGTCAGACATCTCTGTAGGTGGCATATCTCTTAGAGAAAAAAAGGATTGACAGTCTGAAATTTGACATGCTGGATCCTTCTGTCCCCCAACATCTCCCATCAGGGTAAAGTCAAGAGTTACCCATACCTATTTGACTTTCAGCGGAACCTGTCGATATCTGCAAATTCAGCCAAAATTAGTTTAATGTATTGGGGGGGGTTGGTCTTTAATCTCCAATACGTTAGTTCAATTAAAGTTTTATCTTGGATTAAGCCACTTAATGTATATTGTGTCTATTCCTTATGCACTGCTATTGATGGAGGCTTTTCTTTCTCAGGCTTACATGGATACACTGCAGACTCAATGGAGTTGGATTCTTCAAATCACCAAATGCATTGATGTTCATTTGAAAGAAAATGCTGCGTACTTCCAAGTAAGCTACAAGCCAATTTTGTAACAACATCAATTGCTGTTCTTTTCTGGAAACTCAAGAAGGGCGGTTTGTTACCTAGCCATGCCGACTTTGCCTATTGAAAACCATGAAGCGCAGGCTTCTGGAGTTCTTCACTTTGGCTTAATATGGAGAATTGCTCCTAGTCCTAACTATAACAATGGTCTAGATTTATAGAAAAGTTCAAGAATCAGAATCTAGAATCTTATTAATGTGTTATTTGTTCATTCTGAATAATTTTTTAATTTTCACAATGTCATTTTATTTTTAGTTTTTTGATGAGGCACAGGGCACCCAAACTTACTTAACAAATCTTCAAGACACTATCCGAAAGAAGTACCCATGCGACAAAAGCATGCCATTGCCGCGAGTCCTAGAAATGATTAAAGACTTAGAGGTATGATTCTGATCTGTCTTTCCACTTTATCAACTATCAGACCCAGAAATCTAAACAGATCAATATACAAACTTCATACGTGGTCATCTCCACCTCTGTTTCTAGTCTTCTGTAATTCCGTATTATATTGCAGAGTGTTCCACTTTCTAGGAATTGGATGCCAACTGATGTATATTTATAATATCTATACTACTAACCAATGGAGTTTATATGGCTAAAAGTTAATTATTTTTTTGCAGAAAGAAAGAGACAAAATTAATGAATACAAGCGACAGGTTCAAAACTTAGTCAACAAATCCAAGAAAATTGTACAGCTCAAACCGAGAAACCCAGACTACAAGAGAGAAAAACCGATTGTTCTTAAGGCTCTTTGTGACTACAAGCAGGACCAGGTATCATTTATTTTATTTTTATAAAATGTACCGTATATATACTTGAGTATAAGCCGAGTTTTTTTCAGCACATTTTTTTGTGCTGAAAGCTCTCCACTCGGCTTATGCTCAAGTCATTGTCCCAGAATATGGAGGGGGTGCAGCGGGTGTCACATCAGGGGGCGTGATGAAGGAGTTCAATTCGAAACATACGTAGGGCAGGCAGGCAGGTCTCATGGGAGAATTCGTACTCAGCCATAGCTAAGGTAATACATTAATTCATGTTTGGTCGTCCTGAGGATTACTAATATGATGGTAGTTACTTTCTGTTATTCAGTGATTATCAGACACAAATATATGACCTTTTAGTATTAGTGTATTGTCTGCATATATAATATAGGACCCACTAATCATTTATAACTACCAGTTGTGGCTTTTGTATTGATTTGGTATACTCTTCACTCTGAGGATCTATTCGTAACTACACTCACTGGCCACTTTATTAGGTACACCTGTCCAACTGTGTGTTAAGACTTAATTTCTAATCAGCCAATCACATGGCGGCAACTCAGTGCATTTAGGCATGTAGACATGGTCAAGACAATCTCCTGCAGTTCAAACCGAGCATCAGTATGGGGAAGAAAGGTGATTTGAGTGCCTTTGAACGTGGCATGATTGTTGGTGCCAGAAGGGCTGGTCTGAGTATTTCAGAAACTGCTGATCTACTGGGATTTTCACGCACAACCATCTCTAGGGTTTACAGAGAATGGTCCGAAAAAGAAAAAAAATCCAGTGAGTGGCAGTTCTGTGGCCGGAAATGCCTTGTTGATGCCAGAGGTCAGAGGAGAATGGGCAGACTGGTTCGAGCTGATAGAAAGGCAACAGTGACTCAAATTGCCACCCGTTACAACCAAGGTAGGCAGAAGAGCATCTCTGAACGCACAGTGCGTCGAACTTTGAGGCAGATGGGCTACAGCAGCAGAAGACCACACTGGGTACCACTCCTCTCAGCTAAGAACAGGCATCTGATGGCTACTTTCAGCAGGATAATGCGCCATGTCATAAAGCTCGAATCATCTCAGATTGGTTTCTTGAACATGACAATGAGTTCACTGTACTCAAATGGCCTCCTCAGTCACCAGATCTCAATCCAATAGAGCATCTTTGGGATGTGGTGGAACGGGAGATTCGCATCAGGGATGTGCAGCCGACAAATCTGCGCCAACTGTGTGATGCCATCATGTCAATATGGTCCAAAATCTCTGAGGAATGCTTCCAGCACCTTGTTGAATCTCTGCCACGAAGAATTGAGGCAGTTCTGAAGGCAAAAGGGGGTCCAACCCGTTACTAGCATGGTGTACCTAATAAAGTGGCCAGTGAGTGTATATTGTATACCATATGGTCTTTCCCCTGTGGGCCTTGCCCGTCCTTGCTGATGAGAGTTTATGTATACCCGTATTTTTTTACTACCATTTTTTCATCTGTTTTTTAATCTATTAATAAAAAGTTTTGTATTTTCAATAGTTGACGGCTCAATTGTCTTTGTTGGATAATTTCCTATGCATTAATAATGTATATTTAATCAAACATGTATGAAAATAGTTTACTACAATTTCATTGTTTTAAATGTCTGCACAGAAAGTTATTCACAAAGGAGATGAATGCATCTTGAAGAACAATTCTCAGCGCAGCAAGTGGAATGTAACGGGTCCTGGTGGGCTAGACATGGTGGTTCCATCTGTCAGTTTGATTATCCCTCCACCAAATCCTGGTGCTATAGACTTGTCTTCCAAGTAAGATTCTCCAGCATTTTTAAATGTTTTAGCTGATTATAAGGAATATATCATTAAGTGTGAAGAGAAGAGTTGTCCGAACCTGCTGATGAGTCTGGCTGACCATCTAAAGTGTATAGGGGCCTACCATATCCCCGACAGATCAAGATGATGGGGAGAAATGGATTGGCATGTAAATTAATATCACCCGATCTTTTTGTTATCCCATGAGATAAGCCATTACCATTGGTGTTCCACAGTTATCTGAGGTGTATGCGCACCTTTAGTTGTGGATTTTCGAGACTGGATATATATGATATGATTATGTGATTGACCAAGAATTGAACTGCTTAAGGCTTCAAGATTAGATAGCAAGCACATACCCCTGACTGATAATTATCTACTTGCATGTCCTCTCACATCTTGAGCATAAGTACAATAAACTTATTTCATGTTTCAGGATAGAACAGTTTTATGAAGCGATTCTTACTCTCTGGAACCAATTGTACATCAATATGAAGAGCTTGGTGTCCTGGCACTACTGCATGATTGACATAGAGAAAATTAGGACCATGACACTTGCTAAGGTATGAGTTTATGTATATATTAGAATAATATGGTTAACCACTTCAAGACCAGGCCAATTGGCCCCCGTTCATAAGCAGGCACATTTTTATTGTACATGCAGTTTAAAGAGCTATAAAGCTTTATTTGGATATTCAAATAATTTTTGCATTTTTTTCATGAAATGTAGAGCCTAAATTTTGTTTTATTTCAAACTTTATTTTTTTGCCGATATCGGACAATATCCATGGGAAAATAAAGGAATTTTTATGTTTTAATAACCACAAAAGATCAATAAAATACATTTTAAATTTTGCTCCCCTTATATATATCCAACACTTTTTTTTTTTTTTTTTGATGAGGGCGGGGCTATTAACAGGAATATGGATTGTCCTTTATTTTTTTTTATTTTTCTCTGCCTTTTATTATTTGGTATATTATTCCCAGTTACAGTGGAAATTCAGCTTCCTGCTTGCTTAGCAGAACTGATCTAAGTCTGTTATAGGTCCCAGAATCCCTTGCTCCCTACCCACATACAGCAACAGCATGATCGCTGGGTTTGATGGTGGAAGCACTGTGAGCGCATCCTATTATGTATACATATCACTTGTTCAGTGATGTTTACTCAGCAATGGAGAATGCAGCGACTGTTTATTACTGCCTTTGCCTTCTCTATGGAGAGTTTGGCTGTGTATGACAAGCGACTCCCTGCTCCCGCAGCGGCATAATTTTGAAAAGCGACTTCGTCGCTACGTAGAACACAGACCGCCCAAACATTTGTTTATCGGTGGTCCAGAAGTAGTTAAAATGTATGTTATTATTAAATATGTGGTTTCTTATTACAGCTCAAGACCATGCGTCAAGAAGACTACCAAAGGGTTGTATCAGATTTGGAAGTACATTACCAGGAATTCATGAGAAATAGCCAGGGCTCAAACATGTTCGGCGATGATGACAAAAGAAAAATGCACAGCCAGTTTTCTGAAGCACAGAAGCATTATCAGACCCTGGTGGTACAACTCCCCAGCTACCAAACTAAGGAGACCACATACATCAAGACACGACCACAGCAGCAAATAAACAGTTGTACGTAAATATGTTCAAGTGCAGCTTACAAACTACATTTCCTACCACACCCCATCTGTTCGATACATAGTTCCTGTGTCGACTTGTAGATTACGGCAAGATAAGATGGTCATCAGACAGTTATACAAGCAGTGCTCACCCCATTCTATTACATTTCAGTTGTTATGATTTTTAAATACAATGTCCATTAGTGTTCAAGGTTGTATGAATGTAATAATTTAAGGCCTCATTTATACAACTGGCTTCAGGCTGGGTATTGTGTAGATCGACAGTATGGTGGATATCAATAAGGGCATGCAAACCACCATACAATAGGAGTCATATCTTCTAAGATAAATGTTCCACATTTGCATTAAATTACGGGCCACAATACACAGCAGCGTTTTTCTGCTAATATTACAGTAGTCCATTTGGATCCAGCTTAATTTCAAATTGGCCAGAGGCCAGATATCAGTAATCTAGAAGTTCATAGAGCATAGTTGTCGTGCAGCTTGGTGTAATTAGTGAATTCTCTAAAAAGGGTTGTCCTGCCACAAGATATTGATGGCATTTCCAGGGTCCACCTCCACCGATCAGTCATTTGTTCACTTCCGGACAAATTTAAACATTTAATGGAAGTGCAGTATGTAGCTTCATTCAATGTGTAATGGCTGCTACAGAATAATGCAAAACCGCTTCTACTCAATGAGTAGCAGCCACTGCCTAGTACTACAGAACAGTCTCTATGCTGGAGAACAGGAGTAGCTCTGTAGTACTTGGCAGCGGCTGCTACACATTACGTAGAGCAGCTTAGTGGAACTTCATTCAGTGGTTACATCTGACCCTCAAAGTTTCTGATATTATTGACAACATCTTGTGACAAGACAACTCCTTTAATGTTGATTGATGTATGTGTTTACCTCTGATATTTAATCTTTATTGTCACATAACATCTTGTTATCTGGTTATTTCACTTTAGCTGAAAGAGTTGAAGTTGTTACCCAGAATACTGCCTCCAATTTGAAAGGAAGCAATACTTCTACTACTGTAGTAGACAGTGACAGGCTGAAACAGGAGAACTGGCTGCTGTTAGAGCTCCAAAAGATCCGCCAGCAAATGGAGATCCACGAGAACAAGCTTCTGCAAAGGAATGTCTACAATGTTGATCAAGAAACCTTCAGAGACTTCTCATACAGAATAAATGATTTAGAGGTATGCCACTATTCAAAATTATGAGAAATTCAGCTTATTATTTTTATTCGACCTGCTGTGCTTTTTATACTCCATTGATAAAGTATATGAAGGAATATAATCAATTGTGTCTATATGTAAGCCATAACAGAAAACATAATACACACTTATTGGCCCCTTTGCAAAATAGTGATATTTTGAATAATGTCAGAGAATTAGTTAAAAAAACAGGAGGAGATATTGGGGCTCACAATCAAAATTTTCCTATCAGTATGCCTTTGGAGTGAGGTGAGAAAACTGATAATCAAAGGAAACCCAATCAAACTCCGTGCAGATGTGGTCCATGTGGGCACTTGAACTCAGGGCCATAGTGCTGCTTAGAGTAGATCCAAAAATATGTTTCACAGGAAATTTCATGGAGCAAAATAAATGTTTCTTGACAAAGATGGTATGTAGTATAAGAGACTGATGGCGCCCATGTTCATGTCCACAAAAGGGTGGGAAAGTCTGAGGGGAAAGGTAGTGGGTAAGAATATATAGTATATTTACATTTGTATATGGAAGTAAATGCAAATTGTGAAGGTTTTCTCAGGAATGATGGTATATGTTAATGACGAGTAGATCCGGCTTGTGCTTTATACTTGGGTGTTATTTACCTAAAATTTTGGTGCCTCTCTTCTACTTGTCTTTGCCAGACTTTGAGAGGAGATGGACAAAACTTTGCAGCTCAACTTACCAAGATTAAAGAGATGATCCTGAGCTTAAAGGACTCAGACAAGTCGGCGTATATGCAGTCAGAGCTGAATGCACTACTGAAGAAAATGGAGACTATCCATGGTTTTTCTGCAGACCACTTGGAAAGGTACAATAAAGTGTTATTAAATCTCAGTTACACATAACCATGGTGGTTTAATAACTCTAGATCACAAACATGTTTTATGAGTGATTTCAGCATTTAGAATTTATTTAGTCCTATTGGACAAAAAAACGGTTACTCAATGTAAACTAATTTGGGCACTGGCTTTAACCGGACATCACAGAGGAACCCATCATTATGCTACGTGTCTATTTATTATACAAGCTTCCTCTAAAGAACAAAATGGAATTATGCCTAGTAAACCATTTACATTTCCAGGTAGCGGACTTTTCAGACCAGCTTGTTCCATTATGTAAATGAGCCAGCAAGTCCCCCATCATGCCACACTAACCCTCGCCTGATGCCAACCCCTTAGCCTTGATGGCCAGACTGTAACTGGGAGCAGTACTGAAATGTCATTTATGCACAGTATGTCAGTATAGCTATTGCCCACAGTAGGGGTGGCACCGTTCATAAGCTGTATCGGGAATATACAACACATGTGAAAGATTTCAGTACTGATCAGTCACTGGCATAATTGTGCAGTGGTCCATTATATGTCTTAAAGGGAAGCTGTCAGCAGGATTTTACCCACCAAAATTATATGCTCATGTAAATATTTCAAAGACAAGTCTGGCAATACTTTTATATCACCAGTACATTCCTCCGTTACTGCAAAATCAGCACTTTAAATTATATGCAAATGAGGATTTAGAGTTATTGTAGAAATGAATCCTCTGTCACTCCAGCTCTATTCCGCTCCTCCTCCTGATTGACTCACAGCTTCTATGCTGTGAGCCGTCAGGAAAAGGAGTGATTGAAAACCCTTACTCAGAGCTGTAGATGGTTTATTAGGAATAATCTGACAGACTCCTGTTAACAAGAATAAAAACAATGCAGCAAAGTTCCATTAATCTGACAATTGATTGTCTGGATTTTACTAATGCAGCAAAACTGAAAATTCCAGATTATCATATGGGGTTTAAACCTATGAAATATGTTACTATTAAACATCTTCAACCAGGAAGTTAGTGGGCAACCTTTACTATTTAGACAGGTTTCCTGTATTTTTGTCCTGCTAATTTTTTTTTTTTTATTTGTCCTTAAGACTTCAGGCACTGAGGATTTTACTTCAAAACATTCTTCAGCTTGAAGATCTGATAAAGGTTTATGAAGCTCGATTGACAGAAGAAGAAACAATTTCCCTTGATCCAGCAAAAGTTGAAGCATACAGAAATGCATTGAAGGTAAGAAAATTGCCAACTAGTACACTAAAATGTTTCTGAAGTCTCCATTTTGCCTTTGTATGTGGCCTCAGATGTGCTGCACTGATAGTACATTTTTATTCCTGAACATCATTTTTTAACTAATGAAGTCCAATACTGCTTTCTAATTTCTGAATAAATCTCATTCTTTATGAATCTCTGAAATGGAGCTTCACGTCACTAGAAAAAAAACATTATTTTTCAGCACTGGAGTGGTGCTTCTAATGTAAGGTCCCTGCCCCCATTGTTATACTCTTCATCTTTTTTTTGGAGTCGCTACAGTCCGATGACACCATCTTGCGACCTCAACTTCTGACTGGTCAGAAGTTATGTCACAAGTCCTCAATGCAAGTCTATGAAAATCAGGACAAGGCTCTCATAGACTTACATTGAAGAATGACCTCTGACTCACTCCCTGAAGCAATGGAGCGATCCGGCAGGTCACAAGCTTCTGGAGATCGATGGGAGGGGAAGACGGCGACAAGTAAGTATGAGACTAGGGTCAAGGACCTTACATTAGAAGCAACACTCCAGCGCTGCAAAAAAATAATGCTGGAGTGGTGCTTTACTCACTGAGTACTGTTTATACAACAATCACAATAATTTAACATTGTGCACTGACCCCTTAAGGGGGTTGTCAGACACCGAAATACATTATTCTTTTAGGCATGGATGATTTTAAAGTAATTAACAGGCAAACTCATCTGTTCTATTCTAATGTCCAAAAAGGAAGACACCCTAAAGTGCCCGTTTGCAAAGAAGCAAGTTGAATGACTTAGGGTACCGTTACACTTAGCAATGCACCAGCGATCCCGACAACTATATGAATCGCTGGTGCATCGCTAAGTGGTCGCTAGTGAGCTGCCACACGGGCAGATCTCACCAGTGACATAGCAGGGGTCGGGGGTCGTTACTTACCTGTCAGACGCGGCGATCCTGACGTCCTCCCGCCCGCGTCCACGCGTCGCTCGTCGGCGCCACAGGAAGCGCACGACGAGAAATGATCCAGGACGTTCTCGCGCGACCAGCAATGAGCAGCGGGGGGAGCTGGTCGGAGGTAAGTATCAGATATAGCGATATCGCTAGCAATATCGCTGCTATGTCACAAAATCGGTGATGTTACAGCGGTATTGCTAGTGATATCGCTATGTGTAATGGGGGCTTTAGGTCCATGTATGAATAAGGTTCACCTATCTCCTTTGATAGCTGATGTTAGGAGAAAGAAGAATCGGATATGTTAACTTTTAAGGTTTAATCTTGCTCTGATCAAGAACACATGCCCTATCAACCAAAATGTGTATGGGCTGTTGGAAGAAAAAGCTAAGAATCAGGTGTATGGACAGTTTTATACTTGTGACATAAAAAATTTGGTGTTTGTTCTTTTTATCTATTTAGTAAACTTTGGTTTTACCTCTGAAATCAGGCACTGACCAAATTAAATTTCATGATATCCAAAGTTCGCATGCACGATACAGTAACCATATGTAAAATACTCCAACCATACCACTTTAGCCGTATGTTTGTTTTTACCATCATACACTGTTTCCTATATTAAGTTTTACAATATTACATTTCAGAAAATGAAAATGGAGCTAGAACAGAAGAAATCGCAGCTGTTATCTCTGGATACAGAGCTAAAAAAAACCTTGCAGATAAATGACCGAGTTGTCCAGGCCTATCCATATTGTGAAGTAGACCTCTCCAAATTCGCTGACAAAGCCAATCAACTGACTGAGCGCTGGCACAGGATTGAAAAAGAAATTGATGACAGGTAAATGTGTTTTGCTAGTGAAATGAGACCCGAACATTATATTCTGGGCACAGGATCTTTATGCTGTAACCAATACAATGTGTTTTGGATGAGTCTGAAGACATCGGTGTGTATAAGTATTACAGACTGGAAATGTGGGCCACCTAGTGCTGCCATAGGACTACGGTTACCATAGGAATAGTATAAAGAATGAATAAAAGACTTCAGCGGGTATTCGGATCTTATGAGGTTGCATATGTATATGAGTTCTAATAATGCTTCCTTATCTAGATCTTGGGAGCTTGAAAAGCAAGGAAAACAGCTGAGGAATTACCGAGATATGTATCAGTCCCTGAGCAAGTGGATCGGTGACACCAAACAGAAGATAGATGTCTTAGAGTCTGCAAAGCTTTCAGATGCCAACACAGTTGCAAGATACCTAAATGAACAAAAGGTGGGTAAAACTGATTATCATCCCTCTAAACTTTTTTGTTAACATATTTGTGGATGCAATCTTTAAACTTTGCCCTGTGGCCTATATGACCAATCTTATAAATGTATTGAATGGTAGAGAAGTTCCAGAATTGAAAAGTTTTCTTTTGTGTCTTAGAATTTAAATGTCGAAATACAAGGCAAAAGAGAAAGGGTTGAAGAGGTGATGAAGACTGCAGACCAATGTGCATCTTCGATCAAGGTAAGCTAATATCTGACCCACATGACAGAACAATACATAGTGGATGTACCTCTTTGACTAATATTTTCTCTGTTTTCAGTCTATAAGTTACTCCACCTCTAAAAAAAATTATACTCTATATTGTTATATAAAAATCCATGATACCATAGGTTTCATGAACCCCATGCCAAGTATTATGCTATACACTGTTGTAGATTTTCAATGCATTTCACTAAAACCTACAAATCTACTACATCCATAGATAACCTTTTATAAGCTTAAAGCATCACCATCTAATGGCATAGTGTACATTGTAATACATTATATAAGATTGCATTTATATTAATAATGGTTTCCCTGTTTTTATTATTTAGGATTATGAACTCCAGCTGGCGTCATACAGCTCTGGACTGGAAACCTTACTTAATATTCCAATAAAAAGAACCGTGGTACAATCCCCAGCAGTCGTTGTCTTGCAAGAAGTAAGTAAAACATTTTTTTTTTAATTTTATGAGCTAAAATTGGTAGTACTACCATTACTAGTTATCAAACCAACAGATATAAATATATTTTAGTGAAAATAAGATTGGCAATTATTTTTAATGTATTAGCAGCAAAATGTGCATGTACTAACATTATTGTCCAACTAATTATCTTGGGACAACTAATAAAGTTGTCATTATATTAGGGACCAGGGCAATTGGAAAGATATAATTGAACGTTGCAACGCTGCATATATTGGCAGGATAAAGACGATCAAGCTTGTTGCACTAATTATCTAAGACAACCACAAACATAACCCATGGTTTTTTTTTATTCTTCAGGCTTCTGACATTCAAGCACGCTACATAGAGTTGTTAACTAGAGGAAATGATTTATACAGACTTTTGCATGAAATGTCAAAGAGCATGGAAGACTTAAAGGTATTTTACTATACATACACCTTTGGGTGTTTAATTTAATTAAAGCTGACAACGTTTGTCCATGGAGAACATACCGTGAATGAGAATTAATGTTTTAATTAAAATTTAACTGTACTTTAATAGAATATTTGACAAGTCAGAGTTTTGTCAGATGTTTTGATCGGAGGGAGTCTGCAGCTAAAACCTCCACTGATCGCTAAAATAAAAAGGCTCAAGATCTCAGATAAGCTGTTCTCCTACGAGACCAAAGGCAGAATGATAGACTTTGGATTGAAATGTTTCAGAAGACAGCGTGTCAGTCGTCACTCATTACATTCCTGTTTCCATGTAGCAGCAATCTGCATGTGTAAATTGTACGGGGATGAACAATTATTATTAGGGGTGTCCTACTGACTAATACTCATATTTAGGACCACAAAAATATGCAATTTGCTGACAAAAACTGGCACGTTTACATCAGACAATATTCATTCATTTAATCAATGGCTCAAATAAAAGGACGTTAACTTTGGTGTGCAAAATTATAATCGGATTATTGAGTTGTGACAAACATTTTACTTTTTTTTCTACAGATGAAAAACACAAGGATTGAGCTTCTTGAAGAGGAACTGCGCCTTGCCAGAGATGCAAATTCAGATAACTCCCAGAAAAACAAATTTCTTGATCAAAATCTGCAAAAATATCAGACAGAGTGCTCAGAGTACAAATCAAGACTACTTCTTCTGGAAGATATGAAGAGGAAAGCTGAAATGGAAGGGTCTTCGGCAAAACAGAACCTTGATAAATGCTATAGTCAGATAACTGAACTCAATGAAAAGATCACCAGGTTCACATATGAGATTGATGATGAGAAAAGGAGGAGAAAAGCACTGGAGGACAGATGTGAGATACAGAAGAATGAATTCAGCCAAATTCAGCAAAAGAGGCAAAGTGACTTAGAAGGTGTCAACCGCCAAAAAATTGAAACTGACAAGATAATCAAGGAGAAGGAATATGAGATAGAGAGGCTAAGAGTTCTTCTGCAGGACGAAGGCCAGAGGAAGAGGGACTATGAAAATGAGCTGTCAAAGGTAAGGAAGCAGTATAGTGACGAAATCAGTAGTTTGAGGAACAAATATGAATCTGAAATAAACATTACGAAGACGACAATACAACAAATAACTGTTCAGAAGGAAGAAGACTCATATGAATTAAGAGCCCAACTTGAGAAATTAGCAAGAGAAAATAGAGATCTTACCCAAGAAATCACTCGACTTAATGAAACCATTGTCCAAACAAATGAACAACGCAGAAGGGCAGAAGATGATGCTCTTCAACAGAAAGCCTCTGGGTCTGAGATCACTCAGAGAAAGCAGCAATTAGAAAAGGAACTACAAAGAATGATTAATAGTAGCTCAGAAGAAGTTACAAGGTTTAAGATATCACTGGAGGAAGCTAGCAGGACAATTCAGGATAGAAACGGTGAGATTGAAAAATTAAAATATCAACTTCAGGAGGAGGCTGCCCGTCAGAGACAATATGAAAACGAGCTTGTAAAGGTAAGAAACAATTATGACGATCAGCTTATAAATTTAAGAAACAAGTATGAGACAGAAATTAATATTTCAAAAACTACCATCCACGAACTAAGTATTGAAAAAGAAGACAACATGAGTGGCTTGAATCAAGAGATAGACAGTCTAGCAAGAGAGAAACGAGACTTGACATTAGAGTTAAACAGATTAAGGACCTCTTTGACACAAATGACAACGAATTTGAAAAAAACAGAAGATGATGTTCACCAGCAGAAGTCATTCACATCAGATTTGACTCAAAGGAAGCAGCAATTGGAGATTGAGTTGAAGCAGCTTACCAAGCTTAGATCGGAGGAGGAGCAAAGAAATAAAAAATCCCTTGATGATGCTGCCAAAACAATTCAGGAACGCAATAAGGAGATTGAAAGATTGAAAAAAGTTATTGAGGTTGAAATAAACCAAAAAAAGAGACTTGAGGAGGAGCATGTAAAACTACAAAGGAACCAGTTTGATTTACAAAAAACCAACACAACTGCCACAGAGACCATAAGCAAATTAAAGATTCAGGAGCAAGAATTAATAAGACTTAAATCAGACTATGAAAAGCTATTGGTAGAAAAACAAGGAAAAGAAAATGAAATAAACAGACTTCAAGTCAAACTGAAAGAATTGGAGACACAGAAGAACAAACTTGAGGAAGAGATTAACAGGCAAAAAAGAATTGCTGCAGATGAGCATGCAAAAAATAAAAAGTTAGAAGAAGAGTTGGAAGCTCTTAGAAGAACCAGTAGTGAGCAACTAAAAAAGATCACAACGCTAACACAACAAGTAGAGCAAGTTACGATCATTAAAAGGCAAACTGAGGAAGACTTAAGACAACAGAGAGAGTCTTTAGATGGTCAGCTCAGAGACCAGCAGAGAAACATTGATGAGCTGAGTAAACTTGTAGCTGAGGTGGAAAGTCTACGTCGCCAATTACATGTAGAGCAAGAAAACTTACGGCAGGCTCACATAAGAAATGAGCACCTGCAGAAAACCATTGAGGAGAGAAACAGAAGCCTTAATGAGAGTAAAATAGAAATAGAGAGGTTGCAATCGATTACAGAAAATCTGACTAAGGAACACCTGAGGCTTGAAGAGGAACTGCGTTATGTTAGACTGGAAAATGAGGAGGTCAAGAAATGTAAAGATGAAGTGGATGGTGAAAAAAATGCAACTATTACAGAGTTAAAGAACCAGCTACAAATCAGCAACAAGCGATCTTTGGAGCTACAGGGCCTAATAAATGAATTACAGAAAGAGAGGCAAAATTTGAGACAGGAAATTGAAAAATTCCAAAAGCAAGCACTGGAGGTACTCACATAAATTTCCCTTAATGTGTTTTCTGTCCAGTAATTTAATCATTCTATAATCTAACATGTGTATTTAGCTTCTAGTAACAACTGAACAATTGAATTTCTAGTTGCCAATATAGAAGCATTTTTAACTTTAGGCACCTTTAGGCACCTTGAGGACTTTTTGTTATATACAAAGCAGTAAGCGGGCATTAAACTGTTCTGGAAACCTCATACACAAAGTCCAGAATTCCAGTTAGGATACATTTAATTGGTAAGAACCAAATAGCAAAATAAAAAAATGAAGCATTATTAATAATTTAATTAAAAAGCATATATTTGATACAAGGCCAGTTACACTTAGGTGCATTGACTACTTCTTGTATTTGCTGTTATATTTAGACTGGGAGGCTAAATACTATATTTGCATGTATTTATAATATTAAATATATTTAAAAGAGCATATATACCATACTTAAAACATATTTATTGTAGCAATGTGTGCACCTATTTAATCTATACTATTTAAGCACCTAATAAAACCATATCTGTAAGTTCTAAAATGATAAAATCTCCATATTGTCAATCTTATTAAACATTTCTCTTTTATTTATGTTGTGATTTGATTTAATCTCAGAAATCTTCACTAACCTTGTTTATGTTCTAATCATTGTATTAGTCTGATGTCATAAATCAAATCTGTTCTCATTAAATTTTGTCTCAGTTTGTAAATGTTTTTGTTCCGTTTTGTGTATTTTTCAGTTTTCAGACCAAATATAGAATAAAAATCACTGAAAACAAATCTACGGTAGCCTGCTATAACAAACTGTAGACTTACTTTTGTTTAATCACTATTTTAATGCAATGTATTTTTACATTTTAAACGTTTAATATTGTGCGGGATGGGAATATAATCAAATACATAGTTTCTACTTCATTATAAAAAATGCTTCATTAGCATTCCAAAATAAAACCAACAATGTGTGAGATCTTAGACCCCATTCTGGTAGTATTGTAAATATGAGTAAATTCTTGTGGGTGATGTATGCTGATTATGGCAATAAACAATCTTTTCTTTGTATTTTTTTCCCTTTTGTTGCAGGCCAGCGGTAAGATACAGGAATCTAGTATGAAGTGTTCAGAAATTATTCAAGAAAAAGAAAGCCTCTTGATGAAAATAAAACTTCTGGAACAAGACAGAACAAGGCTGCAACGTCTTGAAGAGGAACTAAGCCGTGCAAAGGCTTCATTAGATGCAGAAACACGTAATAAGCAACGCTTGGAAGAAGAGAAACAGCAAATTCGAAATGACCTTAATCAGTGGAGAACACAATACACTCGGAAGGAGGAAGATGTGAAGAGAATTGAAAGTGATTGGGAGAGAAGCGAAAGAGAGAAAGTTTCATACAAAACTGAAATTGAAAGACTACAGGCTGAGATTAGATCTATTGAAGAGCGATACAGGCGGAAGATGGAGGAGACTCAACGGTTGACTCAAGTAGATTTTGAGAATCAACGACTTTCTCTTGAAAGAGAACTAGACAATCTTAGGAGGCGACCTATATCATCAAGTAAGCAGATTCAAACGGATGAAGACATGTCAGTTGATCTTTCCAAATTTCTTTTCGATGGTCTGAGGAAAAAAGTTACAGCACATCAACTTCTGGAATGCCAGATAATAACAAAGTCTACCTATGAAAAATTAATAAAGGGCCAGAGATCACTGGAAGAAGTATCAGCTGAAATAGAACCCTTCTTGAAGGGTGCTGGTGCAATTGCCGGAGTATCTGTAACACCTAAAGAGAAACATTCATTTGTGGAAGCAAAGAGAAGGAAACTGATTTCACCTGAGAGCTCAGTTATGTTACTAGAGGCTCAAGCTGCGACTGGAGGATTAATAGACATAGACAGGAATGAAAAGCTTTCAGTAGACAATGCTGTAGCTAGGGACCTCATTGATTTCCAAGACAGAGAAGCCATTTACACTGCAGAAAAAGCAGTTACTGGTTTCAAAGATCCTTTCTCAGGAAAAATTGTTTCTGTTTCAGAGGCTATCAAGAAAAATCTGATTAGTCGGGAAGTTGGTATACGGCTTTTAGAAGCTCAAGTAGCTGCGGGAGGAATAGTTGACCCAGTGAACAGTGTCTTTGTACCTACTGAGGTTGCATTATCTCGAGGCTTGATTGACCGTGATTTACATAAATCTCTTAATGACCCCAGTGATGATGGAAAATATTACTTAGAACCAGTCACTAAGAAGAACGTCAGTTATGCACAGCTTAAGCAGAAATGCAGAGTTGAACCCCACACAGGATTACTTTTGCTTCCAGTTATGAAGAAAAGCCTTTCATTTGCTGGTATCAGACAACAAGTACCTTTGACAGAGTTAGTAGAGTCAGGTATAATTCGCTCTTCTACTGTAGATCAACTAGAATCTGGGCAGATATCTGTGGAAGAAGTCAGTGAACGAATTAAAGATTTTCTGCAAGGATCCAGTTGTATTGCTGGTATCTACAATGAGGCTACAAGAGAAAAGTTAGGAATCTATGATGCAATGAAAAAGGGATTGCTAAGACCTGGAACCACGCTGGAACTACTGGAAGCGCAAGCAGCAACAGGATTCATAGTGGACCCAGTAAATAATCTAAGACTTACCGTTGAAGAAGCTTACAGAAGAGGACTTGTTGGAATTGAATTTAAGGAAAAATTACTGTCTGCAGAAAGAGCAGTAACTGGCTACAAAGACCCAGAAACTGGGAGCATAATTTCATTGTTTCAGGCTATGAACAAAGAGCTTATTGAAAAAGGACATGGTATCCGCTTGCTGGAGGCTCAGATAGCTACTGGTGGAATAATTGATCCAAAAGCAAGTCATCGTTTACCAGTTGATGTCGCATATAAACGGGGTTATTTCAATGAAGAACTGAATTACATCCTTTCAGATCCTAGTGATGATACAAAAGGCTTTTTCGATCCTAACACAGAGGAAAATTTGACATACTTGCAATTAAAAGAACGGTGCATTGTAGATGACAAAACAAATCTTTGTCTATTGCCTTTAAAAGAAAAGAAAAAGTTAGTCCAAGCATCCCAAAAGAAAACTTCTAGGAAACGCAGAGTGGTAATAGTTGACCCAGATACCAACAGGGAAATGACTGTACAAGAAGCTTATAACAAAGAGCTTATAGATTATGACACCTATCTTGAGCTTTCAGAACAAGAATGTGAATGGGAAGAAATCACTACTACAGGTTCAGATGGCTCAACCAGAGTTGTACTTGTCGATCGCAAGACAGGCAACCAGTATGACGTCCAAGAAGCAATAGACTTGAACATAATCAGTAAAAGCAACTTTGAACAATACCGTGCTGGTACCTTAAGCCTTACCCAATTTGCAGACATGATCTCCAACAAGAATCTAAGTGACGATGTACTAGTTACTTCAAGACAAGAATCCCTCTTATCTCCCAAGTTTCGAACAAGCTCCTGGTCTAAAAGTGGTTCATTTTCAGACACTTTAGAGGAAATCAGTCCTATTGCAGCCATATTTGATACAGAAAATTTAGAAAAAATTTCCATTTCAGAGGGCATCAAGCGTGGTCTTGTCGATACAATTACTGGACAGCGTTTACTTGAAGCACAGGCATGCACAGGTGGCATTATAAACCTAACCTCTGGCCAAAGAATTCCTCTGCAAGATGCTGTCAACCAAGGCATCATAGATCAGGATATGTCTGCCAGGCTGAAGCAAGCACAGAAAGCATATTCTGGTTTTGATGGTGTTAGAGGGCAGAAAAAATTATCTGCTGCCGAAGCTATGAAGGTAAACTGGCTGCCGTATGAGGCTGGACAACGTTTCCTTGAGTTTCAGTACTTAACAGGGGGCCTTATCGATCCAGAAACACAATCCAGAATTACAACAGAAGAAGCTATACGGAAAAGTATAATTGATGGTCGTGCTGCGCAGAAATTACGAGACCTCAGCAACTACCCCAAAATTCTGACTTGTCCAAAAACTAAACTGAAAATCTCCTACAAAGAAGCTGTTGATCGCTCTATGGTTGAAGATGTAACAGGCCTGAGAATGCTAGAAGCAGCTTCAGTGTCCTCTAAAGGAATAAGTAGCCCATACAATGTATCTTCAGCGCCTGGATCCCGCTCAGGATCTCGTTCAGGTTCACGAAGTGGATCCCGACGAGGAAGTTTTGATGGTTCATCATCCTCTTCATACAGCTATTCTTTCCAATCTGTTAGCAGTAGTTCATTTGGAAATTAATTGGAAATAGGGTTGGCTATCTAATGGGGTAAACTATATTGGTTTTGGCCTTAAAAATAACACTTGCCTAAAGTACGTGCTTTATATTTTCTTATTTGAAATGTTATAAAATGTGCACTGAAAAAGAAACTTTTAATCTTTTTGTTATGAGGGGCTTAATGGCTACTTAACAAGCTCTTTATTACCAAAATGGTTAAAAAAAATGTTTTATGTATTTAGAAATGTGTATGGGTAACACATTATTTGTAATGTAGATTGCATTTGCTGTGCCTTTTCTACAAATTCTTATCCGGTTAAGACAAAGTTGGTGAAAGCTTACTTGCTATTTCTGCATTCTTTAGTTTTTGCATTTTGACTTGAATTTCTTTGATGCAGTTCTAAAAACACCAAATTGGTTAAGGTTAGATTTTTATATTGATTTATTCCCAGCACTAACATAGCTGATTTTACGTCATATTTGCATACCGCTATATGGTTTACAGAAGTTAGCCTTTTATATTCATCTATGCTTGTTTTGTGATATCGGCTGGCAATAAAGTTTGAAATATTTTAAGTTTTTTTATGTTGTACTTTTATATTTGTTTGTTTGATAGCATCATTATTTCAGATATCCAATAACCTTTAAATTCTAATTTCCATAAATAAATCCCATTTACGTAAGTAACGATACAAAAAGGATACTGTAGACAAGTCTATTCTTCCAACTACAATGTTTTTAATATCAACGTAATTAGGGTTGGGCAAATTAATTTAAAATAAAATTGAATTCTACTTGAATTTTACAAAAATCCGTATTTTTCAGAATGCAGATTTTTTTGGGGGGAATTCACATCATCTGTATTCGACAAAATGGCAGTGGGATTTTCATCCTGAACTGTAAAAGGTCAGCAAACTGTTAAAAATACCCAAACAAAATGAAAACTCCCCTTACTAGTCTGCCCACATCTGCTGCTCTCCCTTCCTCATACAGTCCTCGGCAATCAGTTTCTCTTCTTATGGCTTCCATGCTCTGAAACAACGGGCATATTCGCGCAAGACCAGGACTTGCAGCTGTGACTAGGCCTGGGATGTCCCTGCGTGTGCCCAGGGATGTCTCGGACCTAGTTGTGGCTGGAAGTCCTGGACTACATTTGTGCGGCAGCATTAAGAAGAGGAGCATACAACCTTATAGGAGAGGATGAGCAGTGAGATGAGTATTAGTTGTTTTCTGGCTTTTTTCTTTTTCTACATCTTACGTTTATTGTGCTCTGGCATATTTTTATACCTCAGAGCATAATTAATATTCAATTCTCAGAGGATAAATTTGATTTGAAACAAATTATTTGTAAAATCTGTGCAATTTGGGTCATTCAGGTCTGATCAGATTTGATAATCTCTAAATGTTAGGATACTACAAATGGTTAAGTTGCAAATTTACTTCCCAATGTTAAATGTGAATTATGATTTGAGGTGCAAAAACAGTTATAAAAGAAAAAGGTGAAAAAACAAGAAAGTTTTATATTTAGCAGTCCTCTGTAAGAAAGTTATTTTCTGCTTCTAGGGACATGGGATAGAATGTGCACAAATACAATTGGCTTGGGTTCCCAACTTGTGTCCTTTGGGGTGGTGTTGCAAAGGAATGGGGAGACAAAAAAGCGCAATAGGGTCTTATCCAGGTTACAAAGGAAGGAATATAACAAGAAACTTGCTCACCTGGTTAGGATGAGATAAGAGCATATAGTCTGGCGGCTGCTGCAGATCCACAGGTCCTCAGTGACCAGAACTTTTAACTGCAAATTCCCATTGAATACATGACATTGGGATGGTGTGGAATATTATTCTCCTCCTTCTTAAGTCGACTAAGGGGAGGGTTCTTCATTTCCCATGCACATCACCCCCAACCTCCTACAACTATGATATATCACTGGCTTTTATCCTAAGTCATGTAACTAGGCTCGTTAAAGGGTCAACATTGACTTTTAGGATTGCTACCTCCAATAGGTGGCACTAGAGTTTTAGTCCTCTTCCTCTCTGAAGAGACAATTTGCATAATTAGCATATTTCCCAGAGGAGCATTGCAGCTTTAAGTCTCCTCACCTCGACATGCTTAGCATGTTATTCTCCGCAAGGAGAAATGATACTTCTTGGATATCGGTCAGACGCCTCTCTCACAGCCAAACCAGATCTTCTCCCACTTTGCACTGATGAGGGGCAGTACCCCGAAACACAGTGTCTGCAAATGGAGATTCTGGCTTGGCTTTTATCCTAAGTCATGTAACTAGGCTCGTTAAAGGGTCAACATTGACTTTTAGGATTGCTACCTCCAATAGGTGGCACTAGAGTTCTAGACCTCTTCCTCTCTGAAGAGACAATTTGCATAATTAGCATATCACATATATTACACATAAGATATAACTCTTGCCTGAAAGATGTTAGTCACAGAATGTCACTCATTTGAGGAAGCAGCCATATGCTCCCACTAAATTACCTTCTGAATTTACATAATAAAGGTGGTACAGTATGTTAGGTAGAAGTCATGTGTTACTGTAATTATTTTTCCCCATAGAGGATGAGAGACACAATTACATTGGACAGGGATCGTTGGACATCAGCTGAAGATACGGGGATTCAGAAAGACATATTTTATACAAGACTATACATAAAAATTAGAGTAGCCTATCTTCAGTGCAGTCACTTTGTACTTAGCTGACAAAAAAAGAAATTTCTTTCCACAAGGAATACACAGTCTTCATATCAAAAGCAAATAAATTGTCAAAATATAGTTCTTTTGCACAGCAATACTAATTTAAGAATTTCCAGTAGTGTTTGGACCTGTAACTACACATCTGTGTTGTATAAACAAGGACCTTTTCTCAGATCTAAACAATAAATGGTTTTAAGGAACAAAGTGAAAAGTAACATACAGTTAGGTCCATATATATTTGGACAGAGACAACATTTTTCTCATTTTGGTTCTAGACATTACCACAATGAGTTTTAAACAAAACAATTCAGATGCAGTTGAAGTTCAGACTTTCAGCTTTCATTTGAGGGTATCCACATTAAAATTGGATGAAGGGTTTAGGAGTTTCAGCTCCTTAACATGTACCACCCTGTTTTTAAAGGGACCAAAAGTAATTGGACAATTTACTCCAAGGCTATTTCATGGACAGGTGTGGGCAATCCCTTCGTTATGTCATTCTCAATTAAGCAGATAAAAGGCCTGGAGTTGATTTGAGGTGTGGTGCTTGCATTTGGAAGGTTTTGCTGTGAAGGAAACATGCGGTCAAAGGAGCTATCCATGCAGGTGAAACAAGCCATCCTTAAGCTGCAAAAACAGAAAAACCCCATCCGAGAAATTGCTACAACATTAGGAGTGGCAAAATCTACAGTTTGGTATATCCTGAGAAAGAAAGAAAGAACTGGTGAACTCATCAATGCAGAAAGACCTGGGTGCCCACGGAAGACAACAGTGGTGGATGATCGCAGAATAGTCTCCATAGTGAAGAGAAACCCCTTCACAACAGCCAACCAAGGGAACAACACTCTCCAGGAGGTAGGTGTATCAATATCCAAATCTCCCATAAAGAGAAGACTGCATGAAAGTAAATACAGAGGGTTCACTGCACGGTGCAAGCCACTCATAAGCATCAAGAATAAAAAGGCTAGACTGGACTTTGCTAAAAAAAACATCTAAAAAAGCCAGTACAGTTCTGGAAGAACATTCTTTGGACAGATGAAACCAAGATCAACTTCTACCAGAATGATGGAAAGAGAAAAGTATGGCAAACGCGTGATACAGCTCATGATCCAAAGCATACCACATCATCTGTAAAACACGGCGGAGGCAGTGTGATGGCTTGGGCATACATGGCTGCCAGTGGCACTGGGTCACTAGTGTTTATTCATGATGTGACACAGGAAAGAAGCAGCCAAATGAATTCTGAGGTATTCAGAGCCATACTGTGTGCTCAGATCCAGCTAAATGCAGCCAAACTGATTGGTCGTCGTTTCATACTACAGATGGACAATGACCCAAAACAAAGCCAAAGCAACCCAAGAGTTTATTAAAGCAAAGAAGTGGAATATTCTTGAATGGCCAAGTCAGTCACCTGATCTCAACCCAATTGAGCATGCATTTTACTTGTTAAAGACTAAACTTCAGACAGAAAGGCTCACAAACAAACAGCAACTGAAAACCACCACAGTGAAGGCCTGGCAGAGCATCAAAAAGGAGGAAACACAGCGTCTGGTGATGTCCATGAGTTCAAGACTTCAGGCAGTCATTGCCAACAAAGGGTTTTCAACCAAGTACTAGAAATGAACATTTTATTTACAATTATTTAATCTGTCCAATTACTTTTGGTCCCTTTAAAAACAGGGTGGCACATGCTAAGGAGCTGAAACTCCTAAACCCTTCATCTAATTTTAATGTGGATACCCTCAAATGATAGCTGAAAGTCTGAACTTCAACTGCATCTGAATTGTTTTGTTTAAAATTCATTGTGGTAATGTCTAGAACTAAAATTAGAAAAATGTTGTCTCTGTCCAAATATATGTGGACCTAACTGTATGTCATAAGATGTAAAATGAGGGTTAATATGCACAAGCAAGACATAATTGCTTGTAAAGGGTAAATCTACGAAAAAAATTGGCTGCATGTAAAGGGTTAATCTGAGTCTCTCAATAGACACTAACAAAACAGTCACAACCAAAGCACACTAAGGAGAAGCTGTAACAGGACTGTAGTTGCTGTTTCTAGTTGCCTTCTCCTGCTTCATCACACACAGGATTCCATTTCTTCTTGCCTAACTATATTCATTACCAAGATAACAGTACCTGTCCTGTGTATGAAATTACCAGCATCTCCCTTATATTTATATGTTGCATGCTTCCAGTCCCCCGCCCACAGTGCTGTTTTCCAGCTGAGAATCAGGAAGTCTCATACAACTGTCAAATAGTGAGATAGCAGAGAGCCCCAACTTCAGGAAATCTTAAAGGGCCAGTGATATTATAACTACATTTGATAGGATTTTTTTTTAATTTATTAGAGAAAGATTGTATATTTTGGTCACCTTTTTATATCATGAAGCTTTCCAGGAGATGACAAGTTTTGTTTAAAAGTAAAGATTTATATGCACATTTTTGCATTGAAACGCATTTGTTTTTAATATCTGGATTATGACTTAATTGTTTTTATGCTACTTGAAGTTATGGAATAAAAGAAAATGGATTTTATGGACTTACAGTGCTGGACTTATTTTTTCTAAAGATTTTGTTGGTATAAAGCACATGAATACTCCAACAATATATTTTATTATAAAACAGGTATTCAAAATTTGGGTTTATAAAATAAGTCAAATCTAATAACTGATTTTTATGCACTGAATTAAGAAAACACTTCTATTTTGAACAATAATCTATAAATTTTGCACAAAATGAGTGTGAAATTAAGCACAAGCGAGATAAACAAGAAAAATCTTTATTGTAGCCAAAAACGTAAACAATATTAGTTATAAAATATTATTGAACATTCATTATTCATCTTTATTGGAAATTAATTCTTGCGCCTTTTCCTTTTCTCTTCAAAGCTTCTCTTGATACCTTTCCTCTTATAGACGGCCAGTGGATCTTCTCTGTGAATCATCCAGCAGTAGTTCCCCATCACATTGAAGTTACATATTCGTTGGTATTGTCGTTCCGTCTCCTTGATATCTTTATGAAATCTTTCTCCTTGCGCTTCGCTAATAGCATGAAAGTTTTCAGGAAAGTAGTCCAAATGGGAATGTAAAAAATGTAACTTCAAATTCATCAGATAACCCAAGTATTCTGACTCATGGATATGTAGAACGTATGGTGCCTGGATAGACCTCTCTTTCTGGGCCCCTTCCGTATCGACCTGTACTCACGTTCATACCGATTAATCAGACAGCTTAACTCAGCCACGATCTCATGTAAGAAGACTCCAGGAAAAGAGGGATGCTTTAACTGAAATTCTTGTATTATGATGAAAGCAGCAGGTAAAAAGGAATATTCTTCAGAGGATATGTAAGAAGATGCATACAGATGGATGGACGATCACAAAATGGAGAATAAGGGAGGGAACAAACATACATCACAGGACTACAGGGAGTTGGGACAAAATACAGGGAAAGGCAAACTTCTGCCTAGCAACAGATGATGCAACACAAGCAATGCAAATATTAAATGATTTCCCAAGTCGTGGGACATGACACTCCCCGTCTGAAATCCTTGGATTTCACAATGTCCGTAATTCTTCGAAGTCGTTCGAACTTGAAAAACAAGAGAAAAGAAAAACATGTATGCAATAATAAACATCAAACATTTTTAAAGTCCAACTCGTTGTTGTTGACCCGTAGATCACACCGGAAGATAAGTCCAAGTCTATTAAACCCATCTTTGGATTGGGGAAGCCGCAAACATGCCAACTCTTCCACCAACCCAGCAATCCAATGGCAATGTTCAAAGTTCAATCCAATGGAAAATGTCAATGTTCAATAAAACTGGGGAATGAGTAGGTATGCTCCCCGCCGTGAGCAACGTCCAGGAGCAATGTTCAGTTCATGTGACGTCCTCCTTTGGCAGTAGCAGCACGAGATTGGTGACCGGACGGAGGAAGGTTCGGGTAGAGCCCCCTTTTGTCACCTTAACTTCTTTCTTACGAGTCTTTCCGTCCTCGCTGGGCATGACCTTGGTGATAAGACCCATTGGCCAGTCGTTACGATGTGCCTCTTTGTCTTTTAAGAGGACAAGGTCTCCTTCTTGGAGATTGGGACTGGGTGTCTGCCATTTGTGACGGTTTTGAAGCAGGTGCAAGTATTCGGTCTTCCAACGGTGCCAAAACACGTTGGCTATGTGTTGTACTTGCTTCCACTGACGTTTGTAAATGTCCTTGTTATCGAAATTCCTGAGAGGAACTGTAGCAGCTCCAATCTTCTGAGTAAGAAGTGTAGCTGGGGTAAGAATCATTGGAGAATAACAACGTGGGACTTGGAGTTGCTCTAAGAACTTCAAGGACTTCTTCCATGTCTCCCACCTTTGCTGTTTCTGAGTCGGAAGTGGGGTGTCCCAATCAGTGTTCTCGGCAGTGAGCTGTCTTAACAGTATCTTGCCTTGAATAGTGATGGATGCTACAAACCCGAGAGGATCGTAGATGCTGTTTATGACAGATAGGACTCCTCGTTTGGTAAAGGGTTTGTCACAGGGCGACACTTGGAAGGTGAAAGTGTCCTGTTTAATATCCCACAGTAGACCAAGGCTGCACTGTGTGGGAGGAACATCAGAACCTAGGTTGAGGTCCTTTAGGTTCGTGGCATGGTCCTCAGATGGAAACGCGCTCATTACTTCTTGACTGTTAGAGATGATCTTGTGGAGTCCGAGGTTTGATGTGGATAGCATTTCCTGTGTCCTGGAGAGTAGGTCAATTGCCTCTTCACTTGTGGGCAAGGACTTGAGCCCGTTGTCTACGTAGAAGTTCTTCTCTACGAATTGACGAGCATCGGATCTGTACTCTCTCTCACCTTCCTGGGCTGTCCGTCTCAGTCCGTAGATCGCCACAGCAGGTGAAGGACTGTTGCCGAAGACATGGACCTTCATCCGGTAGTCTATGACTTGATTGTTGACATTGTTGTCTTTGTGCCATAGGAACCTAAGATAGTTTCTGCTGTCTTCCTTCATGATGAAGCAATGAAACATCTGCTGGATGTCGGCCATTATAGCAACAGGTTCTTGTCTGAAGCGGATCAATACTCCAAGGAGGCTGTTGTTCAGGTTGGGTCCAGTTAGTAGCAGGTTGTTGAGAGAGAGGCCTTCATACTGAGCACTGGAGTCAAACACCACTCTGATCTGGTTAGGCTTGCGAGGGTGATAGACGCCAAAGGATGGAAGGTACCAACATTCTTCTCCTTCCTTCAGTGGTGGCGCAGGTTCAGCATGATCTTTGTCAAAGATGTTCTGCATAAAGTCAATGAAATGCTTCTCCATCTCTGGTTTCCTCTTTAGGGTACGTTTTAAGGATGAGAACCTTGCAGTTGCTTGCTGCAGGTTGTTTGGCAACCTCGCTCTTGGGAAACGAAAGGGTAAAGGAGCTACCCAACTGTTGGAGTCATCTTGAACAAATTCTTTGTCCATAACCTTTATGAATTCTTTATCTTCCCTTGTGGGTGCTAACTTGTTGTCTTCACTTGTGGAATCGAACACTGTTGACCCGAGGTTTTCGTCCCAGGGCTGGAGCATGTTCATGTTGTTGAAGGATTCCTGTTGCCTCTTGGTGTTGCTCACTTTCTCTTTCACCCAGTAATGATGTGGGCATGGCTGAAAATGAGTGCTGCGACCATTTGGCAAGATGTGTGTTTTGTAAGAGGAGATGTTATTAGGTCTCTTCATCTTGAGTATGCAAACATTGCCTATAATTACCCAGCCTAGATCAAAGCGTTGGGCAAATGGTGCGTCGTGTGGTCCATTAATTTGCTGACGTACCTTGTGCAGCCGGAGAATGTCTCTGCCAAGCAGAATCAGGATATCTGCGCTGTTGTTGAGGGTTGGTATCTTGTTTGCTATCCCCTTGAGATGTGGGTGATGAAGAGCAGCCTCTGGCGTTGGGATCTCTTCTCGATTGGATGGAATCTGGTTGCACTCGACAAGTGTAGGTAAGGGTATCTCTACGGTGTTTTCGAGGGATGTCGCTATAAGACCACTGGCCCTTCTCCCAGAGACCTCTGTAACACCGCTGCAGGTACTTAAGGTGTAAGGGTAAGCATTTCCCTTTAAGTTAAACATATCAAAGAGTTCTGACCTTGCAAGTGATCGGTTGCTTTGATCATCCAAGAGGACGTACACCTTCACGGCTTTCTCTGGGTGACCGTTGGGATATACGTTCACCAGACAAATCTTCGCACAGGACTTGTCCCAGAGACCTTCTCCGCAGACTTCTGTGCATGAAGAAGATATTGTGGTATGACTTGCAGTTTGAGCTGCGCCCTCCCCGCCATGGCTCGTGGTGGGGGAAGGAGTACGTGTAGAGTCTGGACGGTATGGGTGGAGTGCTTGTACGTGATCCTCACTGTCACACTCCATACACTTAATTGTAGTTTTACAGTCTTTAGCAAGGTGTTCAGTAGAAGCACAACATCTGTAGCATACCCCAAACTTCTTTAGAAGTTCCTTGCGTTCTTGGAGCGGTTTCTTCCTGAAGCCGATGCACTTTTTTAAGGGATGTGGTTTCTTGTGGATGGGACACTCACGATTTGGGTTCTCTATCTTTTCACCCTTGTTGCTCTTGCCTGGGGCTGATGTTGGTAAAGGAAGAATATCCGTCTTCTTCACTGAAACTGGACTCCTGCGGTTTCTGTCATTCGAGCGTGTGCTCACGTATTTAGAGGGAGGTGAAGCTGGGCCACTGGATTCTCCGTAGGAAAAGCTTGGGTCGTTCTTACGCTCTGCAATGTCTTTTATAAACTCACAGAAGTAGGAGAACGGAGGAAATGACACTTGATGGTCTTTCTTGTATTTTGACCCTATTGCAGTCCACTTCTCTTGTACATTGTAAGGTAGCTTGGAGATAATGGGGTTTACTCCACGAGCAGTGTCCAGGTAGCTAAGGCCAGGTAGGTGGGTGTCTGCCTTGGCCAGCTGGAGCTCTAACAGCAGGTCACTGAGCTCTAGGAACTTTGAACTGTCCTTGCTTGATATCTTTGGAAAACTCTGTAGTCGCTTGAACAGTGCATCCTCTATGGCTCCTGGACTGCCAAAGTTTCTCTCTAGTCTTTCCCATGCAGCCATGAGACCAGCCGTTGGATTACTGATATGTACAGATCTGAGTCTCTTGACACGCTCTGTGGATTGTGGTCCTAACCATCTGATCAGCAGGTCCAGCTCTTCCGCAGCAGTGATGCCGAGGTCACTAGTTACGGTTCTAAAGGCACTTTTCCAACCTCTGTAATTTTCAGGTTGGTCGTCGAACCTTGTGAGACCGGTTTTAGTAAGTTCACGGCGAATCATGTACCTTGCGAAGTCGGACATGTCTGTTCTTTCTGACTTAGGATGCACAATTGTAGGCTGAGCGGTGTTGTACATAGAGGTGGAGACGTCTTGGCCTTGAAACATGGGGAAGTATGGAGTGGCATATGCATTTAGTCCAGCAACTGGTTTGGTGGGTATAGTTTCTGCTACATGTGGAGGTGGCACTGTGTGGTTGTCGAGGGTATAATGACCTGCCGGCATATTGGGTTGCATGTAGGTATTAGCCTGTGGAGTTTGGTGAGATGCAGGGTTTTGGCGCATACTGGAATATGAAGGAAGTTCAAGTTTGGGAGCATTGTACTGACCTTGAATGCAGGATTCTGTAAGTGGATCGGCATCCTGGTGCTCTGGAGAAGCGTCAACACCATCAGGAGTGTTAGTGATGATCTGCGGTTCGCCATCTTGGCTTAGCACGTAGTCTCTTGTGCGTTCGATAGGGTCTTCTGCCTCCATTTCACACAAACTGACGCTGTCTCTTTGACTCCCACTGATAGCCTGCTCGAGTACCTTTAATTCTGCCATGGCTGTTGCATGCTCACATTCCTTCTCTAGAGCTTCCATGCGTGCCGCTTCAGCATCCATTTCTGCTCTCTTTTGTGCAGCAGCTGCATCCATTTCTGCTCTCTTTTGTGCAAAGGCAGCTTGTACCTTAGTAGTTTCAGCCTTAGCACGTGCTCTTATAAGCTGCTCAGTAAGAGTAGAATATTTTGATGAACTTGACCTAGATGAACGTTTTGAGTGCTTACACGATTTGTATGTGCGAGTTGATGCAACTGGTGTTCGTGCGATTCTAGCCTCTATCTTGGCTTTAATGTCACGTACAGTGCAGTCTCTTTCAGAATTAAGCTGCTGGAAACCTAGCAATTCGTTTAAAGTCTCTGGGAGATTCAGTTTCTTCAGGAGAATAATATATTGGTCACTCTTCTCCATATACATTTGTAAAGAGGTAATAGACATATTATATGTGGAGGCCAAATATCAAAGATATATGATGGCCATAAGAAGAGATCAATAATATAAATCATATATCATGATCCACATACTTAAGGCAGGACAAATGCAGGACAACTGCACATTTACTAGAAAGTACCAAAGAAAAAGCAGTCAAAAAATCCATAAAACTATGATATTTATTGAAAATAATATTAAAACATTAATAAATATGGACACACAGTGTTTGGACAGGGAAAAGGAACAGCATATAAATGAACACAATGGTTATGAAGGGCCAACGAGGCTGCAAACACCCCGCCAGGATAATAGAATGCAGAGCTAGAGTATAGCTAATAGAAGTCAAGGGGTTATATAGAGTATAATATAACAAATCATAAAGCAAGTGCTACTATTCTTCATAGGGAATATTCCCTGACAGAGTGCAAAATGCACAAATAGAGTTGATGTATAATACACATCATGGTGATGACATAGTAAACTGCATTGCTATACCTGAAATACGGGGGGAGGCAGCAGGGTCGGTCCTGTCCCCGACGCGCGTTTCGGAGCTAAAGAGCTCCTTCCTCAGGAGCTCCGAAACGCGCGTCGGGGACAGGACCGACCCTGCTGCCTCCCCCCGTATTTCAGGTATAGCAATGCAGTTTACTATGTCATCACCATGATGTGTATTATACATCAACTCTATTTGTGCATTTTGCACTCTGTCAGGGAATATTCCCTATGAAGAATAGTAGCACTTGCTTTATGATTTGTTATATTATACTCTATATAACCCCTTGACTTCTATTAGCTATACTCTAGCTCTGCATTCTATTATCCTGGCGGGGTGTTTGCAGCCTCGTTGGCCCTTCATAACCATTGTGTTCATTTATATGCTGTTCCTTTTCCCTGTCCAAACACTGTGTGTCCATATTTATTAATGTTTTAATATTATTTTCAATAAATATCATAGTTTTATGGATTTTTTGACTGCTTTTTCTTTGGTACTTTCCATATACATTTGGTATGCTGTGCATAATTGTTCTAGGACTCCCTCTGGTGGTAACTCTTGAGAAGCAGGCCTTGATGCAGTGTCTATATGACTCAGCACTTTCTTCCATACTGAAGACACATCACTATATAATTCACATTTTGCAGTCTCTAAATTCTCCATGACTTTCCATGTGGGTTTGACTGTACGTTTTCCCCTTTCACTAGATGGTGGATGGGGGTCTGGGTCTCTTTCCTGTGCTTGTAAGTCTGGTAGGGACATTGTATTCCTTGCTTCAGACATGATTAGATTGCAGGCAGGAAGAGTTGATGATGGGGGTTATACTTCTCACTGTTCAGCAACAGGAAATACACAGACTCTGCACAGAGTTGATACTTTGTATCTAATGCTGGAGCAGCTGCAGGGTCCTGTGTAATGATGGGAGTTATATTCCTCTCTGTTCAGCTGCAGTGTGGCTTCTATGCACGCTGGGGTCTGGCTGGAACTGGGTTACAGTCTATCTGGGAAATGTCTTTTTCCACTGAGATTCAGCACAGAACTTGAGTTACTGTCTCTGAAGGCATATTATTCCTTTTTACTATTCTGACTCATGGATATGTAGAACGTATGGTGCCTGGATAGACCTCTCTTTCTGGGCCCCTTCCGTATCGACCTGTACTCACGTTCATACCGATTAATCAGACAGCTTAACTCAGCCACGATCTCATGTAAGAAGACTCCAGGAAAAGAGGGATGCTTTAACTGAAATTCTTGTATTATGATGAAAGCAGCAGGTAAAAAGGAATATTCTTCAGAGGACATGTAAGAAGATGCATACAGATGGAGGGACGATCACAAAATGGAGAATAAGGGAGGGAACAAACATACATCACAGGACTACAGGGAGAGAGTTGGGACAAAATACAGGGAAAGGCAAACTTCTGCCTAGCAACAGATGATGCAACACAAGCAATGCAAATATTAAATGATTTCCCAAGTCGTGGGACATGACACCAAGGCTTTGAAATATTTCATCATATTCTCCACAATGGACTTAAATTTTGGATCTTTGTAACTTAGAAAGTTCTTCATGGCTTCTTTTAAAAGAATCTCAAGCCCTTTTCTTGACAGCTTTCTTTTTTGTTTCAAATCCTCATCCTTCATGAGTTCCCAAATATCCAAACCCACAAAAATGCCTTCCTTCAGTTTTGATTTGGATAGCTCCTGAAACTTGGCACACAAGTACTTAAGTCTCTTCTTGTTTTGGTAGAGCTTTGACAAACTGCTTCATTAGGCCAGGCTTAATGTGGAGTGGTGGCAGGAGAACTTTAGTGTGATCAATTAAACCTTCTGCAACTATATTCTTGAGTTCAGGTTGCAAAGATGTTCATTGGCTAACGTTTTTGGCTCCAATCCCAGCTGTTCCATTCACACAAAAAGCATGGGTACTTCGTGTATCCTTCCTGCTGCCCAAGGAGTAAAAAGATATCTTTCAGATCATCACATATTGACCATCCTTGATCCTCGTAATTAAGTTTCTTGAGAATAAAGATTATTCTCATATCTTTGTTTCAAGCACACAGAATGCCCTACAGACACTGAAACATAACTGCTGCTATTGTGCAATAGAACAGCTTTCAGAATTTTTTTGGGATGAATTCATAGTTTCCACTCGCTCAAATTGTACTCAACATTACATTTTTCCATCAACTTAGGAACATTACTGCAATACACTAAAGCACTGTCTTGAGAAAAGTATGAAAGGAATTAATTTTCTCTGCTTCTGTACCATGAAGAGCAGGTACCAGTTACTAACAGGTTCTTTTCCTTTAGTCTAGAATATTTAGGAAGTTCGTGACTAAATAATTTAATTCGAGCTGTGAAAACAGCTGTGACTTGTTGGGATTAACCTGAAAGACTTCTTTAGCGTCCTGTTCTTCATGTTCTGAATCTTCAGAATCCAGTGTATCTTAAAGTTGCACTGGAGGTGGAGGGACAGGTATTCCTGATGAGAGGTCCGGGGATATAACTTCCTTCTTGTTTGTAAGGTTGAATCCCTCCACGTTTCACATAGAATAGCAGCAGTCATTTCTATGATTTCACGGCTACCCTCCAGATAATAGGCATGCGAAACTGAAAGTTCTCTTTCTCTCCCTTCCTTTACACAAACAGAACACACTACAAATGGAGCCCATGACTTGCCCTGATCACTTAGTGTTCTGTCTCCGACATAATTCATGACCTTTGACTGTGTATTTTGCTAATATATATACAGTGATTTGCTGAGAATATCTATAATGCTCAGTTTTCTATAGATTTTAATGTTCATTGTTTTTGGCTCCATCTATTGGCCAAAGTAATATCTGCAGTGTTATTCTATTTTAGTTTTGTTTTGCTTTCCCTCCATTTCACAATGTATTCTGGGTAAGTTTCAAGGGATTATGGTCTAGACCAGCCCCATTTTTCTCTCCAGTCCTCCATTTTCAATCAAGCCTGCTTCATGGGAACATATCATTCCTCTACTCCCCTTGCATCAGCATCGCTGGTATGTAGCATACTCCCTGTATATAATCCCTATCTAATATTAGCCAGCTTAGGCCGGTTTCACATTAGCGCTTTTTAAGCGCACGCACGGCCGGGGGTAGCTCCGCCCCCGAGCCGGCTCTCTGCCCGGCGTGCCCGCCCCTTGCTTGTAGCGCCGCCTACTAGCGGACAGCAGCGCCTGCGATCGGCGCACCCTATCTTTAGCATAGGGTGCGCAGATCGTGCGCAGGCCGTGCGCTAGTTGCGCTTTGACCTGCGCTGCGCACTTTTGACGGTGCGCCGTGCGCGCCAAAATCCGAAAAGTTTGATTTTGGCGCGCACGGCGCACCGTCAAAAGTGCGCAGCGTAGGTCAAAGCGCAACTAGCGCACGGCCTGCGCACGATCTGCGCACCCTATGCTAAAGATAGGGTGCGCCGATCGCAGGCGCCGCTGTCCGCTAGTAGGCGGCGCTACAAGCAAGGGGCGGGCACGCCGGGCAGAGAGCCGGCTCGGGGGCGGAGCTACCCCCGGCCGTGCGTGCGCTTAAAAAGCGCTAATGTGAAACTGGCCTTAGTTAGCTCCCTTGGTCAGCTAGTAGTGCAGATATGTATGTTATGTATATACGTATTCCTATGAACCCAGTACTGATTGTATTCATATGTTTCTGTTTGTAGTTTCACCACATCTATATACCCTACATTCAATAAAGCACAGATTCAACTACAGTCTCACTTATTGGACCCCGCTATAGCTGTTTAGCTGCTTGTTAAGCTACATGAATCCCGGTTCATTTAGTGAAGACATGACACTTAATACTCCTAATACACTTTTCTAATGAAATCCGTAATGTTCCATTGCGCTTTCTTCCCTGCAAAACAACTGCAGATGTAGCAAAAGTTGTTTGGTGAATTACGACACCCCCTTGTAGTCATTTTGATCATTTTTAGAAACAGAAACTTAATCCACCACAACCACTAAATACTGAAAAGAATCGTGGTAAGCACACGACCAGACTCTTAAGACCCTTGTCTAAAAGAAAATCTGCCTTTGCTTTCCCTAAAAACCCATCACAGTGCAGCTTTCAGTTATTATACTGCTGAGTTAAAATTAAATATGCTGTGGACACCACCACACTCTTGGAAGCTGGGTTAAGAAAATCTCTACCCACAGCAGCCAATCGCAACACAGCTTCCTCTAATTTCTAACCAATCTAATGACACCAAAATCATCCACCAAAGGTCATGCAAAGGGGTCACAGTATGGTGTAAGAAAAAGACTATGAGGTCAGTGTTTGTGAAAAAACTGTACAGGATGGAATTTTTTCACTATTTTTACTGAGTTCAGTGATTATAAGTATATAAAAATCACCTCTTACTTCTCAAACAATTTTACCCCTGCAAAACTGTGCAATTTAAATAATCCCTTTAAATCTTCACCATACACAACAAAAACACTAAATTATAAACAAGTTGTTTTTGTTAATGGCTAAGTTAACTTTTATTAACTTTACAATCATAAAGAAATTGGTAAGTTAAAATGTAAAATACATCATGGAAGATCTTCATCTCAAAATATGTACATTGCAAAGAATGAAGTGTGGCCACCAAGACAACATGCCATGTGTTGGGAATGACAGCACGTCAGTACTTAATGTTACTGTTGGTTGGTATGTTGCTGAATAAAGATGGAGAGGGTTTTGTCGCAGGAAGAAAGTAATTAGCATTAGAGTGTCTGCAGCACACATTCGGCATCAGAGAGCAACACAGCCAAAGTAAATCCATAGATCAGAGGAATCCGCTCCATGTAGTATCAGCCAAACCCAATTGAAGACTGCAATCATTAGGAAGTTTCACATAAATCCTTTTTCCTTCATGTAAGTATAGCAGCTGCAAGATTTCGACCTGTGTGGTCTTTTTCAAGCTAACCCATATGTCAATACACAGACATTCATACACAGCTTTTGTAAAACCATTTTTAAACCCACAAGGTGAAGCTCTGCGTTAATTAGCTCCACTTGAAGTACTTCTGATAGGACCAGCAAATTAGAAAATATGGGGTCAGCGTGGTCACTCACTACACCATATCATATGATCATTAGCCAATCACAATTCAGATACACCCACAATAATACCATTAATGACAAACAAATACAATATAAAGGTTAAAGCCCAATGTAAAGCCCAATGTTTTAGATAGTCACAGATACAAACATATAAATGGAGATAAATAAGATTTAACCCCTTCAGCCCCCCAAGCCTGTTCTCATCTTCATGATATGATGCCGAGTCACTTCTCACGAACAAGCCGAGAATCGGGATAGTCAAGGAGTCTGAGGTCAGCCTTCCGTTTTTGACAAATCTGAGTGTTCCCAATATTCTCAAGTCTCTGAATGGCGACCTCCGCCACAGATTCAGAAATAATCCTAGAAAACTCACCAAACTGGGGATGAAAACCATAATTACAGAAAAAAGGCAAGGTTCCTGAAGACTGATTTACCCGATTGTTGAAGGGAAACTCAAGGAGCGGTAAAAATGAAGACCAGTCTTCCTGCCAAAGTGCCACAAAGCACCTTATAATTTGTTCCAAATATTGATTTGTTCTCTCAGTCTGACCACTGATTTCAGGGTGGTAAGCAAATGAAAATGACAAGTCAATCCCGAGTTTACAACAAAAAGCTCTCCACAATTTAGTGACAAATTGCACTCCTCTAAATTATGAAAAAACAGTAGGTACGGTACATTGGATTACCCAAACGTCATGGCAAGATTTTCAAATAGACACTCAGACGTTAAGAATGCTGTTTCCCCACGCATCACCCTTTCGGATGCATATCAAATTGTAAGCCCCTCGAAGATAAATGTCATGCCGCTCTCACCCGGGGCCGGGACTCTCCGGGGATCCCATCAGATGCGCATGCGCACCACTCGCACTTGATCCTATGGCTGCACTTGATAAGCGTGCATGCACTCTCCTCTCTGCCCTGACTGCAGCCACGCCATCTCTATGGTCCTGGAGGACCTGACCCGGAAGTCCCAGCGCTCATGCCCTATATCAGGCTACCTCTTCTACTGGTAGGTGCCTGATTATTGTTGTGCTTCCTTGCTAGGCCTGCTTGGTCCCTGCTTGGCCGCGCTCTATATTCAGGTCCCTTGCCCTGTGTTCTGCCGTGCTTCTTAGCACACGCTCTGCTCCTGCACTGTTCTCTGTCGTGCTCCTTAGCACACGCTCTGCTCTTACCCTGTGCTCTGTCGTGCTTCTTAGCACACGCTCTGCTCCTGCACTGTGCTCTGTCGTGCTCCTTAGCACACGCACTGCTCTTGCCCTGTGCTCTGTCGTGCTTCTTAGCACAAGCTCTGCTCTTGCCTCGTGTCCTGTCGTGCTTCTTAGCACACCCTCTGCCTTACACCCAGGCGTGTTTCCCAGCACGCGCTCTGGCTAGCCTTGTACTCAGGCATGCAATCCTGCACGCGCTCTGCTTTGCTCCATACCAGAGCGTGCTTGTCACTGCACGCCATACATGCTCCCGTACCCAGCGTGCTCCCGTGTACGCGCCTTGCACTACTCAGTACCCAGCATGCTCCCGTGTTCACGTCCTGTACTGTCCTGAACCCTCCGTACTCCAGTGCACACACCCTGTTCTATCCGATACCCTGCGTGCTCGTGTCCACACTTTGCACACTCTTGTATTCTGCACGCTCCCTGTTGCACCTTGCTAGACACAATCACTCGTGTCTTCTGTGAGCCGGCCACCTGGTTCCAGCAGTTGTGGTACTTCACCCCACTGGGTCTGTCCCTGACACTCCCTGTATAGGGAGTGGTCCTCACTAGGTCAGCTCATCCTGGGTGGGTTGGTATCACGATCCAGAGGGTCCACTCCAGGAGTCGTCACAGTATAATCAGGCCATGGACCCCGCTGGTACCACGGCCTCCACCCAAAAGGAACTGGTGTTACTACGTGAGAATCAGACTAGGATTATGTCCTTTTTGAAATCTATGGAGTCCCGCTTGTCGGCCTTACAGTCCTCTGTTCCTGGGAATGCCTCCCAGTTGGCCAGTCTCCAACAAGAGCTCCCTCAGAAACGCGACATCCTGATCCACATTCTCAACTATATGGGACCGGTAGATAACCGACTCCTTTCTCTACATTCTGTTGCCTCCGTTTCTGCCCAAGCCTCGGACCTGCACCCGCTGCCCCGCTTATGCAAACCACCCCAATATAGTGGTGACCCCAAGTTGTGTCGGGGTTTTTTGAACCAATGCCGTTTACATTTTGAGCTACTGCCGCAGCAATATCCCACTGATCGCGATAAAGTGGCCTTTATAGTTTACCACTTAGAGGGGGAGGCGTTAGTGTGGGTGAATCCCCTCTGGGAGCGTGATGATCCACTCGTGTCTCAGCTCTCAACCTTTTTGGACACCTTCCACAAGGTGTTCGACGAGCCGGGTCGTCTGGCTTCCACCACCGAGTCCCTCTTCAACCTCCATCAGGGTACTCTATCTGTTGGACAATATGTTATCTGTTTTGGCACTTTGTCCTCTGAACTCGGTTGGAACAATGAGGCCCTCGTAGGGGCCTTTTGGCGTGGCCTGTACATTCGGATCGGAGATGAACTGGCTGGCCAGGATAGCCCTACCTCTTTAGAGGATCTAATCTCTCTTGCGACACACATTGATCTGCGTTTCCAAGAGAGTGCCCGTGAGGCAGCCAGAGAGAGAAGACCTCCTCATCTCTCCTCGACCACTCGCACTCCTCTCCACTCGCGACCCATGCCGCCTTCTGCGGGCCCCGTATCTGAGCCTATGCAGATGGACCAACTCAAGTTGGCTGAATGGCGTCGTGAGGAGAGGCTTGCACAAAGACACTGTTTCTACTATGGGAGTTCCTCTCATCTCCTTCTCTCCCGTCCTGAGAAGCCGAGAAACTTCTCCGCCTAGGATTGGTAGGAGAGGCCTCCCTAAGTATACATGATCCCCCCCCATCATGTCTGTTTTGCTGAATTTTGGTTCTAAGCGTTATTCTGAAGAGGCGTTTTTAGATTCAGGTGCGGCAGGGAACTTTATCAGGCTTGAGGTGGTTAAAAAATATCAGATTCCTGTCAGATCTCAGGAGACTCCTTGGCTGATAGCTTCGGTTGATGGTAAACCCTTGCAGGAGACTGTTACCCAGGTCACCGAAGAAATTAAGCTGCAGATTGGATCCCTGTACTGAGAGAAGATTTCCTTCCACGTCTTGTTTACTTTATCTCACACGCTTCTTGGTATCTTTTGGTTACTGAGTCATGAGCTGACTTTGGACTGGCGATCCGGCGATGTACTCCGCTGGGGACCATCCTGTCAGAAGTGCCTACTGCCCGTCCATCCGATGACTTCTGCCTGTCCGTCCTCGGCACCTACAGGTCTGCCGTCGCCTTACTGGTCTTTTGAAGATGTCTTCGACAAAAAGGAGGCTGAGACTCTGCCTCCCCATCGACCATATGACTGTCCGATTGACCTCGTTGCTGGCTCTACCCCACCCAGGGGTAGAATATACCCGCTATCTTCTGCCAAAACCCAAGCTATGTCAGAGTATCCAGGAGAATCTAGCCAGAGGTTACAGCCGTAAGTCCTCCTCACCCGCAGGAGCGGGATTTTTCTTTGTCAAAAAGGACGGCTCCCTCCGTTCCTGCATAGACTACAGAGGGCTGAATGACATCACGGTCAAGAACAAGTATCCACTGCCACTGATCCTGGAGCTCTTTGACCGGCTAAGAGGAGCACAAATTTTCACCAAACTGGATCTTCGTGGGGCCTACAACTTGATCCGTATTCGTTCTGGTGACGAGTGGAAGACCGCCTTTAACACCAGAGACGGTCACTACAAGTACTTGGTCATGCCCTTCAGCCTCTGCAATGCTCCAGCGGTATTCCAGGAGTTCGTGAACGACGTCTTTCGGGATATGCTGTACTCCTGAGTGGTAGTCTACCTGGACGATATCCTTGTTTTTTCTCCAGATCTGTCTACCCACAGAAAGAACGTGCACCAAGTACTTCTGCGTTTGAGGGAAAACCACCTTTACGCCAAGATCGAGAAATGTGTCTTTGAACAAACATCCTTGCCATTCTTGGGGTACATCATATAGGACTCTGGTCTACATATGGATCTGGAAAAAGTGTCTGCCGTTCTTGATTGGCCACGGCCTCATAGGGTGAAGGCAATCCAACGATTTTTTGGCTTTGCGAACTTTCAGCACTTTGTTCCCCATTTCTCCTCGTTGGTTCGCCCTATCTCATCCCATATCCACAAAGGAGCTAACCCAAATGCTTGGCCCCCTGAGGCAGAGGACGCCTTCCAATCCTTGAAGCAAGCTTTCGCCACTGTTCCAACGCTTCATCGTCCTGAGGTTAGCAAACCTTTTACTCTCGAGGTGGATGCATCCTCCACCAGGGCCGGCGCAGTCCTTTTGCAGAAGTCTTCTTCAGGACTCCTAGTCACCTGTGGCTTCTTTTCTAAAGTATTCTCCCCGACTGAGCGGAATTACTCCATTGGTGACAAAGAGCTATTGGCCATTAAGTTGACCTTGGAGGAATGGAGATTCTTACTAGAAGGTGCCATACACCCGATTAAGATCTTCACAGACCATAAGAACCTGGCGTACATCCAGTCTGCACAAAGACTCAATCCCTGGAAAGCCAGATGGTCTTTGTTCTTAGCCCGTTTCGACTTTGAACTCCATTTTCGGCCAGGCGATTTAAACGTTAAAGTTGATGCGTTATCAAGATTTTTCCAGTCGACTGATACTGAAGAGGAACCTTCTCATATCATCGACCCATCCAAAGTAGTTACCCTGGCTCCTGTCAGCTTGACTACTTTACCTCCGGGAAGAACCTTTGTGGCTGAGAGCAACTGAAAATGAGTGTTAAGCTGGGAACATTCGTCCAAGATTGATGGCCACGTTGGCGTCAAGAAGACTCTCTCCCTGATCTCCCACTACTATTGGTGGCCATCTCTTTCCCAGGATGCCAAAGACTTTGTGGCCTCTTGTCCATCCTTCGCCCAGACAACCACCCTCTGGCCTTCTGCTTCCTCTTCCAGTACCTTCGGCTCCATGGCAGCACATAGCCATGGATTTTGTTACTGATTTGCCTCGTTCCTCTGGTTGTACTGTGATCCTGGTGGTTGTGGACCGATTATCAAAAATGGCCCATTTTGTTCCTCTCCCCAGTCTACCTTCTGCTCCCGAATTGGCGATGATTTTCATCACCCACATCTTCAGAATTCACGGCTTCCCTCTGCACATCGTGTCGGATAGAGGGGTCCAATTCACCTCCCAGTTCTGGAGAGCTCTTTGCAAACTCCTGAAAGCGACACTGGACTTTTCTTCTGCCTATCACCCCCAACCAATGTGCAGGTGGAACGAACAAACCAAATTCTTACATCTTATCTCCGTCACTTTTCAAATGCTCATCAGAACGACTGGGTCAGTTTACTTCCTTGGGCAAAGTTCGCATATAATAACCACACCAGCGAATCTTCCTCCAAGTCTCACTTCTTCATCGCTTTCGGACAACATCCCAGGGTGCCTTTACCGGTACCTCCTGTCTCGGGAGTGCCTGCGGCCGACTCTGTCCGTGGAGTTCTCCAAGGTATGACAGAAGACCAAAACCGCTCTTGAGAAAGCAGGAGACAGGATGAAATTACATGCTGATAAAAGGCGCCTGGACTCTCCTCCTTATCTCCCTGGTGACAAAGTGAGGCTTTCCTCCAAATATATTAACCTTAAGGTACCATCCTACAAACTAGGTCCCCGATACATTGGTCCTTTTGAGGTCCTCATGCGTATTAATGATGTGGCGTGCAAACTGAAGTTACTTCCCTCGCTTCGCATTCCCAATACCTTCCATGTGTCCCTCCTCAAGCCCGTGGTACTCAATCGTTTTCATCCATCTCCGGGTCACTCCCCCAGCCTGTGGGCATGGACGATGAATTTGAGGTGAATGATATCCTGGCCATGAAGAAGGTAAGAGGGAAAACACTCTTCCTAATTGATTGAAAGGGCTTTGGCCCTGCAGAAAGATCATGGGAACCCAGGGAAAATATCCAAGCACCCCAGATTTTGTCTAAGTTTTTTTCCAGCCTTAGAAAGAGGGGGCGTAAAGGGGTGGTACTGTCATGCCGCTCTCACCCGGGGCCGGGACTCTGCACCCGACGTCACCACTTCCGGTGCAGCGGCAGCTCTGGGGATCCCATCAGGTGCGCATGCGCACCTCTCGCACTTGATCCTATGGCTGCACTGTGTTGCTAAGAGTGCATGCGCTCTTTCTGCCCTGACTGCAGCCACACCATCGCTATGGTCCTGGAGGACCTGACCCAGAAGTTCCAGCGCTCATGCCCTATATCAGGCTACCTCTTCCTATGGGAGGTGCCTGATTATTGTTGTGCTTCCTTGCTAGGCCTGCTTGGCTGCGCTCTGTAATCAGGTCCCTTGCCCTGTGCTCTGCCGTGCTTCTTAGCACACACTCTGCTCCTGCACTGTGCTCTGTCGTGCTTCTTAGCACACGCTCTGCTCTTGCCTTTTGTCCTGTTGTGCTTCTTAGCACAACCTCTGCCTTGCCTTGCACCCAGGCGTGATTCCCAGCACGTGCTCTGTCAAGCCTTGTACTCAGGCGTGCTATCCTGCATGTGCTCTGCTTTGCTCCATACCTGGGCGTGCTTGTCACTGCACGCCATACGCACTCCCGTACCCAGCGTGCTCTCGTGTACGCGCTTTGCACTACCCAGTACCCAGCGTGCCCATGTGTTCATGCCCTGTACTGTCCTGAACCCTCCGTACTCCCGTGCACATGCCCTGTACTATCCTATACCCTTCATGCCCGTGTCCATGCTTTGCAAACTCTTGTATTCTGCACGCTCCCTGTTGCACCTTGCTAGACACACTTACTTACTTGTCTTCTGTGAGCCAGCCACCTGGTTCCAGCAGTCATGGTACTTTACCTCCCTGGGTCTGCTCCTGACACTACCTGTATAGAGGGTGGTCCTCACTAGGTCAGCTTCGCCTGGGTGGGTTGGTATCCCGACCCAGAGGGTCCACTCCAGGAGTCGTCACAATAAAGTTTGGAAAACCACTTAGCCTCCAAAAGGTGATTATATAAGTCAGGGATGAGTGTAAGTGGGTAAATATTTTTAACCGTGATTTTGTTTAGTTCTTGGAAAAGAGACAGGGACAAAGGTTGCCACCTTTCTTTTTTATAAAGAAAAATTGGGCAGCTACAGGGGAGAAGTAAGCACAGATATGTCCCTTCCATAAACTTTCATTAACATAGTCTTTCATGGTGGCCCGTTCAGGCCCAGAAAAATTGTAAAGGCGAGCTTTAGGTAATTTGGCATTAGGGACAAGATTAATAGCACAATCATAAGGATAATGTGGAGGTAGTATCCACATTGTAGTAGTAGTATCGGAGGCATCTTTTTACGAGAACACATATCCAAAGTCCTTCAGGAACAACGGCAGAACCTTCAGACTAGCAGAGTACAGTATATTTGTACATTTCTTGTAACAATTGGGGTTTCATTTAAAGTGCACCGGTCAGCAGTTTTGGCCGATATAAGGTATGGCCACCACTTTTCAGGGCTTATCTACAGCATTTCATAATGATAAGCCCCCGATCCAACCTGAAAGATAAGAAAAATAAGTTTTATTATACTCACCTTGGGGGTGGTCTGGTCTGATGGGTGTCACAGGTCCGGGTCCAGCGCCTGTCATCATCTTATGATCGCCACCTTCCTGCTTGCTTCATGGTCCCCAGCATCGCTCTCCTGGACACACATGCTGCCCTTCCCCCATTAGGTTTGCGTAGAGTACACAGACAAAGCCCATTTGCAGGCACATGGCTGCAAGCCTCATCTTTCTCCCTGCTAGAATTCCTCCCTCTCCCCTGCTATACAGCTGTAACATGAGACCCTAGTGTGTGCAGGCAGCACAAAGAGCAGTTCTGTGACCAGCTAAATCCGGTTGCCGGAAACACGTTTTTGTCCTTGAAAACTGATATATAATGGCAACGATTATTGATATAGGTGAAACTTACATTTTTGGCATGTACAGCGGTACAGCCACCACCCAGTGACTTTTCTAAGTTCCAGCACCAGCAGAATCCGATAAATGGATATCTACTTAACCAAATCATACAGCCACCCCATGTTTAGACATAAATGTAAGCTAATTTCGTGAGACCTATAAAATGTCACGCTCATGCCCTGACTGGTGGGCGTGAGCCAGGGGGTTGTGGCCTCACTGTGCAACAAACCAGACTTCCCTGGAAGGGGTGTGACTAAGACAGCTACCTCGGTCTTCACTGGAGCCTCTGATGGTGAGGTCAGGCTTGTGCGGCAGGTAGCTGCCAGGTGCCACTCCAGGGTGGTGTCTGGCCGTGGCTGCTGATACCACTTGGGGAGATGGAACACTAGGACAGGTACAAGTAGCAGACAGGCTGGTGTGCACGGTGGGCACGGCTGAGACACTGGCAGGCGGGCACGGCTGAGACACTGGCAGGCAGGCACGGCTGAGACACAGGGGTAGGGACCGACTTGAAAGGCACAGGGACACGGGCAGGAAGGATTGGTGTATGGAATAGGTAGGGTCCTGTTCACACAACAGGTACTGGTACTGGTACTGGCAGGAAGGAATGGTGTATGAAGGAACAGATAGAGGCCTGTTCACACAGGAGGTGAACCGCAAGACTGAGGAGATGTGCTGCAGCTTGCAGCAAAAGGTTCCACAGCAGCGGAAGCGGGGCACAGGCAGAACCACAGGAGTGCGGAGCATAAACAGAGCAGCAAGAATACGGAGCAGGCTGAGCCGCAAGAGTGCGGAGCACAGGCAGAGTCTCAAGAGTACGGAGCAGACTGAGCCGCAAGAGTACGGAGCAGGCAGAGCCGCAAGAGTGCGGAGTAAAAGCAGTCTAAGAGGACACAAGTAGGGAAAGTAGCCACAGACAAGGAGACCGAGAGACAGAGGTAGGACTGAGTACAGACAAGGTAATGGTACGAGACAAGGTACAGGAAAAAAGGCACAGGGACCAGGATATTCTGCCTCCTGGAGGGCGGCAAGGACAAGTACGAGACAAGGTTAGGAGCAATAGCATAGAGACCAGGATATTCTTCCTACTGGAGGGCGGACAGACAGGAACAAGGCAAAGCTAGGAATCAAGCCTCCAGAGAAGGAGAACCACAGAACAGGACCTGGCAGCTCAGTAGAAAGACACTAACTGAGTTAAGACATTGCACAGGCAGCTACCACCGGGTGGAGCTGCCCTAAATATTAGAGGCCTCTTGGTAATTGGTCAGGGACACATTAGACAGGTGCACCCTGATTCCATAAGAACCAGATAGTTCTGGGGCCACCCCCCCTATGCACACAGCCAGGAAGCATACAGAGAGCAGGCAGGAAGCAAGAGGCACACAGCATGGAGCCGGCAGCAGACAAAACTCACAGTATGGCCTGGAGCAGTGAGTAGGTTGGTGTGTGGGGAATGGGAGGCCATGCAGTGATGGGTTGTTACATAATACTTCAATTATCCCTCTACAAACTTCCCCCAAGGGGTTATGACTAATAGAAGTTTTTTCATAACTTTCCAAGGGGGGCATATCCAGCCACCGGGTGAGGTCAGCACAGGAGAAGCTCCTTAATTTTTGGGCCAACTATAAAACAGGAACAGCCATTCTGCAGCTCATTCAGACCTGGGGAGACAGCATATATCATCCATGCTGTGGACTGAATCTTTGCCTTTGGGAAACCCTCCCCCAAACCACATGGCGTGCCATTGACTGAGATATGTAAGTCCTCATCTTTAATCCATTTTGTTTGGTAATTGTTTGTATATACTGCAGATAGTCTCATTTATAATACCTCTTTATATTTTTGTAAACACTGCCTATTTCTTTTTGGAATAAAAGCTATAGTATTTATTAGTTTTGTTTTCCTTGCTCTAATACCTTATTGCCACGTCCTCCGAACTAAGTCAACGCTACTGATTGGGTTGGCTCCTGACCTGATATTAATCATAGGAAATAGGAGCTGGTGGCAGCGAAGTGTTCTGGGCTTTTGGGGAGTCACTGGCAGTAACGTCAACCAAACACCCCCAGTTCATGAAGAAGTACCAGAAGAAAATGGTAGAGAAAATAGGGCAGAGAAAGTACACCTGCGCAGGAGCGTAGCATGAAGCATCTCCAGAAGATGGGAGGTGCTGGACCGGACCACGACACCCACTGCCCCCGCGCCCGGTGAGTATGATCTAACTTATTTTTCTTATCTTTCAGGTAACATCGGGGGCTTATCTACAGCATTACAGAATGCTGTAGATAAGCCCCTGATGGCGGTGGCCGCATCTTATAGGCCGAAAATGGGGTGACCGATTCCCTTTAAGAGGCAGCAGAGTTACTCTGGACTCCGTCTGGCCTCTCTTCAGCGTTGTCCTTCTTTTCAGAAGTGCATAAAACTGTGGCGGACCACGCTATTATGCACATCTAAAAAGACAGATACCACTGGATCATAAACCAGATGGCACCCACAGTTCCTCCATTTGCCTCATTATAGGGAGCCTTACTGCAACCTTTGAGAGGCAGAATGAAAAAATCAACATCAGGTGAAGAATTGGTTTTATTTATTTTTTACGCCATTCCTCATATAAGTGATGACAACTTTATTCATTTTATATATTTTTTTTCTGTTTGACTGCTGACACACACTAAGGCCTCTTTCACACATCAGGTTTTCGCCGTCAGGCGCGATCCGGCGCTTTTGACAGAAACCGGATCCGGCGAAATGCAATGCCGGATCCGGTTTCCCCCCCATTGACTTGCATTTGCGCCGGATCGCGCCGGATGGCCATGCGTTTCATCCGGTTTTCGCCGGATCCGGCAATGTGTCGCGATCCGGCGTCTGGAAAAAACGGCTACGGTAACGTTTTTTGTCTCCGGCGAAAAAGCCGGACACGCCGGATCCGGCGCGTCCGGCTTTTTCACACAATGAAAGCCTATGAGCGCCGCAATGCGCCGGATCCGGCAAAAGCCAGATCCGGCGGCCGGATCCGTTTTTTTGGTCTGAGCATGCTCAGTAGCTCTGCCCACAAGACATATATAAAAGCAAGACAGTGGGACCCACAGCCACACCCAACATGCCACCCAAGAAAGCAACCAAGTGAAGCAGGAGAAGGCAGGAGACCACTGCAGCACCATCAGCACCACCACCACCCCAAATGGAGCAGCAAATGGAACATGCTGAGGAGGGGAGGCCAGCAGCAGATGAGAGACGGTAATTATCAAATCCCCCATTCCTCCAAACTAGGGCTATTGAATATCAAGATATTCATTGGCCCTTTGTTTCTCTTTATTCAACAGCCGCCCAATAGATGCAGCAGCAGCAGCAATGGCAGCAGCTGGAACACCACCCACAGGCATGGAGTGTGGCCACCAGGAAGACAGCACATCATCTTCTGGGAGCCCTCCCTTGCATCGTCAGCGTTTGACGGTAAGTTTTTATTTCCAAAATCCATCTTCTCTGTAATATATGTCTATTCATTGCCTTTTATTTCAAAACAGGATTCACAAGATGAAGAGGAGCTCCCAGAAGAAGAAGGAAGGGGTGGACAGACACCTGGAGTGGGCTCACAATTGGTAAGTTTTTTGCATCAAACGCAGAAACACAACATCACACTACACACAACACATAGAAAACAATGTTCTGCAGACCACACACAGCAAACAAATGCCTACATCCAAAGACATAACATTTTTTGTTTTCTTCTCTAGTCTTCCCAATCTGGTGCTCGGCCAAGAGGTCCTCGCAGTGCCTCCCAGGGTCGTCGGCGACAGCAACGCGGCGGTCACCAGCGTGTAAGTATAAATATTTTTGCTTTGTTTTTTTGCACTTTTTATTTCATTTCTTATGTGGAGGCTAATTATGTTATTTTTGTCTTTTTCTTTAACAGCCTTCACAGCGTGCTCCCGACTCTGACGGTGAGGATGGAGGACTCGATGTGGACCACCTCATCGATCTCGTCAGAGAAAGGGAGCCGCTCTGGAATATGGCTGACCGCCGCCACGCTAACCTTATCGTTACCCGACGACTCTGGGAGGAAATCTGTTCGCTCCTTGTGGGCCGCTGGGAGGACCTCGATGTTCGGGCCCAGATTACAGAGCGTAAGTATATACAGTACCGGTTGCTTGATGTAAACCAGTGTTTCCCGAACTCCAGTCCTCGTGGTCCCCACGGATCATGTGTTCAGGATTTCTATTTACTATGGAAATCCTGAAAACATGACCCCTGGGGACCATGAGGACTGGAGTTTGGGAAACACTGATGTTGTATACTAACCACTCCTTTCTCGTTTCAGGGAACAGAATTGTGAATCGGTGGCGGTCTGTGAGGGATCGTTTCAAGAAGGAGTTCAATAAAGAGATGCGGGCCCCGAGTGGATCTGGAGGACGCAGGAGCAAGTACAAGTACGCAGAAGCCCTGTCGTTCCTCCGGGAAACAATGGTCACCAGAAGGTAAATATTACACACCACATGTGAAAAAAAATGTTAGATGTAAATTTTTTTTTCAGCCAGGGCCATACCATGTCAGTATTTTAATTGTTTTTTTTCTCTTTATTCCACAGCACGGTGAGCAGCACTCGGGAGCCTGCACGATTGGACCCTTCTGAGGCGATCCATGAGGAGACCGGCACCGAGGGACACTTCGACCGCCCCGGTACATCTGCACCTTCCCAGCCTTCCCACACATTCGACCCATCTGTCCCATCCACCAGCACAGGAGCATCGTGGCCGCCTACATTACATGAAGCTGCTGGTGAGGAGATTGCTTTCCCTTTACCCCACCCTTCTGCCCCTGCCACCTCTAGTACACCTGCGGGTACTGGGCGGCAGCGGCAGAGGGGTCAGGAAAAGACTTATGCGCCAGAGTTCTTGCATCTGAATGCATCTTTCCAGAACTGTCTAAAAGTCTTGTCAGAGCAAATCTCCGCAGGCTATCAGCAGATCAACTCCAGCATTCTGGAGGTGAAGACACTTCTGCAAACCATGCATTCAGAAGCAAGATCTTCGCCAAACCACACCTTTTTCAGGTCTGTTGTGGAGCGCATGGAAACGCTCTCTCCTGCCCAGCAGATGCATGTAATGCATTCATGCCACGCTGCTCTCCAGCAAGTTACCTCCCAACCTCCTCCTCCCACCACAGTAGTTCCTCCACCTGCACCCCCTCCAGCCACTTTCCATCCTCCCCCTCCTATTACATCTACACCCCCTCCAGCCACTTTCCATCCTCCCCCTCCTATTACATCTACACCCCCTCCAGCCACTTTCCATCCTCCCCCTCCTATTACATACCATCCACCTCCCCAGCACCATCCACCTCCCCAGCACCATCCACCTCCCCAGCACCAGCAACCTCCCCAGCACCAGCAACCTCCCCAGTACCAGCAACCTCCCCAGTACCAGCAACCTCCCCAGTACCAGCAACCTCCCCAGTACCTGCAAACTCCCCAGTACCAGCAACCTCCCCAGTACCAGACATCTCCCCACTTCCAGCAACCTGCCCCGTACCAGACATCTCCCCACTTCCAGCAACCTGCCCCGTACCAGACATCTCCCCACTTCCAGCAACCTGCCCCGTACCAGACATCTCCCCACTTCCAGCAACCTGCCCCGTACCAAACTCCTTCCCCATACAACTTGCCATCAACATCATCTGCTCCTACAGTCCCTGCCCAACCCTCCACTCCACCACCCACCACCTCTTCTGCTTCCCACATGTCCACCCATTCTGTAGTTTTTTCCACACCTTCACCTCTAACTGTTCCTTCCCCACCACGATCCCAGTCCTCTCTCCACACTCCCATTGTCGAAGTGTCCCGCAGCCCCTCCAGCAGTATTTCCACCACACACTACACAGATTTATAATGTGTGTATTTAAATAAAAACGACCAGTTTTATGGTTTCAAAGCTTTATTAAACAAGTTTATTAAAATTTTAAAAAAGTTTACTAAAAAAAACATTTTTCAATAAAAGTTAAATTATTTCACACTGGTTGTCTGTCATTTCTTTCTGCAGCGAAAAAGGTTAAATACAGGGTATTTAAAAGGTGAAATGGTATTCAAAACTAGGTATATAACTGTGGGTAAATTTTAGCTTTTTGCCACAGTTGTGTTCGAAGCAAAGTATTTCACCTAAAAAGTTGTGTTTATTGTTGGTGATTTCCTAACAATGTACACAACTTTTGTTAAAAGGTGAAATACTTTGCATAAAACACAACCAGGTACACACCTGTGGCCTAAAGCTAAAAATAGAGACCATGACAAGATAGCCAACTTTGGTTGGCAAAGGTATATACTGTTGGTACAGAAGGTACACAAGTTTGGTTAGGGCACAAATCTTTCACACTCTGTCATCCTGCCAGTGTACTCTGCCTTGAGGTGACATAAAGTATATTGCAAAATTGTCCCTCATTACTGAAACCGTCACAGAACTTCTAGTGGTAATGTCATGGTAATCTTGCAAGGTGGTTTCTTCAGAGGTGTCCTCAATGGAAATGGGTTCCTTGCAGATAACAAAATTGTGGAGTACCACGCACGCTTTGATCACCTCGTCCACAGTTTCTGTCTTGAGGTTGATCGCAGTCAATAGGACCCACCATTTGGCTGTCAGAATACCAAAGGTACATTCAACCATTCTTCTTGCTCTTGTGAGGCGGTAATTAAAAATGCGTTTTGGTCTTGTCAATCCTCTGCTAGAGTACGGTTTCAAAAGGTGTTCTGACAGCTGGAAGGCTTCATCCCCTACACAGACAAATGGCATAGGTGGACCAGATGTTTGCGGCAGCGGTCTAGGTGGTGGGAACTGGAAGGTGTTTCCATACAGTTTACGCCCCATGGCAGACAGTTTGAAAACTTGAGAGTCATTGGAGCGGCCATAGGCCCCAATATCAACCGCAATAAATTTGTATTCCGCGTCAGCGATGGCCATGAGGACAATTGAAAAATATTTCTTGTAATTGAAATATTCTGATCCCGATCCAGCTGGCTTTACAATGCGGATATGTTTCCCGTCCACAGCGCCCAAGCAGTTGGGAAACTGACATATCTGTTGAAACTTGTCAGCAATTTCAATCCACCTCTCTGTTGTGGGCTCTGGTAAAAACTCTTTAGCTAAGGAGTCCCACAGTGCACGGCATGTGTACTTCACTATTCCAGATATGGTGGAAATCCCGAGTCTGTACTGGAAATGCAGTGACGAAAGGGATTCTCCAGTTGCAAGAAATCTGTGGGGAATTAAAAAACAATAAATTAGTTTTAAATCACAGCATTACATACCAAAACTGACCTATAACACTTGGAGATACAAACTACCACCAACAAGATTGCAGTGAAAGTGTGCTCTGATGCGAGCATATCCAATAAATGTGGCTTACCTTAAAGTCACCATCAGACGCTCTGCGGGTGAAACAGAGAAGCGGCAATAGGTGTCCGCTTTTCTTATGAGGTGTGCAATGCGCTCCACCAAGTAATCAAAATTCTCCATTTTCATCCTAACATATCCAAAAAATTTATCCGGGTTTCGTCGAAGGTCCATGCAGAGTGTAGAATAGACCCCACGCGTCATTCTCTTGGCTGTGATGGGGTGGATCCACAAACGTCGTCTACGATGCCTGATGCGCCGCTGTCTCGCTCTCTCCTTCTCCAGAACAATCACCCTCAAACGATTCGCCTCCGCTATAAAATCCGCCAAATTCTTCAAAATATTTCCAATGACAACATCCATCTTCGCCAGTAACTTGCTCTTCTCTCCAACCTGCACTTTCTCCTCTACAACCTGTCAAAGAAGGGCTGTAGGAACATGCTATATATAGTTTTCCAGTAGCCAATCCCGTTCGGAAGGCCACAAGGGTCAATTTTAAAAACCGGATCCGGCGTAATCCGTCGAAAAACGGATAGAAAAACGGATGAACCGGATGAGACGGATCCGGTTTTGTCTGTCAAGAAAAAGACGGATCCGGCAGAAAACCGGATCCGTCACATCCGGTTTTACGAAACATTTGCCAGATCCGGCGTTCCGGCACGACGCCGGATCGCGCCTGACGCCGAAAACCTGATGTGTGAAAGTAGCCTAAGGCCTTCTTTACACATCCATTTTTTGTGTCCGTATACGTCCCTTTTTTAAGGAAGAGCCGGGTGTCAGCTATGTTGTTAGATGAACATCCGGTGGCGATCACGCGCACACAGCTCCTGTGCGCTCAAAATCGCTATGACGTACCCAATATAGGTACGTCATTCCTTTCAACGACGTACTGGGTACATTCAAAGTCAGGAAGGGGTTAACTCGGCCTAATACAATCAAATTCAGGAAATATTGTACTGAATAATTCCATGCACTTCAACTCCACCCATATACTATAGCGTTGCCTTACCTAATTAGACAGGTCATGGGATTTCAACACATTCTTGTTACCTAGCAAATCAAATTACGATACATGATACTGAAATCAGCATAGACCCTCATGGTAATAATATTTTCCATTAGAAACTAGCTAATTCTAATGAAGTTATGTATTATCCCGCTGACCATACGCTTTCTTATAAATTGTCAACTACATATATAATAAAAGTTCCCATCAACCAGTTAAACCCAACCATGACCTCAGATCCCGTAATGAATCACAGCATCTAATCCGATGCAGGCGACCAGATGTTGGACCACATATCTCAGAAAAACCGGACAACTGGACCCTATTATCACCACTACCCAAACAAAACAAATAAGTATTCCCAGTAAAATGGGGCAACTAATTTCCTCAAAAATGCCTGTATAAAGCAGACACTGCCTTGAAAGTCCTGTCCCACTATCCATCCTTATATAAGAGACAGGACCAAAGGGACACTGCTAGGTGCAAACACCTCATGGTCAGTCCACAGGTAAACATCAGGGGCCACACTAACCTTCATATAGCCATAATTCAAACTATATAAGAGTTACCCATGAACATTGAAACCTAATATACTCCATCTATTAATTCAGACAGTGTGAACCAGTGTCCACAGCTATGCCTAAAGTGTGAGTAGTCATGCTCCTTCAGAACTAGTGGAATAATTACCTGTGATACTCTACATATGTGCGCAGTTAGATTGCCATATAACACAGATGCCAACTAGGCACTGGACAGGTGGCAACTAGGAGCAGCTACCCAGATATACAATAAAAGTTCCACTCTGTAGTGCTAAATTAGCACGTCAAAGTGAAATATATGAAATATGAATAGCAATACTGCTTCTGGATAGTAGGACAAAAATTGACGCTTAGCACATAATTTGGCCAATTCATGCATGCCCTTCAACCAACGTCAAGGTGGTGTCAAAACTGATGGGTCCTAACGTGTGTAATGTGAATACGTCTCTAAGACCGGGGTCACACTTGCGAGAAACTCACACGAGTCTCGCATCTCAATACCTGGCACTGCCGCTGGCACGCGGGACCGGAATGTGCGGCTGCATGTATTTCTATGAGGCTGAAGTCTGAATTCCTGGGTAGATGTGAATACCTCTCTTCTAAGTCTGATTTTATGGGTAGGTAGGACCCTGCTGCAATGAATTGGCCAAATAATGTGCTAAGCGTCTCATTTTCCCAAGTATCCAGAAGCAGTATTGCTGTTCATATTTGATATATTTCACATTGACATGCTTTAGGCTGGATTCTCATTTGCGGTTGTGTCCACAGCGTTTATGCCGCATTCATTCGCATGCGTCGTGTTATCCTATCTAACGTTGTGGACGCAGGTATATGCGTTCATATGCTTTCGGCCGCGGTTCAGTACACATGCGTCATTTTGCGGTGGGGCGCGGCTAACGCAACATGTTGCAATTTTGGAGGAGGTAATTTTCCGCTGCCAGACGCAAGCGGCCGCTTGCGGAAGGAATGCGTCAAAACAATGCATTACAGTCTATGAGAATGCATGCGTGCGCAAGCACACGCGTTCGCTAGCGTTTCCGCATGCATGTGTTTTTCCAGAATAAACCTGTCTAGACACTGGTTAGCCACCCTCCACGCCTAGAGAGATAAAAAGAGGGTGTGGGCACTCACTGTTCATTACGCTCAAGACACTGGAGACTGCAAGACTACAGAGACAGCAAGACTTTATATCACTGAATTCAAGCCAAATGTAAGTATACAACCTAATGTCTGTGTGTCTTTTGGAATTTTACTCTCTGCAGTCTGTAATGTTCTGTCTCTTTCTTGCAGCATTCTTCAACATGCCCTCTTCAAGCCCTGAGCACACAGGACAGGATTCTGAAGTGAGTACCTTTGCAACTATGGTTGGTAAATGTCACTGAACATATGTGCCAAAATCATCTTTTTTCTTATACAGAACACTTCATCAAGTGCCCAGGATCAGGACCAACAGGAGCAGGAGCAACAGAGGGAGGCAGAAGTATCGGTGGTCAGATGGCGTATAAGTTTTTTTAGTATTTTCTTGGTGTTTAGCTATTTTTTTCTTCTGGGAGTTTTTCTACTTTTTCTGCCGTGGTCTTTGTGTTTTTTTTATTTGATTTTTTGAATTGGGTTTTTTTTTGTTTTTTTTCTGGTAGTGTTGCTAATTTTTCTGACGAGGTTTTTCAGGTTTTCTTTTCTTGCATTTTTTTTTTTTTTTTTGGTAGTGTTGCTAATTTTTCTGCCGTGGTTTTTGTAGTGTTTTCTTTTCTTGCATTTTTGGTATTTTTTTGGGCAATTTTCCTTGTTTTCTCTTGACTACAGTAATTTTTTTTTCATTTCTAGGTTCCAATATGGGAGGAGGACTTCATAGATAATGACCTCCTCATCTCCCTTGTTCAGGAGAGAGTTGCCCTGTGGGACACCCGTCATCATGACCACTCGGACACGGTGTTGCTTCGGCGGCAGTGGAATGAGGTGACCAAAGAGCTGATGGATAACTGGGACAACGCTACGCCAAGAGCCATAAAGGACTTTCGTAAGTATTGCAATATGGTCTGACGCGGCAGTGAACCTGTAAAGGCCGTGAGCACACAACCATGTGTGATGAGATAAACTCCTGCGAGTTTCTTGCATCACACACAGTTGTGTGCTCACGGCATAAAGTGCATTGTTTAACCCATTTTTTTTTTATCCCCCTTCACAGCTACCAAAGTAAAAACCCATTGGCGTTCAATGAAGGATCGCTTCAATAAGGACCTCAGACACGAGAACCAGGCTCGCAGTGGTGGTGGTGCAGCAAGGCTCAGGAAGTACAAGTATCACCGTATGCTGGCTTTCCTGAGGCCCGTACTTGCTCAGATAACGTAAGTATTTTTGTGTTGGATTCAATTGTGTTGTGTTACCTAATATGATTTTTTCTATTCCACAGGAGATGGCAATTGTAAAATTTATTTTTTTGTGGTACTAATGTTTTGGCTTTTGTTTTCACAGCACCTGGAGCAGCACCCTGGAGCCTGGTTCGTCCTCGGGAGCGGTCCTTCAGCGAACAGCCTCTGAGCAGTCCCAGCCATCCAACAGCGATGCAGCAAGTAAGCCTGCGTCACAAGCTGAAGAAGAGGCAGCTGGCCCATCAAGTCTTCCCCTGTCCCAGGCCTCCTCCGCCTCTTTTCTTAATGTTAGGTCTTCCCGACAGCGGCAGAAGGCCTCGGACAGGACAGTCATGCCCGAGTTTCTACACTTGAGCTCGGTTTTCCAGGATGGCATGAAGTCGATGGTAGATAGACTGGAAAGTGTTAGGAGCCATGTTGACACACTTTTCTAGTCTGTCCTCCAGCGACTTGACCATCTGGAACCGACATACAGAGGCCAGCACATCATTTTTTTTACGGTCATTGAATGGGCATGGCGGAAAACCTTACGCCTGAACTTCAGCTGAATGTGATGCAGGCCTGCAATGCTGCATACGTTCAGGCTATGCAGCAGACTCGGATGTATCCACTGGCACCATTTTTTTCCCACTGTGCCACCAGTTACCCGGTTCACAGCTCTACCGAGTTCTGCTGCATATCCCTGTATGGCCACCACCATGCCCAGTCCTGCCGCCGTCCACTACAGCATCTCCACCATGCCGAGTGCAGCGGAGAGTCACTCCACCACCACGCCTACTCGTGCTCCTGCGCGGATTCCCATCGCCACCATCTTCCGGAGTCCTGATCCAGCAACACCGTCCACCGCCACAAGCACTCAGGTTCCAGCACCAGCTATCATGTTTACCAGATCCCATAGACCGGGTCCTGCTTCCTCCACCGCCACCACGCCTTCTCGTCACATGTGTCAGAGGAGAAGGACAAGCAGTTACCCAACACATGGGAGACAGAAGAAAAAGAGAAAGGAACCAAGGCAGGAAAAGACAATGGTGCTCCCTCCACCACCCTCACCTCCCAATGTGTCTGTTATGTCCAATTTGTCCCTCCTTTCTAATGTGTCTCTTTCGTCCCATGTTTCCATTCCTAATAGGTCCACCTCCATCCTTGATCTCCAAGACCCCTTGTAGCTCCTTCCCCTGGCACCCCTGCGGCGTCCACCCCCAGCCAGTCCTCCCGCCTGCACACCCCCTTGGTCTGTAACATTTCCCCTCAGTGTGTAAAAAAAAAAAAAAAAAAATTATTATTTTTTGTAAATAAACCTTTTTTTCTTTTCCCCATACCACTGTTGGTTTTTTGTCTCTTTCGTCACCGCCAACATACACCGTGCGCCATCAACACACAAATTGCCGTATACACACTTTTTTTCCACCTCATAGTTCCATAAAACATAATTTATGTTTTATTTTTTGGATTTTTCTCTCATGTAAAAGCTATGAGGTGTAAAAAAAAACCCAGAGAGCTTGTAATATTCATACCAAAAATAAAAAGGTAAACAAAAGGAATGGTCAGGGGTCTGCAATACTCGCCTGCCCAGGTGTAAATACTATTACTGTCAGGATGCTGTATTTTTTGGCATCCTGATTGCAGCAGTTCTACACACAGGCTGGTGAGTAAAATTATGAGGTACATTTTCTCAATCATCTATTCAGTGTGCATTCATATATGGAAATATAATGCAGACTGAAGAGATGATGGAAATGATGAGAACGAAACATATGACTGACACAGATAAAAAGTAAAGTTTAACCCCTTCCTGACATCTGATGTACGATCCCGTCCATGGGACAGGGTCCCTATGCCCATGGATGGGATAGTACGTCATAGCGATCTGCGGTGCTCACGTGGTGAGCGCCGCTGATCGCGACCGGGTGTTAGCTGATTATCACAGCTGACACCCGGCACTACCTGCTTCCCTGCGACCCCCGCAGCAGCGCGATGTGGGGGTCTTCTTCCCTGCAGGTCCCCGGATCCAAAATGGCGGTGGGGACCTTCGGGGGCCTGCAGGGAGCCGGCTTCCTCATGCCTGCAAAGTGCAGGCATAAGGAAGCCTCCCGCGCTGATCTCTCAGAGAGATCTGTGATATGACAGATCAGCGATCTGTCACATGACAGTTATGTCCCCCCTGGGACAGTGTAATAAAGTTAAAAAAAAAGTGTAAAAATGTATAAAAAATTGCTAAATAAAAAAAAAAAATAATTCCCTAATAAATTCATTTTTTGGAAATAAAAAAAACCAAAACAATAAAAATACACAGATTTAGTATCGCCGCGTCCGTAACGACCCGCCCTATAAAACTGTCCCATTAGTTAACTCCTTTAGCGAACCCCTTAAAAAATAAAAACAAAGCAAAAAAATAATGCTTTATTATCATACCGCTGAACAAAAAGTGCAATAGCGCACGATCAAAAAGACGGATATAAAGAATCATGGTACCGCTGAAAACATCATCTTGTTCCACAAAAAACGAGCTGCCATACAGCGTCATCAGTGAAAAAATAAAAAAGTTATAGCTCGCAGAATAAAGCGATGCAAAAACAATTATTTTTTATATAAAATTGTTTTCATTGCATAAAAGCGCCAAAACCTAAAAAAATGACATAAATGAGGTATCGCTGTAATCGTACTGACCGGAAGAATAAAACCGCCTTATCAACTTTACCACACGCGGAACGGTGTAAACGCACCCCCCAAAAGAAATTCTTGAAATGCTGGTTTTTGTTCATTCTGTGTCCCAAAAATCGGAATAAAAAGCGATCAAAAAATGTCACATGCCCAAAAATGGTACCAATAAAAACATCAACTCATCCCACAAAAAATAAGACCTCACATGACTTGATGGGTCAAAATATGGAAAAATTATAGCTCTCAAAATGTGGTGATGCAAAAACTATTTTTACAATAAAAAGCGTCTTTTAGCGTATGACAGTTGCCAAACATAAAAACCCGCCATATATAGTAAATCAAACCCCCTTTATCACGCCCTTAGTTAGGGAAAAATAATAAAATTTAAAAAAATGTATTTATTTCCATTTTCCCATTAGGGTTGGGGCTAGGGTTAGGGCTAGGGTTAGGGCTGAGATTAGAGTTAGGGGTGTGTTGGGGTTAGGGTTGGAGTTAGAATTGGGGGGTTTCCACTGTTTGTACACATCAGGTGCTCTCCAAACGCAACATGGCGTCTGATCTCAATTCCAGCCATTTCTGCGTTGAAAAAGTCAAACGGTGCTCCTTCTCTTCCAAGCTCTGCCATGCGCCCAAACAGTGTTTTACCCCCACATATGGGGTATCAGCCTACTCAGGACAAATTGCAAAACAACTTTTGGGGTCCAATTTCTCCTGTTACCCTTAGGAAAATAAAAAATTGGGGGCAAAAATATATTTTTTGTGGAAAAAAAATATGATTTTTTTATTTTCACGCCCGGGCGTTATAAACTTCTGTGAAGCACTTGGGGGTTCAAAGTGCTCACCACACATCTAGATAAGATCCGTGGGGAGTCTAGTTTCCAAAATGGGGTCACTTGTGGGGGGTTTCCACTGTTTAGGTACATCAGGGGCTCTCCAAAGGCAACATGACACCCGCAGACCATTCAATCAAAGTCTGCATTCCAACGTCACTACTTCCCTTCCGAGCCCCGACGTGTGCCCATACAGTAGTTTTCTCCCACATATGTGGTATCAGCGTACTCAGGACAAATAGGACAACAACTTTTGGGGTCCAATTTCTCCTGTTACCCATGGGAAAATAACAAAAATTGGGGACTAAAAGATCATGTTTGTGGAAAAAATATGATTTTTTTATTTTCACGCCCGGGTGTTATAAACTTCTGTGAAACCCTTGGGGGTTCAAAGTGCTCACCACACATCTAGATAAGTTCCTTGGGGGGGGTCTAGTTTCCAAAATGGTGTCACTTGTGAGGGGTTTCCACTGTTTAGGCACATAAGGGGCTTTCCAAACGTGGCATGGCGTCCAATCCCAATTACAGCCAAAAAAGTAAAATGGCGCTGCTTCCCTTCCGAGCTCTGCCATGTGCCCAAATAGTGGATTACCCCCACATGTAGGGTATCAGCGTACTCAGGACAAATTGCACAATAACTTTTAGGGTCCTGTTACCCTTGGGAAAATAAAAATTGGGGGTGAAAACATCCATTTTTTGGAAAAAATATTTTTTAATTGTATGGCTGTACGTTATAAACTTCTGTGAAGCCCTTGTGGGTTCAAAGTTCTCACCACATATCTAGATAAGTTTCTTGGGGGGGTCTAGTTTGCAAAATGGGGTCACTTGTGGGGGGTTTCCACTGTTTAGGGACATCAGGGGCTCTCCAAACGTGACATGGCGTCCGATTTGAATTCCAGCCAATTTTACCTTGAAAAAGTCAAAACGGCGCTCCTTCTCTTCTGAGCTCTGCCATGCGCAGAAACAGTGGTTCCCCCCCACACATCAGGTAACAGCTTACTCAGAAGAAATTGTACAATAACTTCTGCAGTCCAATTTCTCCTGTTACCCTTGGTAAAATAAAAAAAATTGGACTTGAAGTAATTTTTTTGTGAAACAAAAGTTAAATGTACATTTTTTTAAACATTAAAAAAATTCCTGTGAAGCACCTGAAGGGTTAATAAACTTCTTGAATGTAGTTTTGAGCACCTTGAGGGGTGCAGTTTTTAGAATGGTGTCACTTTTGTGTATTTTCTATCATATAGACCCCTCAAAGTGACTTCAAATGTGATGTGGTCCGTAAAAATAAAATGGTGCTTTAAAAATGAGAAATCACTGGTCAACTTTTAACCCTTATAACTTCCTAACAAAAAAAGATTTTGGTTCCAAAATTGTGCTGATGTGAAGAAAACATATGTGAAATGTTACTTATTAAGTTTTTTGTCTGCCATATCTCTGTGATTTAAGGGCATAAAAATTCAAAGTTGGAAAATTGCGAAATTTTCAAAATTTTTGCCAAATTTCCATTTTTTCACAAATAAATGCAAGTTACAGTATTTGAATGAAATTTTACCATTAACATGAAGTACAATATGTCACGAGAAAATAGTGTCAAAATCAGTGGGATCCATGCAAGCGTTTCAGAGTTATTACCTCATAAATGGACAGTGGTCAGAATTGTAAAAATTGGCCAGGTCATGAACGTGCAAACCACCCTTGGGGGTAAAGGGGTTCAAGCATGGGAACAAAAACAAAGTAAACAGGTGTTTTCAAAAATTATTTTTTATGTAACATCAAAACTTTAAAGACAGGTAAACTTTGAAAAAACCATAAGATTACATACTATGGTGTAGTAACCACTGAGTCTGCTAGGGGGCGCTGTGTGGATGTCCCAGGAGAAAGGATGAATGGCAGAATACGGAATGGCCGTTATGCATCCCAAAGTGGGTGACTTTGGGATGGAGACTTATGTGTTGTTCTGCAATGATATTGCTGAGGTGTTGTTTCAATGTGTAAGGGAGACGTCTCCAGGTAACTAGAGAGATGGGCGGACCTGGTTACCTACAAACCCACCCAGGGGGGTGTGTTTAAAGCACTGTTGGAAAGAGTGTGTAAATGCTTGAAGGACCTGCGATGAGGTCAGAGTCATGTGACCCGGTGGGCGTGGCTATGAACCATATAATGTGGCCAGGGTAGGTCACAGGGGTGAATTCTGGGACCTGGTTGGTCCAGTGTGGAAGATCCCGCTGAGATGGGGTTTCCTGCCTGACAGCACATGTGGACGCTGTGAGTAATGGCTGCAAGGGCCTGAGAGTTCCCTGGAGGGAATGAATGTCTGCGGTATGGAGAAGCAGCCATGAGAGAACCCTGACGGTGACGGGGTGAGATAAATGAGGCTAAGAGAGCTTGTATGCTGGACATTGTACCACCTGTGTGAACACAGGGTTTACAGAGTGAAGCTATAATGGACGCTCTGCTGTTTATATGCTGTTGCATATTGCTTTGGTTTATGATGATGAATAAACCTCATGGACTATACTGCTTTATGAAAACCCGTGCTGGATCTGGTTTTGTGGCGGCTAAGCGAGAATCCCCTAACTGAATGACAGCGCTGCCTCACAATACAATTTATACATTAAACCATTGCATCTTGCCATGCCAGAAGTCCAACATCAGAAACAAAGTAGTCCGCAAATGCATCCCTCATTTCTGCAACTTCCCTTGTTGTCCTCAGAGGGTGATGCTGGTAATCTGGCAATGGATTAGCAACTGGTTCGTCTAGTTCAATGGATGGTCGCTCTTTAGCCATTATGTAACTGTGGAGAACCACACAAGCCTTGATGACCTCATCCACTGTTTTAATTTTCAGATTAATTGATGTACCAAGAATGCGCCATTTTGACACAAGAATACCAAAGGCACGCTCAACAGTTCTGCGGGCCCTGGTCAGTCGGTAATTAAAAATCCTTTTTTTGTGGTTCAAGTCACGACTGGAGTATGGCTTGAGTAGGTTTCCACACATCTGAAAAGCCTCATCCCCTACAACAACAAATGGCATTGGCGGGCCATCAGTGTTGTGAAGAGGTTGTGGGAGGGGGAAATTAAAAGTATTGGTATACAACCGTTGGCCCATGTCCGAGTTTTTAAAGGTCTGGGAGTCATTTCCATGGACAAAAGAACCAATGTCCATGGCAATGAAATTACAGTCTGCAGCTGCAATGGCCATCAGCACTATAGAGAAGCATTTTTTATAGTTAAAGTACTCGGATCCACTTCGAGCCGGTTTTCTCATGACTGTTAGATTAAAGTGGAAAGACATCTCCATTTTCTTAGTTCACAAGTGACTAATTTACTTCATTTCCACAGCAACCCAACAAAAACATTTTACATACCCATGGGTAGCCAGTACACCCACCCTTCTTTTACTCCTCGAAAAACTTTGTTGCTCACAATGGACTGGATGGACGTTTCTTACAAATAGAAACTTGAGTCAAAAACTTCTTTTAATCATGAAGGCTAATCATATGATTATTACCAACCTGCAATTTAAGTGCAGGATCAAAGATTTTTTGTAATGTACCAAAAGCATTAAAAATGCTTCAAATCAGGGAAAAAAATGGCATAAAAAACGCAACAAAAAATGCAATAACCAGAGAAGATAGATTGTGATTGAGTAGAAAATGTGCAGCCAAAAATTAGCAGAAAAAGATGCCGTTTTTACTCTATATGTGGACACAGCCTCAGCATTACATTTTTTATCGGTTAATGAAGAAAAAAACCCAATCATATCATTTTTTTATGCCATTTACCAATCACCGTAAATAATCTGTTCACTGTATTCTAAGGTTTGCTACAATTACAGGGGATGCCCAATATGTCTGTGATTTGTGATTTGATTTGATTCAAAAATCTTTTTAAAATGCTATTGTTTTCTTTTTTAATAATTTGATAGGAAGAAAAAAAATCTCTGACTTCTAGAATACAGGTACACAGAAATGCCCTTGTATATAGAGATTTATCTCTATACACCAGCTTGTCGAGCTTGTAATGCAGCAGACTACAATGTACATTCAAGTACAGAAAAGTCTCCTATTCTCTACAGTACAACCTGTGGCTTAAGGTTATTGCTGCTGCTGTCAGTGATACAGATTGGAGGTTTGACTCCACGGGAGATGAGACTTCAAGAAATGAAGAGTTATTTAAAGGGGTTTCTCAGTACTCGCTCAACCCCTTCTCAATCCTTATGTTTCTCCCTGGTAAAATAATAACACCTATACTCATCTCCAGTGCAGGGTGATGTTTCATTGGTGTTAGCAGTAGCTCTCACTTTTGGGCAAATCAGACATCCGGAGGAAGGTAGGTCTGTGGAGGTCTCAATTTCTATGGATGTCTGTATTGTACAAAGGAAGGGAGAGTGAAGCCAGTGCTGATGTCCCATGATCCCTGTGACAAATGTCATGCCAATCCTGGGAAAGTCAGGCTGACACTGTTGGAACAGCGCCCGCAGGAGGTTTTATTGCTTTACTGAGGTGAAACATAGGGATTGAGAAAGGGTTGTCTGAGTGGTGGATAACCTCTTTAACTGATTCTAAGTATAAACAGAGCAGAGAGATGCCACTCCCGCCCCTGAGGAGGATGAGCTATGGAGATAAGCATACAGACTTTACAGAGTGCGTTTAAGGCAGGACATAACCCTGTCCTTGAGAAACAGCTCCCCCAAATTGGGTCAGTTCCACCGAATATAGGACAGTTGGGAATTATGTATATAGTGATAAAAAGAACTAAAGCACCATAAGCAGTAATAATGCCCCACCAATGCCCTACACAGTAATTGGACCCTAATGTTGTGCTTCCAACACTATTAGAGGTCCCCAAAAGTAATAATCCATCTTTTGTGTCTTCACAAAATTGAGTACTCCCTCTGTATCTCCATATGGTAATAGGGTCCTCTCTTGTGCCCCCACATGGAAGTAGTTACAACTGCATAGTACATAGTAATACTGCTTCTTCTGTACCTTCACACAGTAATAGTGCCCCCGCATGGTACTAGTGCCTTCTCTGTGCCACTACATGGTAATACTGCTTCCTCTGCACCTTCACACAGTAATAGTGCCCCCACATGGAAATGATGTCTTCTCTGTTGCATTACATGGCAATACTGCTTCCTCTTTGCCTTCCCACAGTAATAGTGCCCCCACATGGAAGTGGTTGCCTTTTCTGTGCCACTGCATGGTAATACTGCTTCCTCTGTACCCCCACACAGTAATAGTGCCAACACATGTTAGTGGTGTCTTCTCTGTGGCACTGCATGGTAATACTGCTTCCTTTTTTCCTTCACACAGTAATAGTGCCCCACATGGAAGTGGTGCCTTGTCTGTGCCACTACATGATAATACTGCTTTTCTGTACCTCCACACAGTAATAGTGTCTCCACATGGAAGTGGTGCCTTCTCTGCACCACTGCATGGTAATACTGCTTCCTCTTTGCCATCACACAATAACAGTGCCTCACATGGAATTAGTGCCTTGTCTGTGCGACTACATGGTAATACTGCTTTTTCTGTACCTCCACACTGTAATGTTGCCCTCACATGGAAGTGGTGTCTTCTCTGTGCAATTACATGGTAATACTGCTTCCTCTGTGCCTCCACACAGTTAGTGCCCCCACATGGAAATAGTGCCTTGTGTTATGAATGGGTCACCGAGGAGGATAGAAGGACCAGGCTAAGCCACCAGAAAACCAGAGAGGTTGGTAACTAAGCGGATTGCAGACCCCTGATCCTATCCACACAATTAGCAGTAGCTGTGGAGCATACCTACGATGCCCTAGATGCCTCGGCACAGCCGAAGAGCTAACTCAGCCTAAAGCAAGAAAGGTGAAATCTAAACTGCCCTGCAGCAGACCCCAAAGGAATAGATACCCTCCAAACATATATTGTCGGTGAGATAAGATGAAAACACAAACACAGACAGAAAAATAGACTGAGCAAATGATGGGGCCCAAACTGACTAGACAGGACAGGAAAGGAAAGACACTGTCTGCAATCACGCAAAAAACCTGAAAAATCTGACACGTCTGATGCACAAAAAACACTGAAGTCACACGACTTCGCCCCTACTATGCCAGCACTCTGGTATATACTGAAAGCAAAGCAAAAAGAAACCAATATAACAGGGGACAGAACAAACTGACACAAGCAGTAACATATGGGCGGTGAGCCAGCACAGTCCCAGCAGGAGCAACCTGACCCACACCAAGCAAAGATAGACAAACCCAGATCAAATGCAAAAGATTAGCAAATAAACACTTAGCTGAACCATGCAGGAACAGAGCAGGAGACATCAGACCTCAGAAGGCACAGGAAGAAAATCACCAGCAGGGATTGAAGGAAGTCAATTGTCTTAAATATACCAGTCAGAAACCCCAGATCTCCAATCGTCAGCATCATTATCAGGTGGCAAGCCTCTGTCAATCTGACCAGCTCCACTACCTCCAGTAACCACCAGAGGGAGCCCATAAAGAGAACTTGAAACACCTCTGTCAATCTGACCAGCTCCACTACCTTCAGTAACCACCAGAGGGAGCCCAGAAAGAGAATTCACAACAGCCTTGTTTGTGCCACTGCATGGTAATACCGCTTTTTCTGTACCTCCACACAGTAATGTTGCCCCCACATGGAAGTGGTATCTTCTCTGTGCAACTACATGGTAATACTGCTTCCTCTTTGCCTTCTCACAGTAATAGTGCCAACACATGGAAGTGATGTCTTCTCTGCGCCACTGCATGGTAATACTGCTTCTTCTATTCCTTCCCACAGTAATAGTGCCCCCACATGGAAGTGGTTGCCTTCTCTGAGCCCCTACATGGTAATAATGCTTCCTCCTTGCCTTCACACAGTAATAGTGTCCCCACTTGGAAGTGGTTGCCTTCTATGTGCCCTTACATAGTAATACTGCTTCCTCTTTGCCTTCACACAGTAATAGTTCCTCACATGGAAATGGTGCCTTCTCTGTGCCACTGCATGGTAATACTGCTTCCTCTGTGCCTCCACAGAGTAATAGTGCCCCCACATAGAACTGGTGCCTTCTCTGTACCACTACATGATAATACTGCTTCCTCTGTACCCCCACACAGTAATAGTGTCCCCACATGGAAGTGGAGCCTTGTCTGTGCCACTACATGGTAATACTGCTTCCTCTTTGCCTTCACACAGTAATAGTTCCCCACATGGAAGTGGAGCCTTGTCACTACATGGTAATACTGATTTTTCTTTACCCCCACACAGTAATAGTGTCCCCACATGGATGTGCTCTTACATAGTAATACTGCTTCCTCTTTGCCTTTACACAGTAATAGTTCCCCACATGGAAGTGGTGCCTTGTCTGTGCCACTACATGGTAATACTGCTTCTTCTGTACCTCCACACAGTAATAGTGTCTCCACATGGAAGTGGTGCCTTCTCTGTGCCACTGCATGGTAACACTGCTTCCTCTGTGCCTCCACACAGTAATAGTTACCCACATGGAAGTGGTTGCCTTCTCTGTGCCCCTACATGGTAATACTGCTTACTCTTAGCCTCCACACAATAATAGTGCCCCCACATGGAAGTGGTGCCTTCTGTGTGCCACTGCATGGTAATACTGCTTCCTCTGTGCCTCCACAGAGTAATAGTGCCCCCACATGGAAGTGGTGCCTTCTCTGTACCACTACATGATAATACTGCTTCCTCTGTACCCCCACATAGTAATAGTGTCCCCACATGGAAGTGGAGCCTTGTCTGTGCCACTACATGGTAATAATGCTTCCTCTTTGCCTTCACACAGTAATAGTGTCTCCACATGGAAGTGGTGCCTTTTATGTGCCCTTACATAGTAATACTGCTTCCTCTTTACCTTCATACAGTAATAGTTCCCCACATGGAAGTGGTGCTTTGTCTGTGCCACTACATGGTAATACTGCTTTTTCTGTACCTCCACACAGTACTAGTGTCCCCACATGGATGTGCCCTTACATAGTAATACTGCTTCCTCTTTGCCTTCACACAGTAATAGTTCCCCACATATATGGTAAGTGGTGCCTTGTCTGTGCCACTACATGGTAATACTGCTTCTTCTGTGGCTCCACACAGTAATAGTTCCCCACATAGAAGTGGTGCCTTCTCTGTACCACTACATGGTAATACTGCTTCCTCTTTGCCTTCCCACCGTAATAGTTCCCCACATGGAAGTGGTGCTTTGTCTGTGCCACTACATGGTAATACTGCTTTTTCTGTACCTCCACACAGTAATAGTGTCCCCACATGGATGTGCCCTTATATAATAATACTGCTTCCTCTTTGCCTTCACACAGTAATAGTTCCCCACATGTAAGTGGTGCCTTGTCTATGCCACTACATGGTAATACTGCTTCTTCTGTGGCTCCACACAGTAATAGTTCCCCACATAGAAGTGGTGCCTTCTCTGTACCACTACATGGTAATACTGCTTCCTCTTTGCCTTCCCACAGTAATAGTGCCCCCACATGGAAGTGGTTGCCTTCTCTGTGTCCCTACATGGTAATAATGCTTCCTCTTTGCCTTCACACAGTAATAGTGTCCCCACATGGAAGTGGTTGCTGTTGTGAGTTCATTTTCCCCTTTACCACTGAGGCCCGATGAACTCCCTCTTCTGGTAAAGAAAGGTAGTGAGCCTGATTATCAAGCATCTGGGCCTAATGATGATGATTGGCTGAGTGGAGTTACTGACTGGATATAAGGCTGTCAACGCCCTTCTGCCCTGCGGGTGATTTCTCTGTGGGATCCTTGGATACCAGTCTGAATTCCTGCTCTTCTAAAGCTAAGTTTTCTGCTCTGCCGTTTGCATTTGTACTTTGACTTTGTTTTGCTGGATTTCTGTCATTCCCTGCTGGGGTGAGCTGAATTCCTTTAGCTCTGTCTTCAGAAAATACCTGAGTGCTGATATAGTTTTTGAAGCCTAGCTGCTTCAGGGCCTTTTTCCATATCAGCCTGTTGGCTTTTGTCTTTTATAGGGTTTTTGCAGATTGCAGACAACAGCTTTCCTATCCTGTCCTATTTTTAGTTAGCTTGGGCCCCATTGTTTGCTCAGCCTATCTTTCTATCTGTGTGAGTGTTTTTTCATCTTGCTCACCGTCATTATATGTTGGGGGCTGCCTTTTACTTTGGGGTCTGCTCTGGGGCAGTTTAGATTTCCTTTTCTGTCTTTAGGTTATGTAGTTCTCCGGCTGTGATCGAGGGGTCTAGGGCACCGTAGGAACCCCCCACGGCTACTGCTAGTTGTGTTGATAGGTTCAGGGGTCTGCAATCTGATAGTTGCCAACTTCTCCGGTTTTCTGGACGTAGCTTCTATTTTTGTGTCTGCCTCCTACGGTTACTCGTTCATAACAGGTTGCCTTCTATGTGCCCTTACATAGTAATACTGCTTCCTCTTTGCCTTCACACAGTAATAGTTCCCCACATGGAAGTGGTGCCTTGTCTGTGCCACTACATGCTAATAATGCTTCTTCTGTACCTCCACACAGTAATGGTGTCCCCACATGGAAGTGGTGCCTTGTCTGTGCCCCTACATTTTAATACTGCTTTTTCTGTACAACCACACAGTAATAGTGTCCCCACATGAAAGTGGTGCCTTCTTTGTGCCACTGCATGGTAATATTGCTTCGTCTGTGCCTTCACACAGTAATAGTGCCCCCACTTGGAAGTGGTGCCTTCTCTGAGTCACTACATAGTTATGCTGCTTCCTCTTTGCCTTCACACAGTAATAGTTCCCCACATGGAAGTGATGCCTTGTCTGTGCCACTGCATAGTAATACTGCTTCCTCTTTGCCTTCCCACAGTAATAGTGCCCCCACATGGAAGTGGTTGCCTTCTCTGTGTCCCTACATGGTAATAATGCTTCCTCTTTGCCTTCACACAGTAATAGTGTCCCCACATGGAAGTGGTGCCTTCTATGTGCCCTTACATAGTAATACTGCTTCCTCTTTGCCTTCACACAGTAATAGTTCCCCACATGGAAGTGGTGCCTTGTCTGTGCCACTACATGCTAATAATGCTTCTTCTGTACCTCCACACAGTAATGGTGTCCCCACATGGAAGTGGTGCCTTGTCTGTGCCCCTACATTTTAATACTGCTTTTTCTGTACACCCACACAGTAATAGTGTCCCCACATGAAAGTGGTGATTTCTCTGTGCCACTGCATGGTAATATTGCTTCGTCTTTGCCTTCACACAGTAATAGTGCCCCCACATGGAAGTGGTGCCTTCTCTGAGTCACAACATAGTAATGCTGCTTCCTCTTTGCCTTCACACAGTAATAGTTCCCCACATGGAAGTGATGCCTTGTCTGTGCCACTGCATGGTAATACTGCTTCCTCTTTGCCTTCCCACAGTAATAGTGCCCCCACATGGAAGTGGTTGCCTTCTATGTGCCCTTACATAGTAATACTGCTTCCTCTTTGCCTTCACACAGTAATAGTTCCTCACATGGAAGTGGTGCCGTATCTGTGCCACTGCATGGTAATACTGCTTCCTCTGTGCCTCCACAGAGTAATAGTGCCCCCACATGGAACTGGTGGCTTCTCTGTGTCCCTACATGGTAATAATGCTTCCTCTTTGCCTTCCCACAGTAATAGTGTCTCCACATGGAAGTGGTGCCTTCTATGTGCCCTTACATAGTAATACTGCTTCCTCTTTGCCTTCACACAGTAATAGTTCCCCACATGGAAGTGGTGCCTTGTCTGTGCCACTACATGCTAATAATGCTTCTTCTGTACCTCCACACAGTAATGATGTTCCCACATGGAAGTGGTGCCTTGTCTGTGCCCCTACATTTTAATACTGCTTTTTCTGTACACCCACACAGTAATAGTGTCCCCACATGAAAGTGGTGCTTTCTCTGTGCCACTGCATGGTAATATTGCTTCGTCTGTGCCTTCACACAGTAATAGTGCCCCCACATGGAAGTGGTGCCTTCTCTGAGTCACTACATAGTAATGCTGCTTCCTCTTTGCCTTCACACAGTAATAGTTCCCCACATGGAAGTGATGCCTTGTCTGTGCCACTGCATGGTAATACTGCTTCCTCTGTACCCCCACACAGAGTAATAGTGTCCCCACATGGAAGTGGTTGCCGTCTATGTGCCCTTACATAGTAATACTGCTTCCTCTTTGCCTTCACACAGTAATAGTGCCCCCACATGGAAGTGGTGCCTTGTCTGTGCCACTACATGGTAATACTACTTCCTCTGTGCCTCCACAAAGTAACAGTGCCCCTACATGGAAGTGGTACCTTGTCTGTGTCACTACATGGTAATACTGTATCTTCTGTTCCTTCCCACAGTAATAGTTCCCCCACATGGAAGTGGTTGTCTTCTCTGTTCCCCTACATGGCAATACTGCTTCCTCTGTGCCTCCACAGAGTAATAGTGTCTCCACATGGAAGTGGTGCCTTGTCTGTGTCACTACATGGTAATATTGCTTCCTCTGTACCCCTATAGAAATCGCAGGAATGCGGGATGTCGTCATGGACAGGAGGCAGATCAAGAGTTAACAGGATTTTATTAACAACAAATACACTCCATGCAGAGAGTAACAGGGCAAGGAGGGGTATCATAGGACAAAGGACGGGACAGGGAGTTTGAACTGGATAGGACAGGAATGAACGATCGTTCAAAAAGAAAAGGGAAAACTTATCAGACTCTAGTCTTCTGGTGTGCAGCGTCTCAGGGTTCCAAAGGTGGCACGGGCAACAGCGACACCTGAGGTCCAGATAAAGTCTGTGAAGGACGGGGGTCCAACGGTGGCACCGACAACAGCGGCACGTGATGTCTCAGCGAAGTCTCTGGGAAGCAGGTAGATTTTCCATGCTTATCGGTGTCTAGCACGGTACTGAGTCCAGTGTGAGGAACCGCCGGCATGCAGCTCTGCTCTGCGACATGTGCAGGTATATGGACCAGAAGCTCAAACTATAATTCCTGGTGAAGCTAGGTCACGTGTGTCTGGGATGCAATAAACTAACACAGTCAGGGGTAGCTGAAGGTCACGCTCCCAGTCTCTTTTCAAGCAGCACGTGCGGGGTAGCCATTTTTTTTTTTAAACCAAAGATTTTTATTATATTCAAATGTCGTTATAATTACATTCAAGCACATCTTACAAATCATTTCCATTGCATATAGAGATTTACACGACATTCAATTTCCTCCCCGTCAAGAAGATAAACTAACCCAACCACCTCCCTCCTCCCTCCCCCCCCTTCCCAGCTGCAATACAGACTTTCTCAATGTGATTGTCTCCACTGTAACCACATGGCCCAGAGTTTCTCAAAGTGAACTTCCGTATGTCGCCTTCTGTAAATTCTCTCCTCCAATCTAATTACATTATTCACACGAGTAACAAACTCCCCAACCATTGGGGGTTCAGCATCGATCCATTTTTGAGCTATCAGCTTACGGGCAATATATAAGAGTTTTGCTATGATGGACTTATAGGCATTCCCCACCGACACCTCCTCCACATACCCCAACACACACGTTACCGGGTCCCTTCCTATAACACATCGATATATCTTCTCAACAAGCCCTATAACCTCCTCCCAGTATGATGATAGTCGTGGACAAGACCAAAGCATATGAAGCATTCCCGCAGGTTCAAATCCACATCTTGGACATTCCGCGTTATCCCTCAAGCCCATTTTCCTCATAAGTTCTGGAGTCTTATATGTTCTATGTACAATATATAGTTGCGATATCCTACCTGGCTCACTCAAAGAGAGTTTACGTATATACTCTAAAATAGACTCCCATGTGTCATCTACTATTTCCCCCACTTCTCTCTCCCATTTAGATTTTACTGTTAAGGGAGACCCAGCCAAGTAAGAGTATAATAAGTCTCTATAGATGGTAGAAATAACACCTCTCGTACCCCCGGACGCACACACAAAATCCAATACCACATCCCTCTGTACCGTCATATTCATTATCTGTTTCTGCGCTTGAAATGCATGCCTGAGACCAAAATATCGAAATTCCCCACTACATGGGAGTCCAAACTCTTCTTTTAAAACAGTAAAAGACTTGATCTCAGACCCTTCCAATAGTTGCCACACATATTGCAAACCTCTCCTCTCCCAATCAATAAAGTCCCGCAGTTTGTATAGTTCAGAAAGGTTCACATTATCCCAGATAGGTGTGTATGTCGTCAATTCCTCAACTCTTCTAAGAATTTTGATATGCTGCCATATTTTGTGCATTAGTCCAAATGTGGGCATGTCCTTCCCTAATCTCCCGAAGTTTCCTGCTTCTAGACTCTGTACCAGTGTTCTCTTGTTGGTCATTTGGGCCAAAACTCTCCCCATAACGCTCAAATTCCCCTCTTCTCTCCAGCCCCTAAAGTGCTGCCCCTGTGTTGCTACAAAGTATATCCATGGATTTGGCGCCGCCAACCCACCCTCTTCCTTCCCCCTTTGCAGTATTTCCAATTTAATTTTTGCTTGCTTTTTCCCCCAAATCAATTCCCTAAAAATGGTGTTAATTTTGTAAAATTTTTTCTTTGGGATCCAAACCGGGGCATTATGAAGGACGTACATCAACTGAGGCATCATAATCATTTTAATTAAATTTGTCCTCCCCACTATTGATAGTACTAGCTTACACCATGCTGTCATCTTAACTTTAAATTTAACTAGTAATGGGTCCAAGTTTAGTTCGAGAAATCTAGACACAGGCATAGATACCCATATTCCGAGGTATTTAAATTCCTTAACTACTTTCAAGTGTCCAGCTATCCCCCCCCTCATCTCGAACTCCCAGCTCTCTATCAACCCCCATGATACATGACTTGTCCCAATTAATTCTCAATCCGGAAAAGTGTCCAAATTTCCCTATAAGGTCCATGACCTCAGTCAGTGCTTTTCCGCCGTCTTTCAAGAACAGGAGTATATCGTCCGCGTATAGGGCGATCTTTTCCTCCAATTCCCCATATCTAAAGCCTTGTATTTCCTTGGAATTACGAATTTTAGCCGCTAACGGTTCCATCGCTACAGCAAACAATAACGGCGACAATGGACATCCCTGGCGAGTTCCTCTGAACAAACCAAATGCCTCCGAAGTCTCCCCATTAATCCTAATAAATCCTTTGGGGTCTACATACAGTAACTTAACCCAGGAGATAAATCTATGCCCAAATCCCATGCATTTCAGTACTGCCCATAAATACTTCCACTCTACCCTATCAAATGCCTTTCGTGCATCCAATGAGACCACCACCCTTTCCCCCCTGTTATCTGCTGGGATTTGAATATTTAAAAAAAGTCTTCGCAGGTTAATGGCGGTGGATCTATTTTGTAAGAACCCGGATTGGTCTGGATGTATCAATTTTGGGACAACTCTAGACATTCTTATTGCCAACATTTTGGCTAGTATTTTAACATCTGATGTCAATAATGAGATTGGTCTATAGGATTCTACGGATGAGGCATCCTTCCCTTCCTTAGGAATCACCACGATTACAGCCTCCCTCATAGATCCTGGCAATACCCCTTTCTCCACTGCTACCTCAAATACATGCTTAAGTTTGGGTGCTACAATTCCTATTAACTCTTTGTACACTTCTCCTGGGATCCCGTCAGATCCAGGTGATCTGTCATTTGTTAATGATAGGATAGCCTTCTCTACCTCTTCCACAGTAAATAATTCTTCCAAGTTTTGTTTATCAATATCATCTAACTTAGGTAATTCTATCTCTTGTAAATATCTATCCATCTCCAGATCCGAGGCCCTCAATTCCGAAGTATACAGTTCTACATAGTATTCCTTAAAACAATCCAAAATCTCAGTAGTATCCTTATGGACTGCCCCATCTCTAGTGACAATTTTGTATATTTGTGAGGGTTGTTTCTGCGCTGTAGTAATCACTGATAATAAGTGTCCCACCTTTTCCCCCTCTTCATAGAACAATGCTTTTTGGAATGCCCTTTTCTTATCTATCCCCTGTAGGTACAACTTATTTACTTCCTCTTGTGCTTCTTTTAATGCGTTTTGGGTATCGGTATTAGGTCTAACTATCATTTCCTCCTCTGCTCTGCTGAGCCTATCTGCTGCCTCCTGATTTACTTGCCTCGTTCGTGTCTTCTGTCTCGAAATATCTCGTATGAATAATCCCCGCAAGTAAGCTTTCATGGTATCCCATACTATAAGTGGATCCGCAGTACCTTCGTTTAACTGAAAAAACTCAACAATATCATTTTTAATAGTTCCCATGTTTAAACATTTGAGCCATTCCGGGTGGATTGTCCCCCCTGCTCTCTTCCCTTTCCCTATTCCCACTCTCAGATTAACCACAACTGCCCTGTGATCGGAGATAAGTCTCTGTAAGTATTCCACCGTCCCAACCATTCTGTCCATGCCCCTATTACCCAGTGCTAAGTCTATTCGTGATAAAGTGTGATACGAGGTCGAATAACACGAAAAGCATTTTTTCCCCTCATTGCGTACTCTCCATAAGTCTATCATGTCCATTTCGCTAACATATATCCCAAATGGAGTCATCTTGTCTTTCCTAGAGCAATTTCCCGCGGTACCCGCCCGGTCCCAAAACTCATTCATAACATTATTAACGTCTCCTAATATTAGCACTGGACAATCCCCTCTCCCCCAATCCATTCAAAGATCTCCTGCAGTTTCTTTTTCGAATATGGGGGTGGAATATAGAGGGCCACCACAATTATGCATATTCCAGAGATTCGACAGTGCAAAGAGACAAACTGTCCGTCTTTATCTATGCAAGAATCAATTTCTTCATAATGAGTACTATAGTGTATCAGTACAGATACTCCCCTTGCGTAAGCCGAGTACATAGAGTGATAGGCCCGAGCGATCCATTTTTTCCCTCCCAACCAGTTTTCCTTTCCTTTAATCAAGTGGGTTTCCAATAAACATGTGATAGCTGGACTATGCCTCCTAATTTCTGCCATAACTGCCGCTCTTTTATTTGGATCAGACACTCCCCGTATGTTCCAACTTAGGATTTTTGCATCACCACTCATTATGTCCTAAAGATATAAAATATAACCGAGCTCCTATGGTCACTATATTATATTGCAGTATATGAACTACCCCATAACAAGGCCCTCCCTGTCTCCCTCCACTCCCCCCTCCCTCCCCTCTATCCCAATCTAGCTGATTCTCTCTTTCCAACGAGAGAGGGTACAGCCAGCACCCAGTTATTGCAAACCCATACAAAGCCACTGAATCTCCTCCACTCCTTTGGCGTCCATCGCTCCCACCATCAAAAACAAGAATGCTCAACAGTACTCATCAGGCCGCATAACATTTTCAAACAAGGATATTGCAATAATAATCAAAAACGTCCGGGGATCAATACCGCTAAAAAATAGTTCTGAAAAAACCAGGTACCTCGGGGCACCACATCAAAAAGAGAAAAGGATATATGTCCGGGAGTCTCTACTTCATCCTTCTCCGTCTCTCTCTGCTCCCAGCTTGGAGCGATTGTTCTCCATCCATTTGACGGCTTCTTCTGGGGTCGGGAAGAACTGAACAGACCCCAACGCTGCAACTCTCAGTTTGGCAGGATACATCATAGAATACTTCACTCCCAGCGCTCTCATTCCTCTCTTGACCTCGCCGAATTTCATCCGCATTTTCTGGACCTCTGCTGAATAGTCCGGATATATTTCTATACGGCTTCCATTAAACGTGAGGTCCTGCAGCTTCCTGGCTTCCCGGAGGATAGTCTCTCTGTCCCTGCAATTTAGTATCCTAGCCAGCATAGTATGGGGAGCACTACCCGGTGGGAGGGGTCGTAGGGGGACACGGTGCGCTCTCTCCACTGCGAACACCCCGGAGAGCGTGTCTCTGCCGATCTTGGATAAGATCCATTGCTCAATAAAGACGGTGGGGTCGCTGCCCTCTGCTTCTTCCGGAAAGCCCACAAATCTAAGGTTGTTCCTCCTTGATCTATTTTCTAAGTCGTCCTGTTTTAAGTGCACTTCTGATATCTTTTGAGCATGCTGAGTCTGAGTTTTCTGCATTTTGTTTACAGAGTCTTCAGTGGTGCTAACCCTCTCTTCCACAGCACCCATCCTAGTATCAGCCTTATTCAGTGCCTCCTTAATGCCAGTGATTTCTTCTTTAATCTTATCAACCCGACTATTCAATCTAGTCAGTGTCCTTTTGCAAAACGACACCACCATAAAGACATCTTTCAGGGTCGGCTCTCTCTCAGGGGTCTCATCATCAGCTCCACTGTCTTCCTCCTCAGACATACACTCAGGGCCAGCGACTTCCCCTCCCCCTCTCCTCCTGTTATCAGCATCTCCTGTGGCTGCATCGCTCACTCCTTCTCCCTCCAGCACAATACCTTCTCCGGTGTCCCCCTCCTCCTCCCTTGCAAAGCGCTGCAGCTTCTGGAGGATCTGTGACCGTTTACCATAGCTTTCAGACTGTCTCCGCGCCTCCTCCACTTTCCCGGCGCCATCTTGTGCAGTCACGCTGCCGACCTCCCCGATGTCTTTCTGCCTCCTCCTTCCCATCTCAGCGCTCCTCTGTACTCCTGGCGTCTCCCCCCGACTCTTATGCACTCACTGTGCCAATAGATATGCCCAGATCAGTGCTAAAGCGGCCTGATGAAGGATTTTTCATAAAGCTGATGGCAGAGCTCCTCTGCCTAGCGTCTGCTCACATCAGCGCTAGGCCACGCCCCGCGGGGTAGCCATTTTAATGGAGCGTCTGGCACCTGACTTTATGGCGGTCACCGAGCACTCACTATATGTCTCCTTTCCTCTTGTCCCTGCTGATGGCGTCCGGGCGCTGGTCTGTGTGGCATAGGTGCTCCCCGGACAGAGCACTCTTCTCTGTGTCTGCTGCAGCACCCAACTTGGCTCTGCTCTGCGTGCACGGCTCTGCTCTGTATGTCTGGCCCTATTCTCTGCTGCGACCTCTCTGCAAGCAGTGGGGCCTGTTGCAGCGCCGGTACGGTCTTGAGGGACAGGGCACATCGCTCCTCTCACTATTTACCTCACGCTGCTGGGTGCCCTTTTCCCCATTTACCTCACGCTGCTGGCCGCGCTTTTCCCCTTTTACCTCACGCTGCTGCACGCGCTTTTCCCCTTTTACCTCACGCTGCTGCACGCGCTTTTCCCCTTTTACCTCACGCTGCTGCACGCGCTTTTTTGGCTCTCTCCGCCCCCTCCTGTCAGCAGGAAGCTCCTTCTCACTAATGTTTCCCTCAATCCCTTTCAGTTCCGGACCCGGCATGCAGGTGCCTGTGGTCCGGTCTATCTCCTTTCACCCCTACACAGTAATAGTGCCCCAACATGGAAGTGGTGCCTTGTATGTGCCACTACATGGTAATTGTGCCCCTTCATGCTACCACACTGTAATGAGCCCCCCTGACCTCTGGTAGGCCATAGACAAGTATGAGTTACACTGGTTTCTGCCATCCATGAATCAACAATGGCTCAGGTAACTGAAGGGACCCCATGGCTGTCACTACTTTTAGGGCCCTTGTCAACCGCTCTTATGTGGACACTTTCTTCCAGATTTTTGGTTTTGGGGTGTGAAATTTGATTTAATGGGGGGGGGGCGATCTGATAAAAGCAAACGTGTGATGTTATATTTGTGCTGTGGACCAGAATTCAGATATTATTACTGAGCACTACCATCCCATTTATGGAAGGCAATGGTGGGGTCACAGGAAGGACTATGATCAACTAATAAAATTATAACATATTTCATCAACATATAGAAAGAAAATCTTCATAGATTCTCTTACCTCCAACAACCCCAGGGCTCACAATTGCTCTCTTTTTCCGATATTTCTGTTTTCCTACTTATATTGGAAAAATTAAGTACAAAGACTACAGAAAAAAAACTATCTCTAGTATAAAAACTGACCACCAGGAGTCGCTGTGCATAGAAAGCCGCACTCTCCTGTTATATACAAATCCATCCACTAGCGGGACAATAAATAACAGTAAGCGAAAACGAGGTGTGACACGCAGTGCGCCCCGCCCTATTCTGTGTATTTCCGGTGTACGTACACATGCGGCGGTGATGGAGCGTCTTGTGTCTGGGAGGCCTCATCATTTACTGCAGGAGCTGAAGGACTTTACCGCACAATGCCGGAACCGGCTGTCACAGCTGCTGCAGGAGCTGGGCTGGGAGCAGGAGGCTGCGGGTGGAGAGCAGGTCTGTGCGGCGCAGTATGGAATACACTCCTCTGTTCCAAGCCAGTGCGCCGCCTACTGGCGGGGGTCTCTGGCGCAGCACAGGATAACTCTTTCTTGTCTGCTGAATGGCCAGTGCCAGTGACATGCCCTGAGCTCTCCCTGCAGGAGAGTTGTGCACAGTGACGCCCCCTGCGGTGTCTTTGTGTTCTCAGTAATGCTGTGACACAGCTGCCCGTCTTATTGTCCCCATAATAACTTGTCAGCCTCACTGCCATGTTACAGCAGGTACCAGGCTCGCTGCGTGCAGGCATCACTGCTATGCCCAGTCTCTGGAGCTCCGCGTTTAAAGGGGTTATTGGCCCCCTCCCTACCCAATGGAGCGTATTACTTACTGGCAGGAAGCTAGTAACTACCAGGTGGCTATGTCTCCTGGCTTATAGTGATCTCAGACCACGTATGGTGGCGTGCTTCTTGTGATGTCAGGACTGATGCTCCTTCATCAGAGCAGAAGAGAAGAAGCTGCTCTGTCAACATGAAGCTGGAGAATTGCCGCCGGAGCCATAAGAGACGTCACAGGGCAGAACAGGTAGCTAGCAACGACCTGCTGGGAACGTCTTGGCCCATAGGGAATGAGGACAGACAAAAACTCCAGGTTAGCCACTTTCTATGGGGCAGAAAGGACCGCAGATGTGTTTTGTTCCTGGCAGTCCTTTAGGCTGAGATCACCCACTGAGGATTTGCTGCAGATTTTGAGCCCGTACCTTCATAAAATCTACTAAGGGCCCATTTATATGAGCCGTCCACGGCTGAGAAATGACCGCCGGTATGTACAAGCCAAGCGGCAGTGGTACTGGTCTGTTTAGACAGGCCAATCCGCATCCTGTGTGCAGTGAATGAGCGCTAATTGTTCTGTGCGCGGAGAATACCATGGTCTCGGCAGCACTTCTCTAGTTTCCCCAGGATGACGTGCTGCCGAGGATGAAGACCATAATGGTGGCCTGAATGATCCATTCACCCAACGAACAAGTGTGTTTGATTCTTTGCCTGCAGGTTTTATACAAACCAATAATGGGTGAACGAGCGTTTGTGATCGGTTTGTCAGGATGAGCCGTGACGTTCTGCATCCAGTACAGGTGATCTGAGTATTTTCTACTCCATATGGCAGATATGATGGCCCCTTCATCCGTGAGAACAATGGGCTTTTTCATTTCTGAAAATTGCTGGGTTAGCTTTATTAAATGACAATATGGCTATTTACTATGTATAGTAGCCTCGTACATGGGCGGATCCTCAACATGTGAACTTGTCCATAAGTCTGTGAAACGGTGGGATCATAGTAACGGTGTTTCCCTCCACTAGGAGACTGCAGTGTGTCCCTACGACTCTAATCACAGGATGCCAAGGACGTCTCTGGAGAAACATGTCGTCCTATGCAGACGTCGTCAGATGGGATACAGCAGGGAGGAGGTAAGTGTCCTGCTAATGCTATGGCACGCTACAATCAGCTTCTGATTCTTTTTTCCTCTGTAGTTCTTTGCCTGATTGTGGGAACCTTACAGCCTCTGGATCCAGTGATGCCAGGCTGTTGCTTTTGCCATTGTAAAAGCTTTGATCAACATCCTTCTTATCTTAAAGGAAATCTGTCACAGAAAAATATTTCTTTAAGGCTATGTGCCCACGTAGCGTTTTAACACGCACAGTGAAAACTGGACTCCTTCCCAGAAATCGCGCGTTTTTTTCCGCGAGATTTCACCGCGATTCTGTTCGCAATTTTGCTGCGATTTTCTCAAGCACTTTCCAAGCAATTTGAAGCATCGCTTGGAAAGTGATTGACAGGTTGGTCACACTCGTCAAACATAGTGTTTGACAAGTGTGACCAACTTTTTACTATTGAGGCCGCCTATGCGGCATCAATAGTAAAAGATAAAATGATAAAAAAAAATAAAAAATCGGGGTATATTTACCTTCCGACGTCCCGCGCTGCCACAGCGTTGCCTTGCGAGACCTGTGATGACGTTGGTCTCGCGTTACTATAGCGATCTCGCGAGACCACGTCATCACAGGACCTTGCCGCAAGGCATTACTGGGAATGCTGAGGCCCAGGAATGCAGCGCGGGACGCCGGAAGGTAAATATACCCCGATTTTTTTTTTTTTTTTTTTTTTTACAGGGGTATGGTACCCAGGGCCTGGAGGACAGTCTCCTCTCCTCCACACCGTGGGTACCAACCGCACATGAGACGCTTAACTTCCCGCATGGTGGGCATAGCCACATGCATGAAATAAGCGATTCTCATGCATTCCTATGGGTGCGGAATCGCGGCAGTTCTTTGCGATTCCGCACAAAAGAATGATCATGCTGCGATTTTTTTTTTTTTTTTTTTTTTTTTTTTTTTTTTTTTTTTTCCCCGCGCTGCGATTCCGCCGCGGAAAAAAGCGCAGCATTAGCACAGCATGTGTGGAATGCATGGGGGGCGTTCTGTACACAATTTTTAAATGTTTTGCGCCGAAAATCGCGGCAAAAAAAGCTTAAAAATCGCATCATGGGCACACAGCCTTAAGGCGTACCGACACAGTGCCCCTTGCACCCACTGTAGTGTGAATGTTCCCTCTGGAGCAGGTGACTGCATCCTCAGCATCTTATACGGTTTCAGATAGATGACCTAAGGGTGGCCGTACGTCAGAGAGCTATCGGCCAATATTCCCTCTCAATTCCCACAAATACTGTATGTGCTCTCCATGTGGAGAGGAGAGTAAGCTTCTGCAAGACATTTTATGCAGTTGCTTATCCACATGGCGATTAAAAGGCTCAGCGTTTAAAGAGGTCTCTGTAAGGCTGGTTTCACATTTTGCGTATGGTGTAGCTGCGGAGGGATGTGGACTTCCTCCGTGAAGCTCCACCCCCTGCCGTGCCTCCTCTGAAGCTCCGCCTCCATCGGCATGCGGCCTGTGTACCCTATCTTTAGCATTGGATACGCAGGCCGTGCCGCTGGATGCGGATGCCTCTGCATGCGCCATTTTGACGGTGTGGCGACCTGCGCCGAATGCAACGTGTTGCATTTCGGTGCGGTCGCTGAACCGTCAAAATGACGCATGCAGAGGCATCCACATACATCGGCACGGCCTACGTACCCAACTTGCCAACGGAGGCGGAGCTTCACTGAGGAAGTCCGCATCCCTCTGCAGCTCCACCATACGCAAATGTGAAACCAGCCAAAATGGATGGTCACCTGTCCCAACGAAATCTGAGAGTTTGTCAAACTTTACTCTCGTGTATGAAGGGAATCTCATGAAGCACCTTTATGGCTTATCCATGGGATTTACCTCAAAGGTCTAGTAGATGTAGGTCCAGCTGCTGGGACCCTCACTTATCTCCAGAATGGCAGTCCTCTGACCTCACCCCTACTGATTCTGCCTGGTGCCACCTTGACAGGAATGCTGGCAGCGCGTGCATTACTCTTTCACTGCTTGGGTAGTACAATCTTGTAGGCGCGCTCTGCTGTTCTTGGACTCTCATGGCAATGAATGGCATGCACCTATTAGAGAACCCCCCTCATAGAGAGCGGGGAGGGTCCAAGAGGTGGAACTTTCCTGTGAATGTCACAAACGTTTCTCATCAGACTTTCCCTTTTCTGCCATGCTCCTAATATTAAGGGGAGAGTCCATCTTACACCAAGTCTCTTATCAGTATGCGTTTATTCCTTTTTGTGTTTGTACCTTTTAACCCCTTCGCACCCGAGCCTGTTTTTGCCTTCGTGACCGGGCCAATTTTTTCAATTCTGACCAGTGTCACTTTATGAGGTCATAACTCTAGAACGCTTCAACGGATCCTACTGATTCTGACATTGTTTTCTCATGACATATTGTACTTCATGATGGTGGTAAAAATTTTTAGATATGATCTGCACTTATTTGTTAAAAAAATCAAAATTTGGCAAAAATTTAGAAAATTTTGCAATTTTCAAACTTTTAATTTTTATGCCCTTAAATCAGAGAGTGATATCGCACAAAGTAGTTAATAAATAACATTTCCCACATGTCTACTTTACATCTGCACAATTTTGGAAACATAATTTTTTTTTTTTTTAGGAAGTTATAAGGGTTAAAAGTTGACCAGCGATTTCACATTTTTACAACAAAATTTGCAACACCATTTTTTTTAGGGACCACCTCACATTTGAAGTGAGTTTGGGGGGTCAATATGACAGAAAATACCCAAAATTGACACCATTCTAAAAACTGCACCTCTCAATGTACTCAAAACCACATTCAAGAAGTTTATTAACCCTTCAGGTGCTTCACATGAATGAATGGAATATGGAAGGAAAAAATAAACATTTAACTTTTTTTCACAAACATTTTACTTCAAAACCATTTTTTTTTATTTTCACAAGTGTAAAAAGAGAAAATGAACCACTAAATTTTTTGTGCAATTTCTCTCGAATACGCCGATACCCCGTACGTGGGGCTAAACCACTGTTTGAGCACACGGCAGAGCTCAGAACGGAAGGAGTGCCGTTTGACTTTTTCAATGCAGAATTGGCTGGAATTGAGATCGGATGCCATGTCGCATTTGGAGAGCCCCTGATGTACCTAAACAGTGGAAACCCCCCACAAGTGACCCCATTTTGGAAATTAGACCCCCCCAGGGACTTATCTAGATGTGTGGTGAGCACTTTGAACCCCCAAGTGTTTCACTAAAGTTTATAATGTAGAGCCGTGAAAATAAAAAAAAACACATTTTTTTTCCACAAAAATGATCTTTTAGCCCCCAATTTTTATTTTCACAAGGGTAACAGGAGAAATTGGACCCTAAGAGTTGTTGTCCAATTTGTCCTGAGTACGCTGGTATGCCATATGTTGGAGAAAACTACTGTTTGGGCACACGGTGGGGCTCGGAAGGGAAGTAGTGACGTTCTGAAATGCAGACTTTGATGGAATGGTCTGTGGGTGTCATGTCGCGTTTGCAGAGCCCCTGATGTACCTAAACAGTGGAAACCCCACACAAGTGACCCCATTTTGGAAACTAGACCCCCCAAGGAACTTATATAGATGTGTGGTGAGCACTTTGAACCCCCAAGTGTTTCAGTAAAGTTTATAATGTAGAGGCGTGAAAATAAAAAAATCATTTTTTTTTCCACAAAAATGATCTTTTAGCCCCCAATTTTTATTTTCACAAGGGTAACGGGAGAAATTGGACCCTAAGAGTTGTTGTCCAATTTGTCCTGAGTACGCTGGTACCCCATATGTGGGAGAAAACTACTGTTTGGGCACACGGTGGGGCTCGGAAGGGAAGTAGTGACGTTCTGAAATGCAGACTTTGATGGAATGGTCTGTGGGCGTCATATTGCATTTACAGAGCCCCTGATGTACCTAAACAGTGGAAACCCCCAGTTCTAATTCCAACCCTAACCCCAACACACCCCTAACCCTAATCTCAGCCCTAACCATAACCCTAACCACAAACCTAACACCAACACACCCATAACCCTAGCCCTAGCCCCTGCATTTTTTTTTTTTTTTTACTTTTTTTTTTATTTTTGTCACAAGATCGCTGCCCTGCGATCTGACTCATAGTAACGCCACTTCACCTCTGATCACCTGTCAGTGTGAGATCAGAGGAGAAGCAGCGTTACTATGTGACAAGATCGCTGCCTGGCACATAATAACGCGACTTCTTCTCTGATCTCACAATGACAGCTGATCAGAGGTGAAGCAGCGTTACTGTGTGACAAGATCGCTGCCTGGCACAGCTGTGCCAGGCAGCGATCTAGTCACACAATAACGCTGCTTCACCTCTGATCAGCTGTGAGTGTTAGATCAGAGGGAGAAGCCGCGTTACAATGAGGGAGATTGCCGGGAAACAAGCAGCTTTCCCAGCGATCGCTCCCATTGGCTGCTGTGACGCTGACGTCATCGGGACCTGAACCAATCAGGTCTGGATGACGTCGGGGGTCCCAGCATGCATTGCGCACCGGGATCCCCGCGTTGGAAGGTATGTGGGGGTCCCGGGGGGTGCAAAACCGCCGACAGTAGATAAACGTCGGCGCTGCACAAAGCCCAGCAAGCGCCAACGTTTATCTACTGTGGGCGGTCGGGAACAGGTTAAGATATGAATTCGATGGCCCGTAAGGATCTGACATTTTATAATCCTGATCCTTTTATATACACAGGCAGTCGTATACGATCCCCAGTTTTTCTATGAAAAAGCAAAGGTGACCTCTGTTATTATAGGTATGTATGCTTTTGTCTCTCTATGCAAGACTAGAAATGATGATTTCCCCCATTATGTGAGACTGCAAATGAAAAACCATGTATGGCACTGAAGAAGTAAGAAAGTGCCTAACTAAGTTTAAAGAAATATTCACATTGCAAACATTTCTTCTGTATCAATAAGACAGGCCGCAGAGATCCAAAGAATAGGGTCCCTGTTTCTAGAGAAGTGCTGATGTGCACGAGGCTTCTCGATTTCCCATAGGGTGTAATGCTGAATGGCCACCAGATCTCTACAAAAGGGACAGGGGGCTGTCAAGTTAAGGTCTGTAGACTCGTGGCCATTACCGTACATCCCAGCTTTAAAGGGAATCTGTCAGTAGGATCAACATTCATAAGCAGTCTATAGGAGCACGCAGGTCATGGGAACCTGAATAAAATAACTTGATATATGTGATCTGATGACTTATTTCAGAGAAATCCAAATTTTTGTTATATGTAAATAAGCTGTTAAGATCTATGGGGCGATACAGATCTGTAAGAGAATCTGCCTCCAGAGATTTTTTTTAAGTTGTGGTGTTACCAATATGGTACATCTGGATCAGGAAAGCAGACTGTCAGTCATTACATGTCTCACACGGGTAACTTTCGTCTAGGAGGGTTGATGTTCCTGACATTACCTTTAAATGTTTATGGTGGGAGACTCCTTTATCTTGAATTGTAGACGTGTTACAGATACTTCATAAAATATAGCTCCCAGTTGGGTTTTGTTAATGGTGAAGCTGCCTTTGGGTACTGTGAAACCCATTGCACTTGTAAGCTGATGTTATGGAAGCAGGTGTCATTGTGTGTTTGAAGCAAACCTTATTCCAGTATGGTGGATGGTAATCCTGTTAATATTTTCATCCTAACAGATAAGTCCAAGCAGTACCAGATAATTAAAGATGCCTGGAATAATGCTCCTGCCGTAAGTGAAGATAAATCGTGGGACAAATGTAAGTGTCTTAATGCTGTGTTTATACCTCATCTCCTAGTAGTGCTGACCTCATTATGCAGTACACAAGTGTAGCCACTAGATGGAGACAGTATATCATCTCTACACCCCGAATAAGGATTTCTCTAGGACTCGAATATGCGAATTTCCTCTTCAGAACTCTATAGTGCCACCTGTTGGAAGCAGCAATCCTACAAGTCATAGATCCTTTAACGAGTCTTGCAATGTGACTTACGACAAAAGCCAAATCAGAATCTCAATTTGCAGACACGGTGTTTCTGGCTATTGACCTTAGTCAGTGCAAAGTATGAGATCTGATTTGGCTAAGTGAGAGGCTCTAGGCTGAGGTTTAAGGGGTAATGTTGTTCTTGTGGAGAGTGACATACTGGCTCTGGCATGCCAAGGTAGGGAGGCTTAAGGGAGAGGAAATGTCCTGTGTGATATAAGGTCTTTATAGTTGTACTAGTAACTGTTTTGCCATCATGTTTGTACTTTTGCCTGTTAAGTCATTCATTGTGTATATCAAAGCATAATCTGTTTGATTCTTTCTCTTTCCACAGCGTGGGTGAGTATAGAGCGGGAATAGTCCTGACAACCACTGTGCTTATGTGCAGTATCCTTTTTGAGTAATATCCTTTTATAAAGAAAATACACCAATTGTGCTTATAGTAATGGGTCTATTTCTTATATAATGAGGTTCCCAGTGTTCAGATTGCTTAAAGGGGTTATCTGGTCTAAAACGTTAAGTCTGATTCTCTGGTTTCCTCGCCGTCAAGGGTAGTCACAAGACTCCCGGTATGTGATGTGCGTACTCTCACCAGAATCCCACTAGATGGTTTTTGGCCTCGCACAATTTACTTGCGTTGTACGTGCGCTTTACACAATCTAGTCTGATTCTGATTATTGCATACCCAGTCACGTGACCGCCATTCCCGGCGCTAACACCGGAGAATTCTCAGTGCGTGCTGTGTGAGGATTCCCAAGTGTGTAGTCACATAGATTGACTGACTTCAGACTTGTCGTTTTAGACCGGACAACCCATTTAATAGAAGTTATATCCCCTCGTTGAGAACCTTCTGAGCTTTACTTTTTTACTGCTCAGCCAGTAATTGGTTAAGGGGCATTAGGAATGGACAGTAATGTGCCAGGACTAAGGAAGTGGAGCGATCAATTCTTAATAGCAGCGATTTGTTACGTCTCTTGAGCCCATGGTTGAGTTGCTTGGTATTAGAAGTGCAGTCAATGGGTATGGATCAATAAAGCCGTGCTGGTAGTTATGCCACGTATCAAATAATTTCTCGATATTATATTACACTCCTCAACATTGCAACGCTAAGAAGGAAAAGTCGTGGAATTATATAAAATCACTGTTAATGATATGCAAATGATGAAAAAATGTAAATGAAGGTTTTCAAAACCTATTTATTCAGTATAGAGTATGAGAGCAACATGCAGAATACACACGTATTGGCATGCTGTTAATAATGTTTGTCTGAGGAAGGTTCTGCCACACTGAATGCATGTGGGTTTGTAAGTCATCAAGATCTGCTGCTGGCAGCCCCCTTTGCAGTTGCCAACCAACTGCAGATGTGAATGATGGCAACAGACGCTGCTCGGTCTACAAGTAACATGTAGCTGCTCTGTTAAAGGATGGTTCCTAGGACAGTTTGGAAAAGTGGCTATACCACTGGTTCCACAATTAACCCATTCTGTAGTGCAAGGGACACTGGACGTCACATGTCAAACCTAAGGCATCAAACATCATTTCTCAAAAATGTCCCATGATCTGTATTTTAACACGACAACGTCAGGCCACATGTTTCTTGTACTGCTGTGAGAGCAGCCTGTGTGGCCTAAATTTGCCTCCTTGGCCTGCAGCGTCTCCCTCCGGTCTTGTTTTCAATCAAGCACAACTGGAATGTTATTAGACGGCAGTTGCAAAGGAAGCTGCCAGCAGCGGATCTTGATTTACATTCCTAAGTGCATTTAGTTTGGCAGACCATATTCCTCAGACAACCATTAGTAACATCATTGATAGTAGCGAAGGTGTATAAGTCTGTGTATTTCTGCATGTGGTGCTGATACTTGACGCTGACTAAATTAAGATGTTTAGAAATGTGTTTTTTTTTTTTCCTCATTTGTATGTCATTAACATGCCTATCCAGTCTGTGATTTAGCTGTGCTTGAGGAGTCATGATATCTTGTTTTTCATAAATCAATGTCCGTGCCCACTGTTTATTCCTAGTTATCTTGTTTTTACTTTTCTTTATTTGCTTTGGTTTTTGCTTTGGATTCTACATTCTTGCAGCCTTTCCACTAGCTCCAGCTATTCTGTATAGAATGGTGATGTGTGGTTTATCCACCACCTAAGGGCAGTGTTGGCTCATCAGGACAACCAGAGAGAAGGACATGTCTTGTTTGTTTCGCTTGTGTTTTTTATTTTTATTTTTTTAATATATGAAGATGCTGCACTCTTTAATGAAACTAGGAAAAACGACTGTTAACTACAACTATTTACACTGGCTGATTTGCTGTTTCTTTGCTGTGGTGTCTGTGTAAAGTGATGCATATTATATCTTTATGCCTGGTTACTTTAGGTGAATGTGTCATTGTCATTTCAATATGGCTTTTCCTTTTATTCCCTCCAGGTAACTACTCTACGTCAGCTGCTGAGGTTCCTCTGAACCACAAACGGGCCATCTGCGATCTCACGGCTGCCGATCGTCTTGCTATATATGACCATGTCCTTCTAGAGACTAAGAAGCAGACCACAGTGGAAGAGAAAAGTGCATCTGATTTATTTGAGGATTTAACTGCCAAGATCAATCAAGGTTACTGAATGTTCCCTTCTAATTCCTTACTGACATATGGCGTCTTATGCAGGCTCAGGAACTGAGCAGATCATGGCTATATTATTAACCTGTCAAATGCTGCTGGCAGTCTGTGACAGAAGCAATTACAGCACGCATCCTGGGGGGGGGGGGTGCTGCTCTAATCAGCTGTCGCAATCTTGGGGTGACGATGAGTTGCCACAACAGCTGAGGGTCTGCTGAAGAACCCCGCTCATGCTTTGCATGATTCCACTGTACTCTTGGAAAAGCCTTGCAGCCGGCTTAAATGGAATCTGTCACCTCATTTTAGGCTTATCAGATAAAAATATCATTGTATTGAGTGTTTTCTATACATTTCCCACCAAGTTTTGAATTCCCCCTGACTCCCCATGAATCACCCAAAAATATCTTTTTTCTTTCACATTTCTTTTTCATGCGCAGTATGCTTTGCACAACTTCGGGCAAAGACGGAAAAAAGTAGTTTGCATGCGCCAGAAGTACTAAGTCCCGGAAGTATTTTGCTGCCATTTCTGTGTTCCGGGACATACAGGTAGTTCACCGGCGCATGCGCACTAATGCTTTTCAGCTTTGCCTGCAGTTGGGCAAAGCATACTGCGCATGCGCGATTGGAGATTGCAATGTGCACGCGTGAAATATGGACGAGAACTACGGAAATTACCAGAAATATTGCGTACAGGGGTGAAGGGAAGGAGCAAAAACACAGCCCATCGGACCGGACCCAGCTAATTTACATACAGCACGGGTGAAAGAAAAAACACTCTACAATCTGAAAATGAGGTGACAGATTCCCTTTAAGACTTTTGTGCTTGTCTTATCAAATACCTTATATCTTGTGAACATACATAGTCTGTGAATGAATACGTACACCTATCTATGTATTATGGACCCATGTTCAATAGAGCAGTGTTGTGGGGTGTTTTTTATTTTATGGTTGTGTGATCTTACACAGAGAATGAATGGAGCTGCAGTGTGCATGATTGACCAAAGCTCCATTCACAAAGCCCCGATTCAGTGGGGAGGAGGGGTCTAGCAGTCAGTCCCCAGTGAATGGGGATTAATTTCCAAACTTAAGCGTGCCACTTTGACTGCTTATCTTGCATTAGACAGAGATGATGGAATACACTTTCAAAATTAACTTTTCTATGCTCAGACTTTACAGGATTGCTTTTTTTTTTTTTTTTTTTTTTTTGTTTTTTTTTTTTGTTTTCTTTTGAAGATGATGAGCAGAGGTGTCCCAAGTCCCATCTGGAAATCATTGCCGAAATGAGGGACTATAAAAGGAGGCGTCAATCTTACAGGGCTAAGAATGTCCATATCACAAAAAAGTCCTATACAGAGGTAATATAGCGGCAGTTTAGTTTGTTTGGGTATTTTTTTGTTTTTCCTCCCTTTGGCAAGTACATTGAGATATGCCTATACACCACACTTTATTCAGTGTTTAGCTTGAACTCCCCCCACACAACCATAATACATGTGGGCATATTGTACTGTTTGTGCATTGGTTTCAACCTGTTGATGGGGAAAAGATGTGGAACACAGGATTAGGGGTTAAATTTAATTTTTTTATTTTTTTTTTTATGTCTATTGGTCCAAAGGAATTAAAAAAAAAATGCATGATGCATTCTGCCATAAAAGAGAACCATTTTTCCTCCTGATAATGAGTGTAGGTCGGAGTGGGCCAACATTCAGGCTATGTGCACACGTATGCAGAAAATTTCTGCATAAAAAACGGACTCCTTCCCAGAAACGCACAATATTTTCCGCGCGTCCCCAGACACATAGAAAATAGGTAGAAATGCGGAATTTTCTGCGAAATTAATGAGCATGCTGCGTTTTTTTTTCGCGGAAAAACGCATCAATATGCACAAAAAGTGCAAAATGCATTAAAATGAATGGGAAGCTTCTTTTAAGCGTTTTTTTGGTAAATCCGCAGGAAAAAACGTGAAAAAAAAAATGCTGTGGGTGAAGACAGCCTAAGATGTACAACTATCTGTACATGTATACAGGTTTGCGAGTTGATAGTATTCTGTACCGATCTTATTCATTAGACCCCAAACCACAGATCATGTGACAGTTGAACAAATGGTACAATGGGTTGAAAAAGTCCTTTTAAAACTGTAGACACTATTTAATCTCTCTTTCTAGATTATGCGAGATGTCATCAATGTGCATATGGAAGAGCTGAGTAGTAAATGGCATGACGAGGTCCGTGATGATGCCAGCTCCTCAATTTCTTCTTCCTCAGTGAAAAGGTGATTACAAAATTCAAAATAAGGGCATAGGGGTTGTCGAAAAATTAAGATAATTTACTAATAATTGGAAAGTAGGCCTCGGTTCATCAAAGCTTGTATGATAAAAACTGGCATAAAAAGCTTTGAAAGGTAGTAAAATGTTCACACAATGCGAGGCTGTGCAAAAATCTCTTGACGTTTGGCGTTTTCACCCAGCTCTGACGAAGTAGGTGGCATTGGGTCATGCCAATCCCTTGCTCATCAAATCCGCAACAATGAATTAGACGAGCTGTGGCGTCACGCTAACGTCCTGCCTCAGATCTGCACATTTTGGGGAAAAATGTTGCAACTTTTCAAAGCAATTTATGCCAGAATTCTTTAGTGTTTTGCATCAAACTCGCACCGCATCATGGTGGAGGATGATTAGCATTGTTTTATGGGTGGGCACGAAACTGGGAGGAAAACAATGGTCATTTGTTTATCGGCATAAAAAATGAAGCACTGTTTCTCATAATGAACCTTTGCTAAGGAGAGGAGAGCCTGGTTACTTGATGGATTAAGATGCGCATTAATCTGAGTTGATGGCTCTCTACGATGAAACCAAAACTGTCGTGTGAGTTCTTCCAAACCTTAAGTGCTATAACCATTTCTGTAAATGTTTTATTATTTGTCTCTTCAGGAGAGAAAGATCTCGTTCTACAGAGTCCAGACAGTCCGGAGAAAGTCACAGAGATAGACATCGATCTGGACGTAGAAGAGAGCATAGCAGTAGTCCAGGGAGGCGGCGAAGTAGGGGCAGGGATTCTAGACACAAAAAAGACAGGCAAGTTTGTTTATATTTCTCGTTCGCCTTATTGGGGGACACAGAGACCATGGGTGTATGCTGCTGCCACTAGGAGGCTGACACTATGCACAAAAAAAGGTTAGCTCCTCCTCCGCAGTGTACACCCCACCGACCGGCAGGGAATTCCTCAGTTTAGCTTAGTGTCAGTAGGAGGTGGACACGGGTCTTTCATTAGACCCTTATCTACCTCGATGTGCGTCGTTTCTTTTCAGGTTTCCGGAGGGATACAGTGTGAATGGTCACAACTGTACTCCCACAAAGAGACTATGAGTACGGCGTGTACTGCCACCCCGTATCCTCATAGCTCTCTGTAGCAGGACCAGAGCTTGGCACGGGTGCGTGCCAGCGATCCGGAGAGTCCTCACCCCCCGCCTTCCACCCACTCGCCCACCAGAGCCTGTCGGTCGGATGAGGCGCGGATACCACAAAAGACGCAGACAGCGTGGGATACATCAGGTACCTTTTTTGCAAACGGATCACAGGGTGAGTATGCAGTCCAAGTCGCGGCCCCCTGGTGGTTTCAGGAATCTTGGGAGCGGTCGCCAGGGGAGCACTGTAGGGTCTCTGCGCCTCCCGACGGCGCCGCATCCGTACAGGCCCCGGCTGTTGCACAGGCCTTGTTCTGCGCTTCCCCACTTCCTTCTTTCTTCGGGCAGGGGTAGTGCAGGAATCGAGCGGTAATGGGTAGGGAGGTGGCCGCGGCGATGCTGCGAGACCTCCGCGCCGACCTGGGCTGATAGGCGGCCGCCGTCATTAATTTAGTCCCCGGCTTCATTTCGGGCCTTCTCTGTTGTGGCCACGCCCCCCGCTCTCTCTCTAGCGGGCTTCTCTCCCGCCCGTTCTAGGACCACCCACCGCCTCTCTAGAGCCTGTGGTGGGCAGCGGGCGGTACCTTCCTTGGCTCAGCAGCTAGCTCCGCCAATCCTCATGTGAAGGCGTGCGTTTATCCTCAGGCTGCCGCCATTTTCTCAGCCTGTCAGCCGAACACAGAGGGATCCCACGTTCTCCTCTGCTTGGGCCCTGCTTCTTCGAGCTGTATATCAGCACCTTTGGGGACACCGGAACGTGAGTCTCTGCAACTGCAGACTGACACCCTCCTCTGCCTTCTGTCCCCCAACCTTCTGGCATTTCTTCAGGGTCCTTCCTTTCTTCCTTCATTATGCCTAACTCTAAAGCTGAGCGTGGCTGCCCGCCGGCCCCCACGGGCTCTCTAGTCCAGTTCTTCGCTTGCTCCTCTTGCAATCGCAAACTTCCCTCAGGTCAGCCTACTCCCCTCTGCCTGGACTGCAGCAATCCCATTCAGCATGACCCCGTCCAGGAGCCATCTAATGCGCCACGTGAAAGCGAACCCCCGCCCCATTCCTGGTTGGGCCTCGTCTCTTTCTCAATCTGTGGCAGACCTCACCAGGGTGTCTCAGTCCCTAGTAGCCGTCCTTGATAAGTTGCCCCTGGACACTTCTGCAGGGTCCAGCAGGTCTCAAGAGATTCCTTCTGAGTCAGCCAGCGTTAGTTGCAAAAGACCCAGGCAGGATCTCCAGCCGGAAGCCTCTCCTCGTCCCATCTCACCGCAGAGTCCTTCTCAGCAGCCTCCTTCCCGGGCCTCCTCTCCCGAGTCAGGTGAAGCGTTCTCGGACAGGTCTTCTGAGGGGATTTTAGAGCTGGATTCAGACCAGGATGCGAACATGAAGGTTACGGTGCAGAACCTCATTGCAGCGATTCACCATACCTTAGAGATTGCTGACCCCACTGCGAAATCCTCAGATCAGGAGGTTTCGTTCAGACGGGCGGAAACACCCTCCAGGGTATTTCCTTTCCATTCCGAGTTTGGAAAGATTTTTACCAGGGAAAGAGAAGAGGAAGAGGAAAGCGTCTCGGCGTACTGTACCCGTTCGCTAAAGAGGTCACGGACAACTGGTCTGCTTCTCCCTCGGTGGACCCGCCCGTGTCCAGACTTTCTAATAACACGGTTCTCCCGCTTTCAGGTGTGGCGTCTCTAAAGGATTCTAATGATAGGATTATAGAATCCTTAGCTAAGTCTGCCTTCGAAGCGGCTTCAGCGGCGGTATGTCCAAGCTTTGCTTCATCTTGGGCAGCAAAGGCCATAGCTACTTTGGCAGAGGATCTTCGTTAGGGCATCCTAGATAAAGCACAACCAGAGCGGTTGGCTGATCTCGCCAATCAGATTTCCCATGCGGGGGATTATTTGCTTTCTGCTTCTTTGGATGCCGCATCCTGCGCAGTTCAGGCGTCAAGCAACGTTGTGGCAATCCGACGTACAATTTTGGCTCAAGGTCTGGCAGGCGGACTTGTCTTCTAAAAAGTCTCTTACTAATCTGCCTTTTCAGGGAGTACGCCTCTTTGGATCCCAATTGGACCAGATTATTAAGGATGCCACCGGAGGCACGAGTTCCCTCCTCCCTCAGTCCAAGCCTCGCAGACCTCCACTAAGGCGTCAGTTTCGACCCTTTCGGGCTTTCCGCCGTTTGAATATGGCAGAGAACCCATCCAACCAACAAAGACCGCAGGCGCGCCAAGATAGAAAGAAAGTTTCCTTCAGGCCCACTCCCTCCTGGCGATCCCACTCTTCCCAGGGCAGACCATCCAGATCTGGACGGTCTACATCTGCATGACTTGTCGGACTCCCGAGGGTCCCTTCCAATTGGGAGGTCGACTCCTCTTCAGGGACGTCTGGCTGGCCTCAGTAGAGGAAGCTTGGGTCAGGGAGGTTGTATCGTCAGGATACAAGATAGAGTTCGTCTCTCTTCCACGGGATCGTTTCTTCGAATCCCGTCCTCCAAAAGATCCAGCCTTGATCCCGGGGTTCTTTACGGCCATCGCCTCTCTTCAGTTACGGGGTGATTGTGCCCGTTCCAGACTTGGAGCGGTTCACGGGGTTTTATTCAAACCTGTTTGTGGTGCCGAAAAAAGGCAGGGAGGTCCGACCCATCTTGGATCTCAAGCTTCTCAACAAGAGAGTCCGCCTCTGCCACTTCCGGATGGGAAAGATGGTGGCGGCGACAGAGACAGTTCCCTTTGCCCAATTTCATGCCAGACCTCTCCAGCACGCCATTCTGTCGAGGTGGAACAGGTCGGCTCTGTCCCTGGATCGCCCTGTTCGTCTTTCATGCCGGATCAAGCGGTCACTCAACTGGTGGTTTGCGTCACCTCTCTTCTCCTTGGGTCGGTCTTTTCTTCCCATTCACTGGCAGATTGTAACAATGGATGCCAGCCGCCTCGGCTGGGGTGCAGTGTTCCACAATCACACTGTTCAGGGTCGTTGGTCGTCTCAGGAATCAGCTCTGCCGATCAACGTCCTAGAGATACGAGCGAGCGATCTATCTGGCTCTCGTCCACTGGGAGAGGCTGCTCAGGGGCTTGCCTGTCCGGATTCAGACAGACAATGCCACAGCGGTGGCATATGTCAATCGCCAAGGAGGGACACGGAGTGTCTCAGCTCTGGCAGAAGTGTCCAAGATTCTTCATTGGGCAGAGATTTCTGTCCCGACAACTTCCGCGGTACACATTCCCGGCGTAGACAACTGGGCCGCCGATTTTTCTCAGCCGCGAGGGTCTCGCGGCGGGAGAGTGGTCCCTACATCCGGAGGTGTTTCATCTGCTCTGCCGTCGATGGGGAACCTGATGGCGTCTCGCCTCAACAGGAAAGTCCCACAGTTTGTTTCCAGGTCTCGAGACCCTCTGGCAGTGGGCGCCGACGCTCTGGCCGTTCCTTGGTCGCAGTTCGAACTCCCCTACCTGTTCCCTCCTCTGCCGCTTCTTCTCAAGCTGTTGAAGATCAAAGCAGAAGGAATTCCAGTCATTCTCATCGCCCTGAAGGTCTTGGTTCGCGGACATTGTCAACCTTCTCGCGGACGCCCCCTGGAAGCTTCCAGACAGGGCAGATCTGCTGTCTCAAGGCCCGATTTGCCACCCCAATTCTCGGCCGCTCAATTTAACGGTGTGGCTGTTGAGACCCAGGTTTTGAAACGGGCAGGATTCTCCGATCAAGTAATTCATACCATGATCCGAGCAAGAAAGCCATCATCTTCCAAAATTTATTATCGTACTTGGAAGGCCTATTTCACCTGGTGTGAGGCCAATGACATCGCGCCCATGTGCTTTTCGCTCCCTTCCGTTCTGGCGTTTCTTCAGGCAGGGCTGGATGCGGGACTTGCCCTCAGTTCTTTGAAGGGTCAAGTTTCGGCGCTGTCTATTTTATTTCAGAAGACGTTGGCCTCCCGTCCTCAGGTTAAAACCTTTCTTCAGGGCGTGGCTCACACGGCTCCTCCATACCGAGCGCCAGTGGTTCCATGGGATCTTAATCTGGTTCTTGAGGTTCTGCAAGGTCCTCCTTTTGAACCTCTCAGGGATGTTTCTCTTTCTCTCCTTTCTTGGAAGGTAGCTTTTCTGGTGGCCATCACTTCCATCCGGCACATGTCGGAATTGGCGGCTCTTTCTTGCCGCTCGCCTTTTTTGGTACTTCACCAGGATAAGGTAGTTCTGCGGCCTCCGCCCTCTTTTCTTCCGAAGGTGGTGTCCTCCTTTCACCTCAATGAGGATATTCTGCCTTCCTCTGTCCGAGTCCATCTCATCCTCGGGAGCGGTCCTTGAACAAGCTGGATCTGGTCAGGATGCTATCTCTCTAGGACGTCTTCCTTGCGAAAGACTCTTTTCGTCATTCCAGATGGGGCGCGGAAAGGTCACCCGACCTCCAAGGCTACTATTGCTCGCTGGATCAGATCGGCAATTTTGAAGGCCTACCGGGTTAAGCATCGTGTGGCTCCTCCGGGGATCAGAGCGCACTCTACCCGGGCAGTGGGTGCTTCCTGGGCAGTACACCACAGAGCTTCCGCGCTGGAGCTTTGCAAAGCTGCAACCTGGTCATCGGTTCACACGATTGTGAAATTCTACAAAGTCCACACCTACGCTTCGGCGGACGCCAGCCTAGGTAGAAGGATTTTGCAGGCTGCGGTGGTGAGTCCGCTGGCCTGATGGAAGTTTGTTTCCCACCCCAGGGACTGCTTTGGGACGTCCCATGGTCTCTGTGTCCCCCATTAAGGCGAACGAGAAAACAGGATTTTTGGGTTGCTTACCGTAAAATCTGTTTCTCGGAGCCTTCATTGGGGGACACAGCACCCTCCCATGTTCTTCAGCTCCTGTTCTTCCTTTGGTTGATTGGTTACAGTTGAGTTGTTTGTTCTGTTTTCAATCTATTCTGTTGCTTCTCCTACTGCTTTCTCACTAACTGAGGAATTCCCTGCCGGTCGGTGGGGTGTACACTGCGGAGGAGGAGCTAACCTTTTTTTGTGCATAGTGTCAGCCTCGTAGTGGCAGCAGCATACACCCATGGTCTCTGTGTCCCCCAATGAAGGCTCCGAGAGACAGATTTTACGGTAAGCATCCCAAAAATCCTGTGGTGTTTTTTTTTTTTTTTTTTTTTTTTTGATTTTAGCACCCTTCCCCCATTACAAGGCCAACCTTTTGAAACAAATTCTAAAATTGTTTTTTGGTTTTTTTTTTACTCATTAACAGCTTCACGCTGCAGCCCTTTTCAGTTTTTGCGTTTCTGATTTTCACTTCCCTTCTTCCCAGAGCCATAATTTTTTTTTTTTTTTTTTTTTTCTTTTTTTCCGTCAATATGGCCATGTGAGAGTGGGATGAGTTGTGCTTTTGAATGATATGATTGGTTTTGCCATATTGTGTACTCAAACGGGAAAAAACATTACAAGTGCAATGCTACAATTTTTTTTTTTTTTTTTTTTTTTTTTAACCATGTTCACAATGCTAAAACTGACCTACCATTATGATTCTCCAGGTCATTACGAGTTCATAGACAAAAATTTTTAAAAAAAAATTGCGACATTTTTCATGATCTGGGGATGGGTTAGGGCTTATTTTTTGCGCGTCAACCTGACGTTTTTAACTATACCATTTTGATGCAGATACGATCTTTTGATCGTCTGTTATTACATTTTAATGCAATGTTGCGACAGTAAAAAAAAAGTAATTTTGGTGTTTTGAATTTTGCTTTTTCTCGTTGCGCCGTTTAGCGATCGGGTTAAATTTTTTTTTTTTTTTTTTTTTTGATCGGGTGATTCTAAATGCGGAGATGCCAAATATGTAGGTTTTAATTTTTTTTTATTTTGAATGGGGTGAAAGGGGGATGTTTTGAACTTTTATATATAATTTTTTTTTTTAATATTTTTTAAAAACTTATTTTACTTTTGGCATGCTTCAATAGTCTCCATGGGAGACTAGAAGCTGCCATAACCCGATCGCCTCCTAGCAATCCGGCATTGACAACCATAGAGGTCTCCTGGTCATGCCGACCCATCAGTGACCTGCGATCAGATGACGGGGCTCACCGATGGGCGGATTTTCAGTGCCATTGCTGGAAGCTCGTGTTAAATGCCGCTGTCAGTTTAAAAGTGGCATTTAACGGGTTAATAGCCACGGGTGGATCGCGATTCCACCCGCGGCTGTTCCGGGCACATGTCAGCTGTTAAAAACAGCTGACATGTGTCAGGAAAGATGTGGGCTCACCCCGGAGCCCACATCAAAGAGGGAGATGCGACATGCGCATTAATATTACGGCGCATATCGTAAAGGGGTTAAATTCCTTAGTTCCAGAGAGATGGGCCTTTTTGTTTAGTGCCAAATTTCATGTCTTCTACCCAGGCGGCGTTGGTCATGGGGTAATGCAGAGCAGCCTAAAGACATGCCCAAGGGAATCCTGTCAGCCACACAACCTTGGTAAAGTTCAGAAAAATGTAATGCTAGACAAAAAGGCCCGTACCTCTGGAGCTATATGTCCGATGTAAATAGTCTGTCACCCCCAACTGAAATTAAACAATTAATACATTCATATAGGTGACTTATCCACTATATAAATCATACTTGTGGCACATTTTTTAACTAGTTTTGCATTTTAGATTGCAAATGTAAATGATGGGGCTTTGGTGCACCCTTGATACGACCAAGTGCTTGGTACACCATTCACCCCCCCCCTCAATTATCATTACTGTCCTCTGCTCCTCCATTTGATCTCAAAGCAGCCTTGCATGTGTTGAATCCTCATTCGTGTGTGTGCACGGGCTCTCATCTTTCTTTCCTGTCCGCTAATGTGCGATCCTGTGTGTGCGCTACTGTAGACAAGACACGGGCAATCGGAGGGCACCCATAATATTATGTGCTCCCCAGACCCCTGCAAACGCTATTTATGTGCAGATATAGGATTAATCAGCAGCTAAATAGCGTTGAAATGATGCCTGTCTTACTACAGCAATGGCTACAGGGAGTGTGTATATGTAATTTTTCTGCCTGCAGTCTCCCGCTTCCATCATTTGGGGCAGTGCAGGGAGCTGTTAGTGACTGCTCGCTATACTGTGAGCACACCTGTAATTACTGCCCAGCCCTTTGATAGCCTGATTTACGAACGTGCTGCAGAGCATGCTGTCAAAGTACCTTGGCGTTGTTATGACTGGAAGTGAGTGGCTGCAGGGAGACTATAACTTTATTTCTCCATCGCTTCATTGGGGGACACAGAAACCATGGGTGTATGCTTCTGCCACTAGGAGGCTGACACTGTACAAAAAAAGGTTAGCTCCTCCTCTGCAGTATACACCCCACCGACCGGCACTAATTTCCTCAGTTTAGCTTAGTGTCAGTAGGAGGTGTACACGGGTCTTTCATTAGACCCCTATCTACCTCAACGTGCGTCGTTTCTTTACAGGTTCCGGAGGGATACGGAGTGATCAGTCACATCCGTACTCCCACAAAGAGACTATGAGTACGGCGTGTACTGCCACCCCGTATCCTCATATGTCTGGATGGCAGGACCCAGAGTCCGAGCACGGATGCTTGTCAGGCGATCCAGCTGGTCCTCGCCCCCCGTCTCCCACCCACTCGCCCACCAGAGCCTGTTAGTCTGGAAGAGATGTGGTCCTTCTTCTACAAGGACCATTGCTGAGGGGTAAGTATGGGACCCTGGAGCATCAAGCCCTTCCCCTCCCTGCCTCCCCGGCTGCTCCTTTCTTTATCTTTTGGCCTGCCATGCTGCAGGCCCGGGTACCTGGAGGAGCGGGCGCATGTATGGGGTAGCGATCACGCGGGTGCAGCGTTACCTCCGCGCCGCCCCGCGCTTCCCGCCGGCCACCGCTTTCTAATCCAGGCCCCGGCTTCTATTGCGGCCTTGTCCGGCGTCGCGGCCACGCCCCCCGCCTTTTTCCTCAGGCGGGCTTCTCTCCCGCCCGTTCTAAGCCCGCCCACCGCTCGAGGCCGCCCTTCTCTCTCTCCACGTCTGCGCTCCAGGGGCGGTGCTCAGCCTTCTGGCCTGCCCATCAGCAGCAATCCTTTGCTGCAGTTAACCCGCCCTCCCTGTCTTCACAAGGAAGCGCGCTTTTTCTTTCCGGGCTCCCCTCAGGCGGCCGCCATTTTATCCAGCCTGTCAGCCGGACCTCATCGACTCTTCTGTGTACCTGCAGACTCGAACGAGCCTTGCAGCAGCGCTCGCCGGAAGCTTCCACAGGACGCCGGACCGTGAGTAGCTCTGCTTCTGCAGACTGACACCCTCCTCTGCCTCCTGTCCCCCAACCTTCCGGCACTGCTTCAGTGACTTTCCCTCATTATGTCTAATTCTAAGCCTGATCGTGCTCGCCCTCCGGCTTCCACCTGCACCTTAGTCAAGTTTTTTGCATGCTCTTCTTGCAAACGCAAACTTCCCTCAGGTCAGCCCACTCCCCTCTGCACCGACTGCAGCAACCCCATCCAGACCGCCGCCCTGGAGCCCCCTATTGCTCCGGGTGAGAGCGAATCCCCCATTCCAGACTGGGCTGCTTCTTTATCTCAATCAGTAGCGGATCTCACCAGGGTATCTCAGACCCTAGTGGCCGTTCTTGATAAGTTGCCCCTGGACGCCTCTGCAGGACCCAGCAGGTCACAAGAGGTTCCATCTGAACCAGCCAGCATGAGCCGCAAAAGACCCAGGCAGGATCTCCGGCCAGAATCTTCCCCTCGCCCCATCTCACCGCATAGTCCTTCCCAGCAGTCGCCTTCCCGTGCCTCCTCACCTGAGTCAGGCGAAGCGATCTCGGATCCGCCATCCGATGAGTTTTTAGAGCTGGATTCGGACCATACCGCGGACATGAAGGTTACAGTACAGAACCTCATTGCAGCGATTAACCACACTTTTGAGATCACAGACTCCCCTGCGGAACCCTCAAATCAGGAGGTTTCCTTCAGACGGGCAGAAACACCTTCCAGAGTCTTCGCTCCTCATTCCGAGTTTGCCAAGCTCCTCACCAGGGAAAAGGAAAATCCGACCAGGCGCTTTCAAAGAGGGAAGCGCCTCGGCGTGCTGTATCCATTCTCTCAAGAGCTCACAGACAACTGGTCGGCTTCTCCCTCTGTAGACGCCCCTGTGTCCAGACTATCTAACAGCACGGTCCTTCCGATTTCAGGTGTGGTGGCTTTGAAGGATTCTAACGACAGGATCATAGAGTCCTTAGCAAAGTCAGCATTCGAAGCGGCTGCAACGGTGCTAAGCCCAGCTTTTGCCTCCACTTGGGTAGCAAAGGCCATAGCTACTTGGGCGGATGATCTCTGCCAAGGCATTCTTGATGGAGCCCAGCCAGAGCGACTGGCCGAGCTAGCCAACCAGATTTCCCAGGCAGGGGAGTATTTGGTCTCCGCCTCTCTAGATGCCGCCTCTTGCGCAGCCCAAGCGTCCAGCAACTTAGTTGCAATCCGGCGTACGATTTGGCTCAAGGTTTGGCAGGCAGATTTGTCTTCGAAAAGGTCCCTTACCAATCTGCCCTTTCAGGGTGCACGTCTCTTCGGATCCCAGCTGGACCAGATTATCAAAGACGCCACGGGGGGCACAAGCTCTCTTCTCCCTCAGTCCAAGCCTCGTAGACCCCCTCCAAGGCGTCAGTTTCGGCCCTTTCGATCTTTTCGCCGCGCCGCGACAACAGAGCCTTTTTCCAACCAACAAAGGCCACAGGCACGCCAGGATAGGAAGAAGGTCTCCTTTAGGCCCACTCCATCCTGGCGATCTCACTCCTCCCAGGGCAGATCCTCCAGATCCAGAACTGGAAGGTCCACCTCGGCATGACTACCTAAAGTGTCCCGAGGCGCCTTTGCAACTGGGCGGCCGACTCCTTTTCTTCAGGGATGTCTGGCTGGCCTCAGTGGAAGACGCTTGGGTCAGGGAGGTTGTATGCTCAGGATACAAGATAGAGTTCGTTTCTCGGCCCCGGGATCGTTTCTTCGAATCCCGTCCTCCAAAAGACCCCGCCTTAGTTCCGGGCTTCTTTGCATCCATCGACTCCCTTCTCAGTTCCGGGGTGATTGTGCCCGTTCCCGAAGCAGAGCGATTCACAGGGTTCTATTCAAACCTGTTTGTAGTGCCCAAGAAAGGCGGCGTGGTCCGGCCCATTCTGGACCTCAAACTGCTGAACAAGAGGGTCCGCCTGCGTCATTTCAGAATGGAGTCCCTTCGTTCAGTAATCGCTTCCATGGAGGCGCAGGAATTCATGTGTTCGATAGATATTTCAAGATGCCTATCTGCATGTCCCCATCTTTCACGGACATCAGAGATTTCTGCGTTTTGCAATCCATCAGAACCACTTCCAGTTTGTCGCTCTGCCGTTCGGTCTCGCCACTGCGCCCAGAGTGTTTACAAAGATCATGGCGGCAGTGATGGCCCTGTTGAGGATCAGAGGTCTCGTACTCTTCCCGTACCTCGACGACATTCTGATTAAAGCTCCGTCTTTTCACCAGACTCTTCAAAGCCTTTCCATCATTCTTGACACCCTGTTCAGTTTCGGGTGGCTCGTAAACAAGAGGAAGTCCTGCCTCGTTCCGACTCAACGTCTTGTGTTCCTAGGCTTATTGTTCGACACCCGTCGATCGAAGGTCTTTCTCCCGGAAGAGAAGTTGATCTCTCTGCGGCGAGATGTTCGATCACTGCAGAGCCCGAAGCTTCCATCTTTCCGGTCAGCAATGAAGGTCTTGGGAAAGATGGTGGCGTCGACCGAAGCGATCCCCTTTGCTCAATTTCACACGAGACCGCTTCAACAGGCCATTCTGTCTCGGTGGAACAGGTCCGTTCTCTCCCTGGAGCGTCCACTTCGTCTCTCGTTCCGGGTCAAACAGTCCCTCAATTGGTGGCTGACGTCACCCCTCATTTCCCTGGGACGATCATTCCTTCCGATTCACTGGCAGATTGTGACAACGGACGCCAGCCTTCTCGGCTGGGGAGCTGTGTTTCGCAGTCTGATGGTTCAGGATCGGTGGTCGTCTCAAGAGACAACTCTGCCGATCAACGTCCTCGAGATATGGGCGATTTATCTGTCTCTCATTCACTGGGAAAGGCTTCTCAGGGGTCTGCCGGTCCGCATTCAGACAGACAATGCCACAGCGGTGGCATATGTCAACCACCAAGGGGGGACACGGAACTCCTCGTCTCTAGCGGAAGTGTCCGGGATTCTCCTCTGGGCAGAGGTATCGGTCCCAGCGATATCCTCAGTGCACATTCCCGGCGTGGAAAACTGGGCCGCCGATTTTCTCAGCCGCGAGGGTCTCGCGGCGGGAGAGTGGTCCTTTACATCCGGACGTCTTTCATCAGCTTTGCCGTCGTTGGGGGACTCCGGACGTGGACTTGCTGGCGTCTCGCCTGAACAGGAAGGTTCCACAGTTTGTATCCAGGGCCCGAGATCCTCTCGCAGTGGGCGCCGATGCTCTGACCATTCCCTGGTCGCAGTTCAAGCTCCCTTATCTGTTCCCTCCCCTTCCTCTTCTTCCCAAGCTGTTGAAGAAAATCAAGGCGGAAGGGGTACCAGTCATCCTCATTGCTCCGGATTGGCCCAGAAGAGCTTGGTTCGCGGACATGGTCAACCTTCTCGCGGACGCTCCCTGGAAGCTTCCAGACAGAGCAGATCTTCTGTCTCAAGGTCCGATCTGCCACCCTAATTCTCGGCCGCTCAATTTAGCGGCGTGGCTGTTGAAACCGCGGTTCTGAGGCGGTCAGGTTTTTCAGATCGGGTTATTCACACCATGATCCAGGCCAGAAAACCATCATCTTCCAGAATGTATTATCGTACGTGGAAGGCCTATTTCACTTGGTGCGAGGCCAATGGCGTTCTGCCCATGTCCTTTTCTCTTCCTTCTATTCTGGCGTTCCTCCAGGCAGGCCTGGATGCGGGCCTTGCCCTCAGTTCTTTGAAGGGTCAAGTTTCGGCGCTCTCCATTCTTTTTCAGAAGACGTTGGCCTCCCGTCCGCAGGTCAAAACCTTTCTTCAAGGTGTGGCTCACACGGCACCTCCGTACCGTGCTCCCGTGGATCCATGGGATCTGAATCTGGTTCTGGAGGCTCTTCAACTGTCTCCCTTTGAACCCCTCAGGGAAGTCTCCCTGTCCCTTCTCTCCTGGAAAGTGGCATTTCTGGTGGCCATCACCTCCATCCGACGCGTGTCGGAATTGGCAGCCCTTTCTTGTCGCCCCCCTTTCCTGGTGCTCCATCAGGACAAGGTTGTCCTACGGCCCCCGCCTTCCTTCCTTCCTAAGGTGGTGTCCACTTTCCACCTAAATGAGGACATTGTTCTCCCATCCTTTTGTCCGGGTCCAATCCACCCTCTGGAGCGCTCCTTGAACAAGTTAGACCTGGTCAGGGCCATGAAGGTCTACTTGGCTAGGACGTCTCCCTTGCGGAAGACAGACTCTCTTTTCATCATTCCAGATGGTGCACGGAAATGTCAGCCGGCCTCCAAGGCTACCATTGCTCGCTGGATCAGATCAGCAATTTTGGAAGCCTACCGGGTCAAGCATCGGGTGCCCCCTCCTGGAATTAGAGCTCGCTCTACCCGGGCAGTGGGTGCCTCCTGGGCGGTGCATCACAGAGCTTCTGTGCAGCAGCTTTGCAAAGTGGCAACCTGGTCTTCGATCCACACGTTTGCCAAATTTTACAAGGTCCATACCTACGCTTCGGCGGACGCCAGCCTAGGCAGAAGGATCTTGCAGGCGGCGGTGGTGAGTCCGCTGACCTGATGGAAGTTTTTCCCACCCCAGGGACTGCTTTGGGACGTCCCATGGTTTCTGTGTCCCCCAATGAAGCGATGGAGAAAACAGGATTTTTGGTTGCTTACCGTAAAATCTGTTTCTCGGAGCCTTCATTGGGGGACACAGCACCCTCCCATTTCTGCAACTCCTGTTTCTTATGTTTGTTGTTGATTACAGTTGAGTTGTCTGTTCTGTGTTCATTCTGTTTTGTTACTTCTCCTACTGCTTTCTCACTAACTGAGGAAATTAGTGCCGGTCGGTGGGGTGTATACTGCAGAGGAGGAGCTAACCTTTTTTTGTACATAGTGTCAGCCTCCTAGTGGCAGCAGCATACACCCATGGTTTGTGTCCCCCCCCAATGAAGGCTCCGAGAAACAGATTTTACGGTAAGCAACCAAAAATCCTGTTTTTCTCCCTGTTGCCTCTTTCACTAGTTATTCAGTTTTTTTTTTTTTCTTTTTTAAATCATAATATATTCTAATATCTTTTTTTTTTTTTCTTTGCTTTAGGGACAGAGATAAACATCATGGCTACAAAAGGGAAAAGGAGTAACTATATTTTACGTCACAGACTAGGAGGTTTTTTTTTTTTTTATTTTTTTTTATGGTTCATAAGCAACCCCATTTAATAAAGGGACAGTTGCCTAATGCATTATATAAAACTGGATGCGGAGGTCTGTTATTTACTGAGAACCAATCTGGTATTAATGTATCAATACTAAATAAAATTCTTTCAAAATGCTTTTTTGTACTAAATGGATCATTTTAACAAATGCACGACATGATTTTGTTGCACTTGCTAATATGCAAGTATTAGTTTTCTTCCTATGCTTGTTGCTGTAGTCTTAATCAGACTGCACAGCTCTCTTGTCCACAAAATGTTGATGGAGGAGCGTGTGACCTGTCCATCACTCAACACTAATTAAAAATAAATAAAACTCTGTGCCTGTGAAGGCTGTTTTTCATTTGGAAGAGGTTTAATAGGTATGATCCTCAATCAGTAGCCATTTTGAGAAAAGTAAAGCTGTGCAATGCAGTCTGTGAGGAACGCTGCTGTATTGTATCATCCTGATGGTGAGCTCTTGAAGATCAAACATGGATTTAAATGACTAACATTATAAAGGGCTGGTTAGGCATTGAACTTAGGAATACATTTACAAATGCTGCTGGGTTGGATGGTGTGGGGGGCACCTGACAGGTTCCCTTTAATGTCAGCTGTGAGAGAGGCCTTTTGTTGCTTGGAAGCCACCTTGGGTTCCTTTGTGACTTTGAGGGACTATTTTATACTCCTTTCACTTGGAATGATTTTTGTTGGTCGGCCACTCATGAGGAGAGAAATAATGGTCTTGAATTTCATCCATTTATACACAGTATGTCTGTGGATTGGTGGAGTCCGAAGTCTTTAGAGTTGGTTTTGTAACTTTTTCCAACTTGAAGATCATCAAACACTTTTCTTATAAGGTCCTCAGGAATTTCATATGTTAGTGCAATGATACATTTTGTGACAAACAGACTTTGATAGATTCCTATTCTTCAAATAGTGCAGGTCATGACTCAAACCTTCATGATCCCATTGGTTCAAAAGGCCAGACTTCATTTCACTTAGAAATTATCTGGTAATTTTAAAGGTTTACATACTTTACCACTGACAGGATATTTGTTCATTTTTTGTATGAGGGGAAAACATCTAATATTTTTATTCAATTGTTTGATTTGGTTCTTTTTAATCTACTTTTAGGATGTGTACAACTTTGTCATTTTTAGGTTAAAATTTATGCAGAAATATGGAAAATTATGACTGGTAAACAAACTTTCAAGTACCATTGTATACTTACAAGGCTGTCAAATTTGGGTTAGCAGACCCAAGTCCAGTCCTTACATTGCCTGCTGTACACCAGCCATGAAACATGGACGTGTGATACTGGTCTTATCGGCCAATTCATCCGTGTTTAAGCCACAGTGGTTTTCTGGTGTAATTCACAAACGCGAAGTTGCTAAAAAGTTGCGATTTTTGTCATTGTTCGACATTAGGAATCTTAATTTTGCCAGAAATGTTACTGAAAGTCCCTAACTGAAGTAGCATTATTGGTGAGGCTCATGCCACAAAGATATGCCAAATTCATTAACTGTCGTTTGGCGGATCTTACCTCATCCAGCCTCCTCATTAACCCTGGCGAGTATAACTCTTAATGAATTGGTCACTTAGTGTTTTATATGTGCCTAGTCCTAACATTCAGTTTTGCAGTTTTTCAGTTTCAGGATAAAGCTAGGTTCACATTGCGTTAGGCCGATCCGTTTAAAGGATCCGTTTGTAAGCAGCACTAACGCAATGTAACGGACATGTTAACGCACCCATAGACTTCCATTAATGTAACGGATCCTAACGCATGTCAAAATCGGCATGTGTTTGCAATGGTCCGTTAGTTTGATGCACGTTCCCACACGGACTACCGCGTTTTCGGGTCCGGTACGGTGAACGGAAGCGTTCATTCTGCCATAGAACTCTATTGCAAACGCAGGCAGACGCATATATGGCCTATATTACACAAATGCCCAACTATTTGAGAAGGAACAACTCACATCAATGTACAACAAGACAATGGAGGCTGAGTATAAATCTAATTAAAAATAATTTTTATTCAAATTTAAATATTAAAATAACAGACTACACAAGCAAAAATTGGGGGGAGCTGGGTGACAGACATAGGTTAAACCAAAAGAATATCCACAAATCATGAATAATTTTATGCCAAAAATACATGAAGCAGGCTAGCTTATCATGCATACACGATTAGTTTCCGTGTCAAAAGCAAGGTTTTAACGTTATCTACATAATGTTGCCAATGATTAGAGCTTTAACAAAAATACAATGTAGTATTTACACAATCATCACTGCTCCCGTTCGCCCCAACGCACGTTTCGTGTATTACTTCATCAGGAGGCGTGTGCTGGGGGAAGGATGGAGCCGCTTAAGTATTGTCTGTCTAGCCGTCTGATTTGTTAACGAGATAAGTGTTTACATTCAAATCGATTGGCTAAGTAGCGCACAACATAGGAAAGCGGTGCTCACACATATATGTGGCGCATGCGCGGTCGGCAGTCTCCCAGGAACGGGCTCCTCACTCGGCAGTCTGGAACGTATGCTAAGACCGACATCATGGAGATGGCGCCTGCGCAATGCGCTCCCTTGTCCGCGTAATGAAGAGCCAGGGAAGCCCCAGCTACGCATGCGCACTGGGAAATGCAGGCTGCAGTAAATACAAGTGACATCAAGAGCAGAAAGACTGCAATTACATAATTATTATATGTAAAATTTGCACTATGCACTTTATATAACAAGATACAATAAGATTAATTTAAAGTGCTAACTTATACACAACAATATGCAATAAGATAAGTATATAATATTTAAAGTGCTACGTGAATAAGGAGCAATTGTGTTTTGTAAACACTTAGCAAATTAGAACAAGACTGCTAGATCATATGAAAAATAAAAAAATATACATTTTGCAGAGTCCCATATAGATTATCTTCATATATAGTGGCAGACAGATGAAATAAGTTGATTTGTTTCCTCTAACGGATCTGTTAGCAAGATTATACATGCATTTCTTCATAGATACTGAATTCATACCACGTTGATAGACCATTCGTCGCAAACATACATTGCAGAAAGAAGGTTAGATATAGGACCTGACAAATATAAATATGATAATTACAAACACAAGATAATATAAAAAAAATTTAAAGTTAAAACCATCCAACCCCATAAAATATTAGTATACTCAAATTACAGAAAAGAGCTAAACCCAAGATTTTTGTTGAGACCCGCTGGGCTCACCGTGTTAAGACTGTAAATCCAACGGCTCTCAACATGAGCCAGCGTTTTGGATAAATCTCTACCCCTAGGTCCCATCGTGACCTGATCGATGGCCATAATTCGCAAATTTGAGGAGTCACAATTATGGAAATTTCTCAAGTGTCTAGGAATTGTTTTAAGATTTTCGTCATTCTGAGAATTGTTTGTTTTTTCTATGTCTCTGCCATGCTCTCTCACTCTGATTTTTAATTCATGGGTGGTCATGCATACGTAAATTTTATTGCACAGACAGGAAGCACGATAAATGACCCCCTTAGATGCACATGTCAGATGATGTAAAATTTTATAAGTCCTAGACCCATCAGAATTAATAAATTCTTTATTTTTGTCTAGATTTTTTGCAAGCTAGGCAAAATGTGCAAGGATAAAATCCCCTCATAAATTCTCTAGTCTGATGTACCTCTTTGGTCATGGGTGAATAATGGCTTCTCACCAATAGATCTTTCAAATTGTCCGATCGTTTTGCAGTAATTAGTGATCTGCTTGGAAGTGAACGATTCAATATCGTATCCGTTTTCATAACAGACCAATGTCGTTCAGTTATTTCAGTAAACTCACGCTATTGAAAGGAGGGATGAATCTCACATTCTGATTCAAACTTTCATCAGGTTTCACATTAGGCTGATATAAAAGATCATTCCTTGGAGTAGTTACAGCTCTCCTATATCCACGACGAATCTGTCTGTGACTGTATCCTCTGCTTCTAAATCTTTAATAAAGCTTTTTGGCTTGATCTTTAAAAAGCTCGTCTGTTGCACAAATACTTCTCAAGCGTAAGTGCTGTCCAATTGGAATACTGTTAATTGTCGATCTTAAATGTGATGATTTGGCATGCAGCAGAGAGTTTACAACAGTAGGTTTTCTGTACACAGTCACAATGTTGCCATGTTGATCAGCCATAATGTCTAAATCCAAAAAGTTTACTCTTCGACCCTGGCAAAAAGTAAGTTTGTTGTTCAGATCATTACAATTTAGTGAAGACATAAACATGTCAAGTTGATCTGAAGACCCCCTTCCCACACAAATTTGATACGTTTTATTGATATCCTACGATGAACCCTTTCGATACCATGGATGGGATTGCTCAAGAAGATATCACGTTCCCATGCGCCTAAGAATAAATTTGCATAGGATGGTGCACAGGCCACCCCCATTGCAGTCCCCTGAAGCTGCAAAAAAAAATCTGATTATTAAATATAAAACAATTATGAGTAAGAACGAAATTTAAGAGTCAAAATAAACTCTGATAAAGATTTTTCAACATTTCCAGCCTCAAGGAACCAGGAGATGGCCCAAACACCATCCTTATTTCTGATAATCGTATATAAACTTTCTACATCTGCAGTTACCAAACACATGTCACTAATGTTCAGACCATCTAAACTGCGCAAAGCTTCAGTGGTATCTTTAATAAAGAATGGTAAATTGGATACGAGGGGTTTCAAATAAAAATCAACAACCTGACATGCTATTTCACAAATTCCCCCATTTCCAGGTACTATTGGTCTACCTGGTGGATTAACTGCATCCTTATGTTTCTTCGGAATCAAGTAGAAAGTTGAAAGGCGTGGTTTCATGATCAAAATGGTATCCATCAATTGTTTAGGGATTATTCCTTCCTCATAAACTTTAGTAAAAATATTGCAAAGGTGTTGCTGAAAAATAGTAAGAGGATTATTGAATAACCTTTTGTAAGTAGTTTTAGCCATGAGAAGTTTGTTGGCTTGTTTCTTATACAATTCATTAGGCCACAGGACCACGTTCCCTCCTTTATCAGCCTGTTTAATTGTTATATCTGTCCATCCCTGTATTTTATTAATAATCTCTCGTTCTCTGGGATTAATCAATTTGCCCGATCCCTTCCCAATTTTTTCCAAATCCCTGGTGACCAATTTAACAAAAATATCCACTGCTGGACATGTATTAAAACTAGGGAATTTCTTTGATTTATTGTACAAATGTGTAGGATATGTACTCGCCACATTAGATTCTTGCTCACTAGCCAATGATTCAGGGATCTCAAGAGCTTGTTCTTATATAGTATCAAATGAACTATCATAAGCTCCTTTCTGATGATAACGCTTCAGAATCAGCTTGCAGGCAAAGAGATGCAAATCTATTATCGGCGTGAAAACATCTAGGGATTTGGCAGGAGAAAATGTTAATCCTCGTTCTAGGACTTCAATTTGAGCATCAGAGAGGATATGACCAGATAAATTAGTTACCTTTGTTTGACCATATTGTGATCCCTCCTTCCTTTTTGTAGAAAAGTGTGATTTTCTTCCATTATCATTTCTAGTTCTTAAAGTCATATGTGAGACAGAATTGTCATGAGATGAAAGTAAACTTGATTGAGAAGTTCTGGAGGTGACATGAATGTCTGGAAGGCTGTTTTTCTTGATCCTTCTTAGATTGCCACTTAAAAATTTTTTTATTCTCATAATCCTTTAGATCTTTGCAGGGCCGCCATCAGGGCATGACAGGCCTTACATGTGTATGGGGCCCGGTGATTAGGGGGGCCCGACCATGCTGGCAGCCCGATCCGCGCTGGGGCCCCCCTACATTTTATACAGGCTTCTGCAGCTTTATTTTAAATTCAGACTCAGCGCCTGCCGGACCCCCCGGGCCCCTCGGGCAGGCCCCCCCCCCCCCCCCGGCACCATGGTCCAGCCAGCGCCGAAATCCCCCCCCTGCACAATGGTCCAGCCACAGCTCCGCCCTCACCTGACGTCACACACTGCTCTGCTGCTCCACTTCCTCATTCAGTCAGTGTGCCACGTGGGACTGGGAGAGGGAGGGAGCCTCGCCGCTGGAGCACAGCCAGATAACAAGGTAAGAAGATTTTTTTTTTTTTTTTTTTTTTTGAGAGCGGCTATCCAGGGGGCCGGGGGCAGAATGCTGGACGCTGGGGGCAGAATGCTGGGGGCAGAATGCTGGACGCTGTGGGCAGAATGCTGGGGGAAGAATGCTGGACGCTGGGGGCAGAATGCTGGACGCTGGGGGCAGAATGCTGGGGGCAGAATGCTGGACGCTGGGGGCAGAATGCTGGATGCTGGGGCAGAATGCTGGACGCTGGGGGCAGAATGCTGGGGGCAGAATGCTGGACGCTGGGGGCAGAATGCTGGATGCTGGGGGCAGAATGCTGGATGCTGGGGCAGAATGCTGGACGCTGGGGGCAGAATGCTGGGGGCAGAATGCTGGATGCTGGGGGCAGAATGCTGGACGCTGGGGGCAGAATTCTGGAGGCAGAATGCTGGACGCTGGGGGCAGAATGCTGGGGGCAGAATGCTGGATGCTTGGGGCAGAATGCTTGGGGCAGAATGCTGGGGGCAGAATGTTGGACACTGGGGGCAGAATTCTGGGGGCAGAATGCTGGACGCTGGGGGCAGAATGCTGGGGGCAGAATGTTGGACACTGGGGGCAGAATTCTGGGGGCAGAATGCTGGACGCTGGGGGCAGAATGCTGGACGCTAGGGGCAGAATGCTGGGAGCAGAATGCTGGACGCTGGGGGCAGAATGCTGGACATGGGGAAGAATCAGGGCCGCCATCAGGGCATGACAGGCCTTACGTGTGTATGGGGCCCGGTGATTAGGGGGGCCCGACCATGCTGGCAGCCCGATCCGCGCTGGGGCCCCCCTACATTTTATACAGGCTTCTGCAGCTTTATTTTAAATTCAGACTCAGCGCCTGCCGGACCCCCCGGGCCCCTCGGGCAGGCCCCCCCCCGCACTATGGTCCAGCCAGCGCCGAAATCCCCCCCTGCACAATGGTCCAGCCACAGCTCCGCCCTCACCTGACGTCACACACTGCTCTGCTCCTCCACTTCCTCATTCAGTCAGTGTGCCACGTGGGACTGGGAGAGGGAGGGAGCCTCGCCGCTGGAGCACAGCCAGATAACAAGGTAAGAAGAATATTTTTTTTTTTTTTTGAGAGCGGCTATCCAGGGGGCCTGGGGCAGAATGCTGGATGCTGGGGCAGAATGCTGGGGGCAGAATGCTGGACGCTGGGGGCAGAATGCTGGGGGCAGAATGCTGGATGCTGGGGCAGAATGCTGGACGCTGGGGGCAGAATGCTGGGGGCAGAATGCTGGATGCTGGGGGCAGAATGCTGGACGCTGGGGGCAGAATTCTGGAGGCAGAATGCTGGACGCTGGGGGCAGAATGCTGGGGGCAGAATGCTGGATGCTGGGGGCAGAATGCTGAACGCTGGGGGCAGAATGCTGGGGGCAGAATGTTGGACACGGGGCAGAATTCTGGGGGCAGAATGCTGAACGCTGGGGGCAGAATGCTGGATGCTGGGGGCAGAATGCTGGGGGCAGAATGCTGGGGGCAGAATGCTGGACGCTGGGGGCAGAATGCTGGACGCTAGGGGCAGAATGCTGGGAGCAGAATGCTGGACGCTGGGGGCAGAATGCTGGACATGGGGCAGAATGCTGGGGGCAGAATGGACATGGGGCAGAATGCTGGACGCTGGGGCAGAATGCTGGACGCTGGGGCAGAATGCTGGACACTGGGGGCAGAATAGACATGGGGCAGAATGCTGGACGCTGGGGACAGAATGCTGGACATGGGGCATAATGCTGGACACTGGGGGCAGAATGGACATGGGGCAGAATGCTGGACGCTGGGGGCAGAATGCTGGACATGGGGCATAATGCTGGACACTGGGGGCAGAATGGACATGGGGCATAATGCTGGACGCTGGGGACAGAATGCTGGACGCTGGTGGCAGAATGCTGGATATGAGGGCAGACTGTGAGACGGGGCAGAATGCTGGACATGGGGCAGAAGAATGCTGGACGCTGGGGCAGAATTCTGGACATGGGGCAGAATGCTGGAGACTGAGGCAGAATGCTGGACGCTGGGGCAGAATGCTTGAAGCTGGGGCAGAATGCTGGAGACTGAGGCAGAATACTGGATGCTGCGGGCAGAATGCTGGACATGGGGGCAGGCTGTGAGCTGGGGCAGAATGTTGGACGCTGCGGGCAGAATGGTGGACGCTTGGGGTAGAATGCAAGAGACTGGGGCAGAATGCTGGACATGGGGGCAGAATGTGACAGTGAGACACAGGAGGGGGCAGAATGTGACAGTGAGACACAGGAGGGGGCAGAATGTGACAGTGAGACACAGGAGGGGGCAGAATGTGACAGTGAGACACAGGAGGGGGCAGAATGTGACAGTGAGACACAGGAGGGGGCAGAATGTGAGACACCGGGCATGATTGGAGATAGATGGAGCAGGGTCATGGGGCAGGATGGATACGATTTAGACAGATTGGTCAGGAGGGGAGATCATATGGGGCAGAATGGATACTGATGAGGGTGGGATGGGAGAACATATGGCTGAAGCCAAAAATGAGACACACGGGAGTCAGGATGGGGGATATTATTACCATAGGGGCTAATTAAGGGATATTATTACTGCAGTGATGTATTTTATTTTCTTGAGGATACTGTTGTAAATGGGGGGGCGGTCCTGTTACTGTGTAGAGTGATACTATGTCGCCTTTTTTTCTTCATGTGGTGTAATGTAGAAGTTGGGAAAAAATAAGTAATGTGTTCTGCAAGCAGAGCTCTAGATAACTGTGATATTTCCTGCAGAGACAAGTCCTGGCTGGAAGACGTGATGGCGATCTGTGCTGGATGAAAGATGAAAAACAAAGATGAAGGACTTCACCTAGAGACATCACTGGTGAGATAGTGTGTTACCTGTACACTGACACTATGTACAGAGGTCCTGTGTATAATGTCACCGGTGATCACTGTGTTACCTGTACATTATATACAGAGCTCCTGTGTATAATGTCATTGATCACTATATTACCTGTACACAGACACTGCATACTAAGTACAGATCTTGTGTGTATAATGTCTCTTATGGTCATAGTATTATGTTTTTTTAATTAATGTCAGTATTGTAGTATTCAGTCTCCATGTGGTGGTAATATGTGGTCTGGGCGTGGTGCAGTGGTATTTGTCCCTTGTATATTCTATTATTTGGTCACTTTGTGGTGGTAATTTGCGGTCTGTTCATGGTGCGGTGGTATTTGTTCGTTGTATGTGATATTATTCGGTCACTATGGTAGTAATATGTGGTCTGGTCATGGTATGGCGGTATTTGTTCCTTGTATGTCTTATTATAGGTCACTATGTGGTGGTAATATGTGGTCTGGACATGGTGTAGCGGTATTTGTTCCTTGTATGTGATATTATTGGTCATTTTAAAAAATTGAAAAATAAATAAAAATATACCTAAATTGTATTGCATATTTTAACAAATATTTAATAGGTTACAGTAGAGTAGGGCCTGGCCAAAAGTGTCTACCCTGTTATGGTGGCGACTTAAAACAATCTTTTGGCCAAAGCAAAAGCTGCTGGCTATATGTGTGACCTGGTGATGGGAACTGTTAATGTGTGATAGGTGAGAAGTGGAGTTTATCCAAGAGAGCGGTGGGACTGTGGACAGTTCGAGTGGTGGAGGCGGGGCTGGATGGAGCCTGGACGGAGTCTAAAGGGGGCCCCGAAAATTTTGCCAGTATGGGGCCCCGAAATTCCTAGTGGCAGCCCTGGATCTTTGTAATTTCTTTAGTTTCATAGTGCTAATTTCTCTCTCCCATTTGTCCCAGGTTTTTGTCCAAACCAGCAAAAAACAAATTGATATCATCATGAGGGTTATCTTTAAATAATGTAGCTTGAATGTCATTTATCTGTATATCTATTTATTCAAGTGCTTTAGAGTTTCTCTCATTAATGATGTCAATAAATGTCAAAGAACAAGTAGTTGAAGCTTCAATCTATTTGTTATTTATTGTCTCATCATTAAGGTCAAATGTGAGATACAAATCGATCCTTAAACCCCTAGGAATAATCTTCGACTTCCGATAGTTATCTAGTCCACCACAGTCTATTTCTTTTCTGCAATATATTCCGGTATTTTTTAGTCAGATCTTTAAAATCATTCGGGCAAGTATCCTTTGAAATGCCCGTAGTACTCTGCTTAAATAGATCAGAGGTTTTACTACTAAGACTAGTTTCACACTAGCGTTTATTCGACACGGCGCTGCTAAGCCCTGCCCCCTGCCGGCTCCCTGCCCGCCCCATCCGGTCATCGCCGCCTACTATCGCACATGGACGCTTGCGATCTGCGCACCCTATATTTAGCATAGGGTGCGCAGATCGTGCGCTGGCCGTGCACTAGTAGGATTTTGGCGTGCGCTGCGCACTTTTGAAGGTGCTCCCGTGCGTGCCGAGCGCAGCATGTTGCATTTCGGCGCGCACGGCGCACCTTCAAAAGTGCGCAGCGCACACCAAAATCCTACTAGCGCACGGCCAGCGCACGATCTGCGCACCCTATGCTAAAGATAGGGTGCGCAGATCGCAAGCGTCCATGTGCGATAGTAGGCGGCGATGACCGGATGGGGCGGGCAGGGAGCCAGGCTTAGCGGCGCCGTGCGCTGCGTCGAATAAACGCTAATGTGAAACTAGCCTAAGCCAAGATTATTCTTTTGCTTTAAGGTCCGTACTGGTTCAAAAAGATTTTAAAAAAAAGGGACTATATACTGTTGATAAACAGAAGACACAATATTACACAAATGCCCAACTATTTGAGAAGGAACAACTCACATCAATGTACAACAACACAATAGAGGCTCTGAGTATAAATCCAATTAAAAATAATTTTTATTCAAATTTAAATATTAAAATAGCGGAGACTACACAAGAAAAAATTGGGGGGAGCTGGGTGACAGACATTTGTTAAACCAAAAGAATAGATATCCACAAATCATGAATAATTTTATGCCAAAAATGCATGAAGCAGGCTAGCTTATCATGCATACACGATTAGTCTCGGTGTCAATAGCAAGGTTTTAACGTTATCTACATAATGTTGCCAATGATTAGAGCTTTAACAAAAATACAATGTAGTACTTACACATTTACACAATCACCACTGCATATAGGAAAGCGGTGGTTACACATTATATGTTCTGCGCTATTTGGCAAATCGATTTGAATGTAAACGCTTATCTCATTAGCAAATCAGCTGGATAGACTGACACTACTTAAGCTGCTCCATCCTTCCCCCAGCACACGTCTCCTGATGAAGTAATACACGAAACGTGCGTGTAGCAGTGGTGACTGTGTAAATGTTTAAGTACTACATTGTATTTTTGTTAAAACTCTAATCATTGACAACATAGGCCTCCGGAAGAAGCAGTGCGAAACGCGCGTCGGGGCAGAAGGGACGTCCAGGGACCACACCAGCTGACAGTTATAAGGTATTTTATCCTTATCACTCACCCTTCCTGCGGTTAGCGCAGTTTGGGAAACAATGTTAGAAGGGACCTCCTCATTTGGCTATTAGTATTTATATATGTCTTAACGCACAACAATACTTATTATACTGGCTGTATGTGCACTAAGTCCCTCATTGTTATCACATATTATGTGGGTGTTTTAAATGTCGCTGATAATTTGCTATGGTGGGATTTTCTATGGACTTTTTTTAGTCCCTTATCCATTGTCTGACACCTTTCTTTTGTATTAGTGTTTTATATCAATAAAGATGTTGTTTTTATAACTTTATACCGTTGTGTGGTACCAGACTTTTTTGCATAGATTTACTTGGTTACCATAAAGTGATATTACTTTTTCAATCATAGCTAGATTTATTCTACACATGGATAATGGTGATAAGCAAACATGCTTGGCTGAGGTGTTATCAGAAAATACTCGGTTGCTAACAGAGTCCCTTCGGCGTGCTTGAAAAATATGTTTGAGTCCCCGCGACTGCATGTCTCGTGGTTGTTCAACAGCCGCAACACATGTGGGAATTGCCTGGTTGTTGGGGAACTCGAATATATTATTCGAGCACCCCGAAGTCACTCGCTTGGCACCCAAGCATGCTATCTCAACAGTAATGACTATTATCTGTGTTCCTCTTCTATTTTGAACTAAATCATCTATTGACCCTTTTATTTATTGCTTTTTTTTTCCCCTTCATAACTTCATATGTGTAAAAAGTGTATTTCCACAGACAATGACCTACATATCTACTAATGGATGCAGGTTCCACCTCAGGGACCCTCACATGTTGATGATGCAGCAAAGCAGAGAATGGTTAAATTGGCTCATACAAGGGCAGCTTTCACAATTCTCCATTCTTTAGGATGTACGTAAGCAATTCAGCAAGCATTAACCAAATTTCTGAATTACCAAGATGAATTAATATCAATGATTTGGGAATACTCGTTTTGTTCTGTTAGAGAGTAGATATATTCCCTGTAACTTGAGACTCTCTTCTCACCCAAGTGCCATTTTTAGAGATGCATGAGATTTCACACGAGTGAGCTATCTCGTAAATCATACGGTCTTGAATATGAGTGAAGAGCTAACATTGAGAGGTTACCATTTGTAGAGATATTTGGTATTTCTCACCAGAATGGGTACCCATGGTGCTTTGAGCTGAGCAGACATTCAGTAACATGCAGAAGGCCTTTGACATGCTGCAGTAAAGACCTGACTCTCTGAAGCTCTGACACTTCGGCCACAATCAATTCTACAGCTATAGAAGATCCAGTATATTAATAGAATGACTGTGATACACCTATTCTAGAAAAAAGTGTTTTATAAAATTCCAATTTTTTAAGTAAATTTGTCAGTGTATCATGATCTCTCCCAATTTGAAGGTAAGTGACTATTTTTTATTTTTGTGATTATACATGTATGTTTCGTTAGCTATGAGATTTTCTCTAAAGCATAAAATGAATACATATCGTGTCACAAACAGATAAAGCTTTTAATGTATCACTCATTTTACTGTATATGGACCGTTCTACACAATATAGTCTGTATGCAACTTTTAAAAAAATTGCAATCAAAGATTTCATATACAAAATCTGTTTACATATATTTGTTTATTATTATTATTATTATTATTATTATTATTATTATTATTATTATTATGCATTTATATAGCACCATTTATTCCATGGCGCTTTACATGTGAATATTTGGTCTCATATGTAGATATATTTAATGCTAGAACTATAAGCATCATTTATAAATCGATCATTAGATTGGCCAGTGCTGGTATTATATACACTGGCTTTGAATTCATTGTTTATTAATTAGTACATTAAATATTGCAATTTACTAATTAACCACTATTTGTCAAATTTCAGTCCTTAAAAGTAAGATCTTGGTTTCAATAGAAAAACATATCATGTAGGAATTCTGAAGCGGGTATAAATGTAGACATGCAGTTTTTGCCATGGAAGCCATCCTTTACAAATTGCTTAGAATTCTAATAATTTGAGGAGATCCAGTTTAACATTGACAGAATATTATTTTTTTTCCAGTACAATCCTTTGTAAACCAATGCTAATCTGACAGCAGTCTGCAATAGTTCCCTAGAAATGAAAAGGATCCAAGTACAAATTCATCTTAAATCAAATTTGCAAAAAAATATTAATACTGTGTGCACACTTGTAATGGCTAAGTGATTTATGGCATGTAGGGAGGCATCGCATTATAGTAGAAATCACTCACATGCTTTTTTAATTAAATGCATTCAATATAATCGTTTCATATGACAGGGACCAAATGGGTGTTTTGCGTATTATATTTTTGAGCTTTTTAAGATCAAATTTTTAATGCCTTTGTGAAATGAGCAGCAGTGCTCAATGTCAAGCAGCAGCCGCACAAGCAAACAAGATTTTAGGGTGTATAAAAAGAGAGATTAAAATCCCGCGATCCCAATGTATTGTTTCCCCTTTATAAATCAATTGTGAGACCACGTCTAGAATATGGGATCCAGTTAGAATATGGGCTTCACATTTTAAAAATGATATTCAAAAGTTAGAGTGAGTTCAAAGGTGGGCCACTTGATTATTACAAGGGATGGAAGGGCTACCATGTGATGAGTTGGAAAAGCTGGGCTTGTTTAGCTTAGAAAAAAGACACTTCACAGGAGATCTCATTTATATGTATAAATATGTGTTCAGTACAGAGGAATGGCACATGACTTATTCTTTCCAAAGTCCTTTCTTAGGACTAGGTGGCGCTCCTTATGGGTGGAAGAAAGGTGATTCCAGGAGCTAAATAGGAAAGGGTTCTTTACAGTTAGAGCAGTGGAATGCCCGACCACAAGATGTAGTAATGGCAGACACTATAACAGCTTTTAAAAAAAGGGCTGGATGATTTTCTCAATACACATTACATTGCAGGTTATAGTTAATTTAGTGACAAAAATTGTTTAATTGGAGGAGAAAGGTTGAACTTGATGGACCTAGCCTAGGGTTTTTTTTTCTTTTTTCAACCTATGTAACTATGAATGTTTCTCTTGAGATTGAGAACAATATGAATAGGTAGCTAGGACAGAAAATATTTGGGATATATTTTACACCTAGGCGTCTATTTCACATATTCTGGTGAGCAAGCTACCTCCACAGCAGACAGAATTGCCTTCATTGAATTGCCAGTGTTTGTATAACCCATAGTAAACCTGCTGACCTGCAAGGTGCAATCTCTGGTTGTCTCTGTAGCTACTGTACATACATCACATGTAGCCTGGGAGTCATTCATTAGACTGTCACATATTCATCCTTTTCCATTGACAATGAATTCATTCACTTTATTTGTAAGTATGCAAAGCTTATATCTCCCCTTTCGAAAACTAATAGCTAAATTAAAAGCGAGAAATTTCACAGACCGGGAAAAGACAAAAAAAAGTCTGTTCAGAGGTTCTGATGGAAACAGTTAATGATAATGAACTCTGCCAGAGAGGTATCAATACCAGCATTGGTGAACTTAACTCGCCGCCTTTATAACTTATATATATGGTATATCAGAATTATGCAGACATTACATTACATTGAAATCAATGGGACTGGCCTTCCTTTGTAAGAATAATTTTTATTTCTATAGCGCGAATGTATTCTCCAGCACTTTACATTTTAGAGGGAACTTGTACAAAGACCTAACAGAGTAACAGAGTTGAGCGAAACAGGTCGGCCAGATTCATAAGTCGCCGACTTATGGCAATGTTGGGTTTCGCCGACCAAAACCTGACCACAGCGTGAAGTCGGCCATGCAGTCGGCAAAACGAGCGCCAAAGTCGGATTTCCCAGAATGCTTGCACGTGACTTTTTTCAGTCACTGAGCACGGACGTACGCTGTGGGTAACGAGATGACCTGTGCAGCGTCCGGGGAGAGAGAGAAGAGAGAGAAAAGAAACAGAGAGAAAGAAAGAGAGAGTTTTCGCGCACTTGAAAAAAAGCGGTCCGGCATGTAGGTGTGTTTACTGTCCTCCACTCCCTGCCGACTTTGCTTCCCCATTGTCTTGCTTTGGGTTTTGTGTTTCAGTCGGACCGTCGACTTTTCACGATAGTCGGCCGATTTCGTTTGACTCGACTTTTGAGAAAGTCGGGTTTCATAAAACCCGACTCGACCCTAAAAAAGGCAAAGTCGCTCATCTCTTAAGTAACACAACTCGGATACCAAAAGGAGTGAGGGCCCTGCTCACAAGCTTACAATGTTAATAGAAGCAGCTGCTTTCATAGTATTTTCATCTTGGAATTTGCTTAGTCATTGATATTAACACAAACATACTGCTTCTGTTGCCAATAAGCCATGAATCAATGCCACTTGTGACAGTAGTGCTTGGCATTAGTGCCATGTTATGAACATGTTTAAATTTAACCGTCTATATCAGACCTGTGTAAAATGTGGCCACATATGGCACTTTAGCTGTTCCTGTCTGGCCTGTGGACCAGGACAATCAAAGGGCTGGAAACAACATGGCTATCCCTGCCTGGCTTGTCAATTTAACTGGTATTTGTATACTCAGGAAGCAAATACCAGTGAATACAGTGATGGAACATGGAGCCATCAGCTCCCTCTTCCACTACTGAGGCGGTGCTTCTGATAGTGTAGCAGGTGCAATGACATCATTACATGGTGCCAGCTATGCGGAGTTCGGTACACTTCACAGACCAGAGCTGCAGGGGGAACAGGGTTAGGCGAGTAGTTTTTGCTTTTTATTTTTTCCAAATTGTCTTTTCTTGCCGAAAATTGTGGTCATCATACTGTGTGGATGGCTTGTGGAGACCACATACTGTGACGATATTTTTGGGGACATCAAACTTCATGGAGGGCTTTGTGGAAACATGCTGTGTTGGACATTATACTGTATGAGAAGCTTTTATGGAGACAGAGGTTGTCCACAACTTTTACATTGATGATCTATCCTTCGGATAGGTCATCAATGTCTGATCGGCTGAGGTCCTACACCCAGCACTTCCAGCCGGCCAGAAGTACTTGCTTGCTGAGTTGCTCCATCTTCTGATAGTGGCTGCTGCAGGGCACTACACATCTGCCTCCTATTGATTTGAATAGGAGGCAGATGTGCAGTACCAAGTCTCAGCCACTACCAGAAGACAGAGCAGCTCGGGAAGTGAGTTGTCACGGCTTTACCGTGACAGTGAGGGTCCACAAGACCACAGTGTCTAATTTCTCAGACTCCTGCACTGATTGTAAGCACTTCACCTTCATATTAAACAGTGAAGGTTTCTGTTAGCAGTGCAGGGGTTAATCTGTTCAGTTGAGAGCTCCTGTAAGCTCTCCTGCTTTGATGATCACAGCTGTTCAGTGTTGGCCACTCCCCGCTGCTATATATATGTGTGTGTGTGTGTGTGTGTGTGTATATATATATATATATATATATATATATATATATATATATATATATATATATATATATTAGCCTCTTGCAAGCAGGGATTTCCAGTGTTGGCTTAATACTGCCTGATTATGGAGTTGGAATTGTTGATCGTTAGGAGGTTTGGAGTGGATTTTAAAGAATGTTGCTTGATTATTTGTCTGTGTCTATTTCCTCATCCTCTCCTATTTAGTTTTTCCTCCCTTTTACTTCCCGGTCTTCCACTCTGTTTGTGAGTGCATATTTGTAAGATTGGTATTCTCATTTATCCCTGTACGTTTTCCCCGGTTAGTCTAGTTTGTGTATTTGTATATACTGCTACTCCCCACTTCCCTGGGTCGGGAAGGTGACAAAAGACGGCTGATATAGGACCTCTGGAAGGCATGTGGCCCAGGCGTCTTCACCATCAGAAGTAATCCAGGAAACTGGTATAGCTAGGGCGCCCCTAGCTTTAAGGATACTTAAGGAGCCTCTAGCCCCAGGATCTCTGGCAACTGTGCCATAACATAAGCACTTCCGGCTTTTGACACCACAATAGCAGCTAATCACAGGGGGAACCAGGTGTCGGACCATGGCAGATCAGACATTGATGATCTATCCTAAAGATTAGCATTGACGGCCTAAGTAGTGGACAACCTCTTTTAAAGCATGAAAAATAGGAGCAGTATTAACCCCTTAACCCAAAAGGGTGGTTTGCACGTTAATGACAGGGCCAATTTTTACAATTCTGACCACTGTCCCTTTATGAGTTAACTAGCTGAAGAGCCCGGCGTTGCCTGGGCATAGTAACCAACTGGGGTTAGTTATAACAAATTATAATGATTATATTGCACATTAAAACCATGCATCTAAACCTATCCTGTGTGATACTGACTGCTGAGCCGTGTATCTATTCCTATCCTGTGTGATACTGACTGCTGAGCTGTGTATCTAATCCTATCCTGTGTGATACTGACTGCTGAGCCGTGTATTTAATCCTATCCTGTGTGACACTGGGCTCCCCCTGCAGTCTGTGTCAGAGGGTGGTCTGTGTTGGCACGGTAATAAATTGTAATAAATCCTTTACAGAAGGACAATAACAACATAGAAATGATAAGAATAATAGGCCTCAGGTACCACAACTGTCTACAAAGAAAACTGTTGCTGATGGCAACCAATCACAGCTCATTTTTCATCTTTTAAACAGCTCTGGGACAGCGTGGTGAGTTTTGAGTGGCGACTTTTGTGTTTCGACTTTTATGAGGTTGGTGTATGTGTGGTGAAATGTGTACTGAGGGTGGTATATGTGTTGAAGCACGTGGTAGTGTGTGGCACATTTTGTGTGTTCATATCCCCATGTGTGGTGAATATCCCATGTCAGGGCCCCACCTTAGCAACTGTACGGTATATACTCTTTGGCGCCATCGCTCTCATTCTTTAAGTCCCCCTTGTTCACATATGGCAGCTGTCAATTTGCCTCCAACACTTTTCCTTTCACTTTTTCCCCATTATGCAGATAAGGGCAAAATTGTTTGGTGAATTGGAACGCGCGGGGTTAAAATTTCACCTCACAATATAGCCTATGATGCTCTCAGGGTCCAGACGTGTGACTGTGCGAAATTTTGTGGCTGTAGCTGCGACGGTGCGGATGCCAATCCCGGACATACATACATACATACATACATACATACACACCCACATTGAGCTTTATATATTAGATAACTCTGGAACGCTTCCATGGATCCCAGTGATTCGGACATTGTTTTCTCGTGACATATTGTACTTCATGTTAGTGGTAACATTTTCATTGATATAACTTGTGTTTATTTGTGAAAAAACTGAAAATTGGCGAAAATTTTGAACATTTCGCAATTTTCCAACTTTGAATTTTTATGCTCTTAAATCACAGATATGGCACACAAAAAACTTAAGTAACATTTCCCACATGTTTACTTTACATCAGCACAATTTGGGAACAAATTTTTTTTCTTTTTGTTAGGTAGTTATAAGGGTTAAAATTTGACCAGCGATTTCTCATTTTTACAACACCATTTTATTTTTAGGGACCACATCACATTTGGAGTCACTTTGAGGGGTTTATATGATAGAAAATACCCAAAAGTGACACCATTCTAAAAACTGCACCCCTCAAAGTGCTCAAAACCAGATTCAAGAAGTTTATTAACCCTTCAGGTGCTTCACAGGAATTTTTTGAATGTTTAAAAAAAATGAACATTTAACTTTTTTCACAAAAAAACACTTCAGGTCCATTTTTTTATTTTACCAAGGGTAACGAGAAATTGGACTGCAAAAGTTATTGTGCAATTTGTCCTGAGTACTCTGATACCTGATATGTGGGGGGAACCACTGTTTCGGTGCACTGCAGAGCTTGGAAGGGAAAGAGCAATGTTTGAGTTTTTCAACACAAAATTGGCTGGTATTGAGATCGGACTCCATATCGCTTTTGGAGAGCCCCTGATGTGCCAAAACTGTGGAAACACCCCACAAGTAACCCCATTTTGGAAACTAGACCCCCCAAGGAAGTTATCTAGATGTGTGGTGAGCACTTTGAACCCCTAATTGCTTCACAGAAGTTTATAACGTAGAGCCCTAAAAATAAAAAAATCATATTTCTCCTTCGTCTCATTGGGGGACACAGAGACTGTGGGTGTGTGCTTCTGCCGTCTGGAGGCCGACACTAAGTGTACAAAAAAAGAGTTAGCTCCTCCTCCGCCGCATACACCCTCGCCCCTAGGCCGGGCGTAACTCAGTTTTTGCTTAGTGTCTGATGGAGGCACACGCAGTCTGGAATTCCAGACTAGATTTTTTTTTTTTCCTCCCTTTTTTTCTATGAAGATAAGATAGGGGCGACGGTTCCTATAGAGAGGATCCGATCTCCCCAAATCACCAACGGGCGACCACGTGTGAGTAACCCTCCACGTGTCCTCTCCCGCACCGAGGGACACATCTGGGACTTTTTTCCAGACATCTATTTTTTTTTTTTTTTTTTAACGAAAGAGGGGCAACGCGTCCTGATTAGAGGACTCGGTTTCCCCACAACTTCATCAGGAGCACGTGTGAGCAGAACCAGGGGTCAGACTCCGCGTTGCTACTCTCCTACAACAGCAGTGTATGGAGGACCCGTCCACCCCTTGGTAGTGAGTCCAGGGGGTTGAATCGGAGGCGCAGGTGAGAGCGTACAGGGGGAAGAGGCCGCGGGTAAGACCGACAGAGCCCCCCCCTCCCCCCTCCCCCCTCCCCCCTCCCGCGGGCGGATGGCCCTGCTCACCTGTTTGGTATATGGGGGATCCGCTCCTGGAGCGCACCGCAAGTTGGCGCTGGTGGTGCGGTAGCCAGGGCGTTGCACCCGGGCTCCGCACGCCGCGTGTATCGCGGCCGGAAGCCCGCCGGCGGCCGCGGCCCCACTGCAGAGCGCGAGTATCGCGCGAGGCGCGCGCCGACTTCCGGAGGTAGCCGGAAGTCCCGCCCGCTGACTTCCGGTGGTAGCCGGAAGTCCCGCCCGCTGACGCGGCGGTGACAGCGGCGATGGTGGAGACGCGCGATATAGGGCAGGAGATCAGAGGCGCAGATCCCGGAGAGACTTCCGCCCTAACACATTGCATCCACGCAAGGACAGCCCGGTGGGTGAGTGTAACTCCGTTTGGAGAACCACGCTGCTTGTCAGGGAAGAGGTTACCCTCCTCCTCCTTCTACTCTGCCTTCAGCCTGTGCAAGTATGTCTGCAAAGGGGAAGCTCTGTACAGGAAAAGCTCACTCTTTCCTTTACGCGGTTTGCGTGTCCTGTGGGGTCAGGCTGCCAAAGGCACAGGCGGGTAAATATTGTGAAGCCTGTGAGTCGGAGCGCGCCCAGGAGCCCCCCACTGTTTCTGAACCAAGGGGTCAGGACCCCCCGGAATGGGCGGTGTCCTTATCGCAGTCTATGCTGTCCCTTACGAGGGCAATTGAATCCCTTCAGGGCCCAGGCGGGAGCAGGGAGGGGGGTCTGCCAGCGGAAGAGAGCTCGTCCTCGTCTCAGGACCCTCCAACCATTAGAGGTCGCTCCAGTACCAGGCAAGCTCATATAAAGAGGGTTCGTTCCCCGTCGGCCGGACCCTCCGGGGCTTCGGCGGCGGGTATTAGGGCATCCCGTTCCCCGTCACTGAGCTCTGGGAGCGATCAGGATGAAGGAGAAGAGGAAGGAGCCTGGAATCTAGAAAGTCTGGGGTTCCAGGATTCGGTGGACAGTCTCATTGAGGCAGTCAACCAGACATTAGAGATCGAGGACGATGTGCCCACAGCCTCAGGTCACAAGGTCTCTTTTAAGAAATCCAGGCGACCACATAGAAGATTTGCCACGCATCCGGAGTTTGAGGAGCTAGTCCAGAAACATAGAGATCACCCGGATAAGCGCTTTGCAATGCAAAAAGCGCTACAGGCAAAGTATCCGTTTCCTCCTGAGCTCCATAAGGCTTGGGTAGAGTCGCCAGTAGTGGACCCTCCCGTGTCACGTTTAGCATCTAGGTCGCTATTGTCAATACCCAGTGTTTCCTCTATTAAGGACCCAACTGATCGCCTCATGGACGGGCTTGCCCGCTCGGTATATGAGGCAGCAGGGTCGGCTCTGGCCCCCTCCTTTGCGGCGACTTGGGTGGCTAAAGCCATGGTTTCGTGGGGGGAAGCTCTGTATAAGGCCCTCCAGGACAGGGATCTGCCCGCGGAGGTCTTAGAGGTGGCAAATCAGATGTCAGGGGCAAGTGATTATCTTGTCAGCGCCTCACTGGACGCGGCCGAGTGTTCGGCGGTGGCAGCGGCGAATGCGATCGCCATTAGGCGTGCATTATGGCTGAGGCTGTGGAAAGCGGATTCTATCTCTAAAAAATCCTTGACCTCATTGCCTTTTCAGGGCAATCGATTGTTCGGTGAGAAGCTGGATAGGCTTATCTCAGAAGCCACTGGGGGAAAGAGTAGTTTCCTTCCGCAGCAGAGAAGTTGCCCGGCATTCAGGCAAACGCAAAGGCGTTTTCGACCCTTTCGTAGCCCCTGGGGGGGGACTCCGGCCAGGACATACTCCTCCGCAAACGATGGCCAGAGTAGGGAAAAACAAGTCTCTTACAGGGCCAATCCGCTGGGTAGAGGCCGAGGCCATTTACCCAGAGCGAAGGGGGCCAAGCCCCAAAAGCCTCCAGCTAAATGACTGGAGGCGCTCCGTACCTACGGACGACAGGGTGGGCGGACGCCTACTAAGGTTCAGCCACGTTTGGGTCGCAGTGACACGCGACACTTGGGTGGCAGAACTTGTATCGTCCGGGTACAAGATAGAGTTTGTCGGACGGCCACCACAGCGATTCTTCCGTTCACGACTTTCCAAGACAGATTCGCAGGCGGAGAGTTTGTTACAGGCTGTAACGACGCTAGAGCACAAAGGAGTTATCGCCCCAGTGCCGCAGGGCGAAGAGTCGCAGGGGTTTTACTCCAATCTTTTTTCGGTCCTCAAAAAGGACGGGACTGTGAGGCCGGTTCTGGATCTAAAGATCCTAAACAGATTCATCAGGGTCAGGCGATTCCGGATGGAATCCCTCCGCTCGGTCATTGCAGCCATGGATCCAGGGGAATTCCTGGCCTCAATCGATGTGCAGGATGCATTTCTGCATATTCCGATATTCCCCCCACACCAGAGGTTCCTGCGATTTGCGATCGGAGGACGCCACTTCCAATTCGTGGCTCTGCCCTTTGGTCTGGCCACTGCCCCCAGAGTCTTTACAAAGATAATGGCGGTGGTTATAGCCATCCTGCATGCTCGGGGCATAACGGTACTACCTTACCTGGACGACCTTTTGGTAAAGGGGCCGTCGTTTCAGGAGTGCCAGGACAATGTCAATATTACTCTGGATACCCTGGCCCGTCTGGGCTGGCTGATCAATTGGAGCAAGTCGTCCTTGATTCCAGCCCAAAAAATCGTGTTCCTGGGCATGATTTTCGACACCTCCCGGGGGCTGGTGATCCTCCCTCAGGACAAGGCGCAAAAAATCAAGCAAGGGATACGGAACCTTCTACAGCCGGGCTCCAGATCCATCTGGTATGGCATGAGTGTGTTGGGAAGAATGGTGGCGGCGATAGAAGCAATCCCGTTTGCCCAGTTCCATCTCCGTCCGCTTCAGCATGCGCTCTTGACAGCATGGGACCGGAGGCTGCTGTCTCTCAGTCATCGGTGCAAATTGTCTCCGCTAGTACGGAGTTCACTCCGGTGGTGGACTCGCGACTCGTCTCTGGTCCAGGGGAAGCCTTTTCCCCCGGAACAATGGTTGGTGGTGACGACCGATGCAAGCCTGCAGGGTTGGGGAGCAGTTTTCCAGAGTCACATAGCCCAGGGGCGATGGTCGGTTCAGGAGGTAATTCTCCCGATCAACATTCTGGAGATACGGGCAATACGATTGGCCCTGCGACATTTCCAGTGTTTCCTGAGACACCGGCCGGTGCGCATCCAGACGGACAATGCTACAGCAGTAGCATATGTCAACCATCAGGGGGGCACACGCAGCCAGGCAGCCATGCGCGAGGTCGGACTGGTACTACGTTGGGCGGAGAAGAACCGCGTGGTAATTTCAGCGGTGCACATTCCAGGAGTCGAAAACTGGGCGGCAGATTTTCTCAGCCGACAGGGGGTTGCGGCAGGGGAATGGTCCCTGCACCCCGAGATTTTTCAGCAGATCTGCCAACGGTGGGGGACACCAGACGTGGACCTTATGGCATCCAGAGAGAATGCCAAGGTACTAAGGTTTGTCGCTCGATCCCTCGATCCGCAGGCAATCGCAGCAGACGCACTGGTGCTCCCGTGGGGCCAGTTTCGTCTCCCGTACTTGTTCCCCCCGCTGCCGCTGCTTCCAAGAGTTATCAGGAAGATAAGGAGAGAGAAGGTTCCAGCAATTCTGCTGGCCCCAGACTGGCCCCGGCGGGCCTGGTACGCAGATCTGGTCCAACTAGTGGTGGACGTACCCTGGCGTCTTCCAGATCGGCCGGACTTACTGTCCCAAGGGCCGATCTACCATCCGAACTTAGGGGCCTTGTGTTTGACGGCGTGGCCATTGAATCTTGGCTGTTAACACAGGCAGGATTCAGACGCGATGTGGCGGCCACGATGGTGAGTGCCCGAAAACCTTCCTCGGCGAGGGTGTATCATCGGACTTGGGAAGTATTCTTCCGTTGGTGTAGGGATCGTGAAGTGGCTCCTCTGGTTTTTTCGATCCCCAACGTACTGGCTTTTCTACAAGCAGGGCTGGACGCAGGGTTGGCCCCGAGTTCCCTCAGAACGCAAATCTCGGCCCTGTCGGTACTTTTCCAACGAAAAGTCGCTTCCGTCTGGCAGGTTAGGACGTTTATGCAGGGGGTCGCACATTTAGTACCCCCCTATAAGGCGCCGACGGAATCATGGGACCTGAATTTGGTGCTCAGAGCCCTTCAGGAGGCCCCTTTCGAACCATTGCAAGAGGTCTCCTTACCTTACCTGTCCAGAAAGGTCGTTTTTCTAGTAGCCATAACGTCTATTAGGCGGGTTTCGGAATTGGCGGCCTTATCTTGTAAACCACCGTTCCTAACTTTTTATAAGGATAAGGTAGTTTTAAGGCCAGCTCCTCCCTTCTTGCCGAAGGTTGTGTCTGCTTTTCATATCAACGAAGACATCGTCTTACCCTCGTTTTGCCCGGCACCGGTGCACAGGGTAGAGAAGGCTTTGCACACTCTGGATCTGGTAAGAGCTCTTAGGAGGTATGTGGCGAGGACGGCGCCATTCCGCCAGACAGACTCTCTATTCGTGGTTCCAGAGGGACGGCGGAAGGGGCTCGCTGCGTCCAAAGCGACTTTGGCCAGATGGGTTCGCCTGACGGTTCAAGAAGCTTATCAAATCAGTGGCACGCCAGTTCCGGCAGGGATCAAGGCTCACTCGGCACGGGCAGTGGGTGCCTCATGGGCACTACGACACCAGGCTTCAGCGGAGCAGGTATGCAAAGCAGCTACCTGGTCCAGCTTACATACGTTTGCCAAGCATTATAACGTACATACCCAGGCATCCTCGGATGCAAGCCTGGGAAGAAAGATCCTCCAGGCAGCAGTTGCGCACCTCTAATCAGGGGCGCAAATTAGCATGGATTGGGTGAGTTAAGATCCCGCCCAGAGGACTGCTTTAGGACGTCCCACAGTCTCTGTGTCCCCCAATGAGACGAAGGAGAAACATGGATTTTTGTGAGTACTCACCGTAAAATCCTTTTCTCCGAGACGCTCATTGGGGGACACAGCACCCACCCTATCAGCCAGTTGGCTTTTACTTATTTTGAGTTTTACAAATCCTTGTACAAGGTTTAGGGTGGTCCCCTTTTTCAGACATATAGTTTCTTGCCTGAGTTTAAGGCGCGTTCTCCTACTGCTTATGCACTAAACTGAGTTACGCCCGGCCTAGGGGCGAGGGTGTATGCGGCGGAGGAGGAGCTAACTCTTTTTTTGTACACTTAGTGTCGGCCTCCAGACGGCAGAAGCACACACCCACAGTCTCTGTGTCCCCCAATGAGCGTCTCGGAGAAAAGGATTTTACGGTGAGTACTCACAAAAATCCATGTTTTTTTTCCACAAAAATGATATTTTTGCCCCCAATTTTTTATTTTCCCAAGGGTATCAGGAGAAATTGGACCCCAAAAGTTGTGCAATTTGTCCTGAGTAGGCTGATACCCCATATGTGGGGGGTAAACCACTGTTTGGGCACATGACTGAGCTTGGAAGGGAAGGAGCACCGTTTGACTTTTTCAACGGCGAATTGGCTTAAATTAAGATCAGACGCCATGCTGCGTTTGGAGAGCCTCTGATGTGCCTAAACGGTGGAAACCCCCCAATTAAAACTCAAGCCCTAACTCTAATGGAAAAATGGAAATAAGTACTTTTTTAAAAGTTTTTTTATTATTTTTCCCTAACTAAGGGGATGATAAAGAGGGGCTTTGATTTACTATTTATAGCGGTTCTTTATGTTTGGCAGCTGTCATACGCTAAAAGACGCTTTTTATTGTAAAAATAGTTTTTGCATCACCACATTTTGAGAGCTATGATTTTTCTATATTTTAACCCACAGAGTCATCACGTCTTATTTTTTGAAGGACGAGTTGACGTTTTTATTGGTACCATTTTCGGGCACGTGATGTTTTAATCGTTTTTTATTCCGATTTTTGTGACGCAGAATGAACAAAAACCAGCACATCGCATTGTTCCGAGGGGCTCAGGGAAGCACCCACGGAGCCCCCTCCTTGAGCGATTCTTCCCTATGCCAGGGGTTAATGTGCTGGGGGCGGTCCGCGACCGCTCCTGGCACATAGTGCCGGGTGTCAGCTGTGATAATCAGCTGACACCTGTCTGCGATCAACTGTGCTCTCCCTGTGAGCGCAGCTGATCGCGATGACGTACTATCCCGTCCACGGTCGTACGGGCCCAGGTCACGTGGACGGGATAGTACGTCAAATGTCAAAAAGGGTATTTAATCTCATTCAATGTCTGCACCGAATCCTGCATGCTGCCTGCCACAGCTATTAATTTTAGCCAGCATATTTAATGGTATATAGCTATTTCAACTTACTCTGCTTGTCCCCTTATGCTGTGAGGTCAAGTAACCTTTTCAAAGTGGTTTGATTCATGTAGGCCTGGACACTTGTTTATCAGGTCACTACACTTATTGTGTCCTGCTGTGTAAACTTACTTTGATTTGCTAATGAGAGAAAAAAAGTAAGATCTTAGAGTCTATCCTATATATTGAGACATAGTCTGGGAACGCATTTATGCAGGGGTAGCATTTATGTACATTTAATCGAAGTTCATTTATCAAAGTACTTGGCAGTTAAACATGGCAGATAGGCAGGGCAGAAGGCAGGTAAGACAAATAAATAAATCCGTTTCCTATAAATTTGGATTACAACACATATTCACCATATACATTTGTATAATTTATATCCTGGCTGCTGCATTCACTCACATTCACCGTCCTTGCATGAACTCTTTACACTCCATCCATATCGGCCCCTCTGTCCTTTCCTCTCCTATATATAGCACTCATGCTCTCTTCACATTGGTAAACAGCACAGATCCAGTCAGTGCCACCATCCAACACATGAGACGCTCTCACAAATCACTTAACCAACTGATCACTTTCTATCCTCCTCCTAGTCGCAGGAGATATTATTATTGTGCATTTGTATAGCGCCATTTATTCCATGGCGCTTTACATGTGAAAAGGGGAAATATAGACAAGTATAATGAACATGTGTAAGACAAGGAACACACAAGTACATAAGGAGAGGGGACCGTGCCCGCGAGGGCTCACAGTCTACAGGGATGGGTGAGGATAAAGTAGGAGAGGATAGAGCTGGTAGTGCGGTGGTTCAGTAGACCGAGGATCATTGCAGGCTGTAGGCTTGTCAGAACAGGTGGGTCTTCAGGTTCTTCTTGAAGGTTTCCATTGATGGTGAGAGTCTGATGTGTTGCGGTAGAGAGTTCCAGAGTATGGGGGAAGCACGGGAGAAGTCTGGTATGCGGTTGTGGGAAGAAGAGATAAGGGGGGAGTAGAGAAGGAGATCTTGAGATGATCGAAGGTTGCGTGCGGGTAGGTACCTAGAGACCATGTCACAGATGTATGGAGGAGACAGGTTGTGGATGTCTTTGTATGTTATGGTTAGGGTTTTGAATTGGAGCCTCTGGGTAACAGGAAGCCAGTGAAGGGCCTGGCATAGAGGGGAGACTGGGGAATAGTGGGGAGACAGGTGGATTAGTCAGGCAGCAGAGTGTAGGATGGACTGGAGTGGTGCCAGAGTGCTAGAGGGGAGGCCAGAGAGTAGGAGGTTGCAGTAGTCAAGGCGGGAGATGATAAGAGCATGCACTAGTGTTTTTATGGTTTCATGGTTGAGGAATGAGCGGATCCGGGAAATATTTTTGAATTTGAGGCAGCAGGAGGAGGCGAGGGCTTAGATATGTGGTTTGAATGAGAGCGCAGAGTCGAGGATCACCCCAAGGCACCGAGCGTGCGGGACTGGGGAAGAAAGCAGCCATTGACATTGATGGATAGGTCTGGTGGAGGGGTAGAGTGAGATGGGGGAAAGATGATGAATTCTGTTTTGTCCATGTTCAGTTTGAGAAAGCGAGCAGAGAAGAAGGCTGAGATAGCAGACAGACATTGTGGGATTTCAGTCAGTAAGGAGGCGAGGTTGGGTCCAGATAGGTAGATCTGCGCGTCATCGGCATAGAGGTGATACTGCAAACCTTAGGATTCTATGAGCTGTCCCAAGCCAAAGGTGTAGATGGAGAATAGTAGGGGTCCTAGGACAGAGCCTTGAGGAACACCAACAGACAGGGGGCGAGGTGAGGAGGATGATGAGATCCAGGATAGGGCCAAGTTTGTGATGCCAAGAGATGAGAGTCTGTAGCAGGAGGAAATGGTCTATGGTGTCGAAGGCAGAGGACAGGTCCAGGAGGAGGACAGAGTAGTGTCGCTTGCTCTTGGTGGTTAGTAAGTTGTTAGTGACTTTAGTTAGGGCAGTTTCAGTTGAGTGATGCGGTCGGAAGCCAGATTGTAACCGGTCAAAGAGGGAACAGGAGGAGAGGTGGGAGGACAGTTCAAGATATACATGCTGTTCCAGTAGTTTTGAGGCGCTCCAAACCCCGGCCCCCCATGTTATAGCAAGTCAAACCTCCCAACTGCTACACTCAGAAACCCCTCTAATCTTATTAATATTCCCTGCATGCCTTCTGTTTTACAATTGTGCCCTTTGGAATTCTCGCTCAGTGTGTAGTAAACTCCCCTTCATCCATGACTTCTTCCTTTCTAATTCTCTTAACCTTCTGGCTCTTACTGAAACCTGGATCCAGCAGTCAGACACCACTACTGCTGCTGCTCTTTCATTTGATGGACTACACTTCTCTCATACCCCAAGATTGGACAACAGAGCAGGTGGAGGTGTTGGTCTGATCCTATCACCCAAATGTACCTTTCAAGTTATCCCTCAAGTACCCTCACTTGTCTTCCCTTCTTTTGATGTCCATACTGTCACTCTAAGTCCCCTTCTCCATGCGAGTGTTGGTGGTGTATCGTCCTTCCGGCCCCTCTCATCAGTTCCTGGGTTGCTTTTCCACCTAGCTTCCACATTTTCTCTCCTGTGACTTCCCCACCCTCATGGGTGATTTCAACATCCCCATTGCTTTTCTCCCTCTCCCCATCTGCTTCTCACCTTTTATCTCTAACCTCCTCTTTCGGCTTCTCGAAGCATACTAACTACCACACACATGAAGATGGAATCTCCCTCGACTTGGTCTTCTCCTGGCATTGCTCAGTGGATGATTTCACAAACTCCACTCTCCCGCTCTCTGACCACAACCTTCTTTCATTCTCTATCAAGAACTGCCACCCCGTTCAGGTCACCCCGACTTTCCACACTTATAGAAACATGCAAGCCATTAACACCCAGAAACTCATGAAGAACTTTGATTCATCATTGGCCCCTTTCTCCTCCCTCTCATGTCCTGATTTTGCACTGAAGCATTACAATGAAACACTGCAAAGTGCCCTGGATAGGAAAAACAAGGGAGGGGTGCAGACATAGGGCTTCACCTGGTATAAATCAATGAAAATGAAAAAAGTACTCTAAAGTACTCACCCTTTATGGGCTGTGTTCAGACACAACCACTCACAACATTTTTTGCAGTTGTATAGCTGCTGCAGAGCTCGTGCAGGTGGAAATGTCCACTAAGAATCACAAGTTGAGGATCAAAAAAAGCACTTCTGAGCAACCGCGCTGCTACAGTGACACGAATTCTTCAGAAATCCTTATAAATCTTTCAAGTTCTTTATTAAATGTACTACAAAAACTACGCGTGTCACTGTAGCAGCGCGGTTGCTCAGACGTGCTTTTTTTGATCCTCAACTTGTGAAAGTGCCCTGGATGAAATTGCACCTCCTATACATAGAACAATACAACACAGATGGCGACAACCATGGCACACGCTGCAAACACGTTTCCTGCAGCGGTGTTCCAGGTGCGCCGAACGTCTGTAGAGAAAATCTAATCTACCTGAAGATTTCATCCATTATAAGTTTATGCTTAAAACATACACTGCTGCCCTTCACCTCTCTGTCATTAACTCATTTTCTGCTCCACCAGTTGAGAGTTCCCCTTCCGTTCTCACTCTGGTGGTGACAGGAGGTAGTGCGGTTGGTTTAAGTGGTAGTGATCTGCCACCATATGAGGAAGATAATGATTGGATCTCTGGAGTATCAGACTGGATATAAGACTGCCAACGCCCTATCTGGGTGCTGGTGATTCAGTCTGCTTCTCAGGTCCTGAACTTCAGCTCTCTTCCAGTCTTCTCAAGTTAAGTTTGTTTTTTGCTAATGTTCACACTTGTGCTTGTTGGTCAATTCAGTTTTTTGTGTAATCAGCCTGCCCCTGCTGGGGCTATGCTGAAATTCCACTCCTATTAATCAGTATTTGCCAATCTGCTTTTTGTCCATTATTAGATTGACCTCTTTTTTGCTCTGTCTCAGAATATTTCAGAGTGCTGATATAGGTTTTGAAGTCTAGTGACTTCAGGGTTAATTTTGCTATCAGAAGTGTTGGACAATATTTTTGTAGGTTTTTTTGGCAGATTGCAGACAGTGTCTTTCCTCTTCTGTCCTTTTTAGTTAGCCGGGCCCCATCGTTTGCTCAGCCTATTTTCCTGCCTTTGTATTTTCATCTTGTTAAACCATCAATACATGTGGGGGGCTGTCTTTCCTTTGGGGTCTGCTCTGGGGCAGTTAGTTTTCCTCTTTTCCTGCTTTAGGCTTATGTAGTTCTTCGGTTGTGACGAGGCGTCTAGGACCAATGTAGGAACGCTCCACGACTGTTGCTAGTTGTGCGGTTAAGATCAGGGATCTGCAATTTGCATAGTTACCAACTTCTCTGGTTTTCTGAGGCTTAGCTTGATGTCTTTTTTTTTTTTTCCTCCTCGGTTTCCCATTCATAACACCTCTCCCTAACAAATCTATTTCAACACCCTCATCACCTCACTATCCAATAACCCAAAACGTCTCTCTGACACTTTTCACTCCCTACTCAAAAGTGCAGGCCCCAACTACAGATCTCGGCGCTGATGATCTGGCCAATTATTTGAAAGAAAAAATTGACCATATCCGACAGGAAATTATCTCCCAATCCCCTCATACCATGCACTGTTCTCCCTCCCCCACTGCATCTAGCTCACTCTCGGTTTTGAACCAGTCACAGAAGAAGAAGTAATCGAGCTCCTTGCATCTTCTTGCCCTACCACTTGCACCAGTGACCCCATTCCATTACATCTCCTCCAGTCCCATTCCCCTGCTGTCACCTCTCACCTAACAAAAATATTCAATCTCTCTCTCTTCTGGTATCTTTCCCTTCTTATTTAAGAATGCTATCATACATCCATTACTTAAAAAACCATCCCTCGACCCAAACTGTGCCGCTAACTACAGACCTGTCTCTAATCTTCTCTTCATCTCTAAACTCCTGGAACGCCTGATCCACACCCGTCTTATCCGCTATCTCTCAGATAACTCTCTTCTCGACCTTCTTCAATCCGGTTTCCGCTCTTTACACTCTACTGAAACTGCCCTTACTAAAGTCTCTAAAGTCTCTAATGATCTACTAACTGCTAAATCTAATGGTCACTACTCCATGCTAATTTTCTTGGATCTCTCCGCAGTATTCGACACTGTGGATCATCAGCTCCTCCTCATTATGCTGCACTCCATCGGCCCAAGGACACCATTCTCTACTGGTTCTCCTCCTATCTCTCTGACCGTTCCTTCACTGTATCTTTTGCTGGTTCCTCTTCCTCTCATCTTCCCCTTACTGTTGGGGGTCCTCAAGGATCAGTCCTAGGTCCCCTCCTCTTCTCTTTGTCCAATAGGGGCGGTAAACAGTCAGTAGATTTGGTTTCCAGTACCATCTCTATGCTGATAACACCCTATTATACACTTCTTCCGATATCACACCTGCCTTTTTAGAAAACACCAGTGATTGTCTTACTGCTGTCTCTAACATCAAGTCCTCCCTCTATCTGAAATTGAACCTGTCAAAAACTGAACTTCTCGTGTTTCCTCCCTCTACTAACCTACCTTTGCCTGATGTTGCCATCTCCGTGTGTGGTTCCACCATTACTCCCCAGCAACATACCCGCTGTCTTGGGGTCATACTTGATTCTGAGCTTTAATTCACACCCCACATCGGATCACTGGCTCGCTCTTGTTATCTGCACCATTTCTAGAATTCGACCTTTTCTTATTTTTGACTCTGCAAAAGCTCTTACTGTTTCTCTTATTCGTTCTCGTCTGGACTATGGGTAACGCTCTACTAATCGACCTCCCTCTTACCAAAATCTCCCCTCTCCAATCTGTCTTGAATGCTGCAGCCAGGATTATATTCCTCACCAATCGTTATACCGATGCCTCTACCTTGTGCCAGTCATTACACTGGTTACCCATCCACTCCAGAATCCAGTACAAACTTATTACCCTCACCCACAAAGCTCTCCATGGCTCAGCACCACCCTTCATCTCTTCCCTTGTTTCAGCCTACCACCCTACCTGTGCCCTCCGTTCTGCTAATGACCTGAGGTTAACATCCTCAATAATCAGAACCTCCCACTCCCGTCTCCAAGATTTTTCACGTGATGCGCCAATTCTTTGGAATGCACTTCCCAGGTTGAAACGACTAATCCCCAATCCACAGTTTTAAGCGTGCCCTAAAAACGCATTTGTTCAGACTGGCGTACTGCCTCAACTCATTAACCTAATTATCCCTGTGTGGCTCATTTAAAAATATTTTTTACCATATTCAGGTTCCTTGCATCATGTTCTCACATGCTTGATGCATGTAATAGCCCTCTGTGTCTGTACTGTTAAATACTTAGGCTGTTAACTGGTTCATGCAGCATTACAGGAACACCCGATTCGTACACTATGGCTAGTCCAAACAATGAACCATCTACCTTTCATGTGTATCCCCTATTTCCTTATTGATCGTAAGCTTGCGAGCAGGGTCCTCATTCCGCTCAGTATCTGTTTTGATCTGTGTTTATTGTTATTCTGTAATGCTTATTGTCTCTCCAAGTTCCCTCTATAATGTAAAGTGCTGCGGAATATGTTGGCGCTATAGAAATAAAATGTATTATTATTATCATGCTCCTCTGCCTGCGACAACACTCGTGGAGGTGGTCCAGGGTGCAAGGCTGTGTTGTGATCCGTGCTAAATTCTGCACATTTCACGCCAAATTCACAGTTCCTGGCAAGATGAGAGGTTGTGGCACAGCATTTGAAGCAATGTTGTTTTCCTTGAGGAAACCTTTGCGATCCTCCAAAGACTTCTCCTTGAAGGCTCTGCATTTCAGTAGAGGATGTGGTTTCCTGTGTAGAGGACACTGCTTACTGACATCTTGAGGTTTATTCACTTCTGGAGGGGGCTTGCTTGTATTATGAGGAGGACCTATGGAAACAATATTAGTTTTGTGGACTGCCATGAGTGTCTTACTGGGTTTGTCATCGGGGGCAGTGGAACATGACACGGAACACGATAGCTGCTACTGCGCATGCGCCACTGGTGCCATTTTGATGAAATTACATTTTCTTTTATCCTACAATATTATATGCATAATGCAATACATACTACTGCGCGGGTGTAATTTTTGCTGAATGTAATATTTTTTTTCTTAACCCCAAAATATAATATGGATTATGTACCTCATATTTGCATTTTTAAGTTATATTTCACACTTTCAAAAATTTAGATTTACATTATATACTTTTTAATTTTTAATATTCCACTTTTCTAACTGTTAGCAATGTCGAATTGTACTAATTATGGCTTTCTTTGAACATGTAAAAACATTATTGTAATCCAAAAAGTTATTTGACCTTAAGTTTACATTTGCTTGTTGGTTCTGCTTGGCCGGTCTCCTATAAAAACAATCTTTGTTTTAGTTTAGCATTGTCTTTACTTAGAAGAAAGAAGCATGTCTGATGCATAGGGGACCTACCTATAGTGTATCTGGTGGAAGTATGTAAAGTGTCATGCCTTGGGCTACGAGGAATTATAGGGGGAAGGAAAACAAAGGGTTGATAAAAAAAAATGTGTGTTTCTTAGGACATATGATCTCAATAAATATCTAAATATAGTTATTATCCACATTAGCTACCACTCACCTTGGTACAGAATGCCAAAGAATTATTGAATTATATGATAGCAGCAACCTATTTGCTTACAATGGATTAGCCACATCTCAGTGATATGACAAAATTCACACACCCATGGAAACTGTGTATTTTCAAAAGAGGTTCATTTTATCATGGGTTTCATGTTCAAGAAATACTATTTTATTCCCAATAAGAATCTCATAAAGTCATACTGCTTTATTATTTTTTATGCATGGACACACATGTACATATGCTATACACAGGGCTGGGACAAGGTAATTTAGTGCCCTAGGCAGATGAAGTCAAGGGCCCTCTCCCCGATGAGCATCGCTGCTGAGTCACTAGTTTTGTGACGCAACAGCGATCTCACCAGCGAGATCCCTGTTTGTGACAGCTATCAGCAACCGGCCCCCCTGCCGGGTATCGCAGATCACTGTTGAAATGTGTGGACATTTTTGGGGTCGCTGGTCAGCACGCATCGCTGCGTGTGACAGGTGGGAGACCAGCGATCAGGAGCTGGTAACTAAGGTACACATCGGGTTTCTAAGGGGGCGCGCTGCGCCTAGAAACCCGATGTTTACCTTAGTTACCAGCGCGCTGATGCAGGGAGGTGGTAACTAAGGTACACATTGGGTTTCTAAGTGCTGCGCGTCCCTTAGAAACCCGATGTGTACCTCAGATACCAGCTCCCTACATCAGCGCGCTGGTAACTAAAGTACACAGCGACGCCGCGCACTCGGCGTCGCTGGTGCTGATTGCTGGTGAAGCTGTCTGTTTGACAGCTCACCAGCGATCATGTAGCGACTCGCCAGCGATCCTGACAAGGTAATATCGTTGTCGGGATCACTGGTGAGTCGCTATGTGTGATGGGGCCCTAAGCAAAGGAATAGGTCAGAGACTAGGGTAACAGAACCCCTAACGAACCACCCTCCCTCTCTGATGGGTCAAATAAAAAGCTTGGGTGACTACTTCCACTAGAATTGATACCTTTTGCACCAAAAAATACTAGCAAAAGTAAAAAAGTGGTGTACTTTAGGGGTGAGGTGGACCATTCATATAATTTCAGGGAAAAATCTCGATATTCATCCCCGCTGTCTCATATTTTTTATGCCAGACACAAGAACAGTCGTGGAAACTAATGTACTGTAGCTTAACTGTAACGGGGCCATTTGGTTTCAATCGAGGTGTTCATTATTTGGCGGATACCCTAGTGGAAGTTAAACAGACTCCATTATAGATAAAGGGATAGTTTTTGAATCCATGTTGAGACAAATATAGTTTGCAACAAAACTGATGGTGGTTGTGGTGCCTTATTCATTTATGGATATGGTTCTAGTAACATATTCATGTAGTGATGGTTATTCTGGTGCTGTATTCATGTATTACTGATGGATCTGGTGATGTATTTATGTAATGAGGATGGTTCTGGTGCTGTATTCATCAAGATAGCAGCAAAAAAATTTTGATCCTAAAAATTAACTTTTATTCCAATATTTAAAACCTGGATAATACCAGTATAGGAAACGGGGTACATGATATTTTTAACATACACATTATGCAATATATCAGGGCACTACACTCGCCCTAATAGGCCCTAGTGCGTCCCTTCCTTGCCGCGGAGGTTGGTACCCTATTATATGCGATGTGGCGCCCCCGCTCAACGTCGGTGACCCTAATAACACCCTAAAAAGACCCTAATCCACGACGAGGATACACAAAAAAACACAAACACACACAATTCCCGAAAAAATGACCCCTGGTGGAGAGACCATATACTGTCTCTAGGAGTGCACCGCATTGATCATTCGGCTGGGGTGATGAGACCCCTTGTGCTCTTTTGCCCCTGATGAACCCTCAGCATCTAAGAGGGGGAAACGCGTTGGGCTGGGCTCGATATCATCTGATGGCTGATAAGTATCTTTTTTGAATTTTTATGCTGACAGACTGATGGATGGCAATTTGTATATTGGGTCATTGGGTTACCCCATGAATGAATTTAATGGTGTTCTCTGCCATCCTCGCTTATAAAAGAGACTATTGTGTCTATTGTGTATTTTGAGGACTATTATGTCCTTTGGATATGTTAGATCAGCAAATATTCTTTCCTGATGAACTCCTTCTTGATTTGATCTATGCATTGCTGGTATGTGTAAACGTTTTTATAGAAAGCTACAGTCTGTCATCCATGCAGCATTTAGCATTTTTTCTACGAGATAAGTTTCTAATTGAGCTGCAACTATAAGCATTTTTTACTACGAGATATTAGTGTGGATATATACCCACCATTCTTTGTTAGAATAGGTGCACTCCTAGAGACAGTATATGGTCTCTCCACCAGGGGTCATTTTTTCGGGAATTGTGTGTGTTTGTGTTTTTTTGTGTATCCTCGTCGTGGATTAGGGTCTTTTTAGGGTGTTATTAGGGTCACCGACGTTGAGCGGGGGCGCCACATCGCATATATTAGGGTGCCAACCTCCGCGGCAAGGAAGGGACGCACTAGGGCCTATTAGGGCGAGTGTAGTGCCCTGATATATTGCGTAATGTGTATGTTAAAAATATCATGTACCCTGTTTCCTATACTGGTATTATCCAGGTTTTAAATATTGGAATAAAAGTTAATTTTTAGGATCAAAATTTTTTTGCTGCTATCTTGGTGTTTTTTCAGAGTTTTTGATCCATTATATATTTTTTGAGGTTTTTGCTGTATTCATCACCAGAGCCATCATCAGTACATCACACCAGTACATGAGTACATTAAGTGTATGTTTCCACTGTCAGGATTGCATCAGGATTTGACGCAGGTAAAATCTGTACCAAATCTGCACCTGAGGCCACTGGCAGGTCACCTGCGTTTTTGATGCGTTTTTACGTGTTTTTTTCATGCGTTTCTTTTGTAAGCTAAATAAAGATATATTTAACAAAAGAAAAAAAACAAAATTTATTCGGACTCCCATGACAGCACCATGAGAGAGGGGATCTGCCCTTCGGGAACAGGAAACCTACAGATACAAAAAGGGCGGCACCTCTCCCACGCATCAGTTGGTTTCCTGTTCCTGAGGGGACGGGATCCTGCAGATGACCGGATCCCAGGCTGGCCGGCCGGTACAGGTAGCGAGGGGGTCTCCTACCTCGGCCTCGTGCGGAGCTCCTGGAAGACGCCACTGTGGCCCAGGATGAGTGGCACGGCGGTGGTGTAGACAGCAGTGAGCGTTGTCCGGAGGAGGTCCGTCTCCATAAGCAGACCGCGCCGGTGAGTATACCCCCTGGGACTCTCAACTCCAGCGGCGCGATCGCGGTGGTCGGGGGGGGCGGCGCGGCTGCAGAGCGTTAGGGCCGGGGAGCGCTCCATAGTGCAGTGCCCGGGCGTCCCGCGTGACTTCCAGTCACGTCGGAGTCGCGGGGAAGTCAGGGGGTGGAGCCTCAGGGCGCTTCCGGGTCGGTGGCGCCACTGCGCAGGCTCGGAGACCCAAGATGGCGGCGCCCATCGGGAGGACGCCGGTAAGCGCCGGTTCCCCTGCCGAAAGCGGCGCCAGCTGGGGAGGGGGGCCCTATTAGGGGGGGCGTGGCAGGAGGATATCTGCTGTCCGGAGGAGGGGTATATAGGCAGGACCCTAGATGGGTGCCTTGCCTTGGCCACATTATTGCAAGCCAGTAATGGAGAGCGAGCAGGAGCAGCAGCAGCAAAAGCCGCAGCGGCAACAGCGACAATCTTCACTGCCGCCCCTGGATGACCTTAGGCAGGTCAAACAGAAGAAGAAAGAGGCCCGTGACAGTAAGGAGCGTCCGGGACGAAGTGACCAGTCCAGTCATAAGAGCTCCGCTAGGCGGACAGGAGCATCGACTGAGAAAAATCCCCCTCATTCTCCGGTACTTGATTGTGGCACTGGTAAGTAATCTTCGTGAATGTTCACTCAGTGACGGGGCCTCCTTCTGTGTTTTATTCTAGGGGAAGAAAGCTTCGAGTAAAACCAGACACAGGGAATGTGCACTCTGTGCATGCACGTTACCAGATTCATGCCCCAAAAAGTTATGTCCCCCCTGTATCCAGCAGACAGTGGCGGAGGAATCGCCGCAGTAGCGGCGTGTTTAAGGGATATAGTAAGGGCAGAGATGAAGGAAACCCTAAGATCCCTGTCCCAACCAGAGAGTGTAAGGGGTGAGGACCCGGTGGAGTCGGATACCTCGACAGAGTGGAGGAGAAGTAAGGGCTCCCATATTTCATCTCCCTCGTCCTCCTCAGAAGAAGAGGACTCTGGTTGGTTTTGCATGCCGCTCGACCGAGTAGACAAATTGGTAAAAGCGGTCAGAGGAACAATGGAGGTGGAGGAGCCGAAGCCTCAATTATCCATGCAGGATGTGATGTTCGGGGGGCTGGAGCAGAGGAAGCGTAGGGTCTTCCCACTAAACGAAAAGATCCAGGATCTCATCCGCAGAGAGTGGAAAAAGCCAGATAAAAGAGGGTCGCTACCACCAGCCCTCAAGCAGAGATATCCCTTTGACGACACAGCAATGAATACTTGGGACAAGGCCCCCAAATTAGATGAAGCTATTGCGAAAGCATCGAAAAAATCCTTGCTACCCTTTGAGGACATGGGGTCCCTTAAAGATCCTCTAGACAGGAAGGCAGATACCTTCCTTAAAAATACCTGGGAGATGGCAGCCGGTTCCTTAAGACCAGCAGTAGCATCGACTTGCACGGCCAGGTCCATGATGGTCTGGCTTGACCAGTTAGAGTCGCAGTTAAAACAGGGAACATCTAGACAGGCAATCCTGGGGGCCCTCCCAATAATCCAGGATGGCGCAGCCTTCCTAGCAGATGCCTCGGCTGATGCAGTCAGAATGGCCGCCAGGGCAGCAGGACTCTCTAATGCGGCTCGGAGAGCCCTGTGGCTGAAGTGCTGGCCGGGAGATATTCAGTCCAGGGCGAAACTCTGTACTATCCCGTGTGAGGGGGAATATTTATTCGGAGCAGTCCTGGACGAATTACTGGAGAAGGCCGGGGATGATAAAAAGAAATTCCCAAACCTTTGGTCTGCATCTTACCGTCGTCCGTTTAATAGGAGGAGATTCGGTCAAGGGAGAAGACGTAACCCTTCACCTAATAGAGACCGTCCCAGATGGGAGGATAAAAGGAGAAGAGGTACGGGCTTCATGTTCAGACGCTCGTCGAGAGAGCGTAAAAGACAAAACCAATGACTAGCAATTCCCGTGGGTGGTAGACTGTCATCCTTCCTCCCAGCATGGCTTCAGGTCACCAATAGTGACTGGGTGCGGAATGTGATATCCACCGGACTAAGGTTGGAGTTCACTCAAGTCCCACGGGATACCTTTAAACCAACACCCTTAAGGTCTTCACCCTTCGAGCAAGCGGCTTTAGAAGCAGAGGTCTTGAACCTGTGTCTAAAAAACGTTCTGATAGAGGTTCCAGATTCTGGAATCCATTGGAAATGGAATCCATTAGCACCTTTAAAATGGAATCCATTAGTTCTACAATAAAGATGCTGTTTGAAGGGTGTTTTATGGCACTAGTGGACTTAAAAGACGCATACTATCATGTGCCCATCCACGCAGATTTCCAGCAGTTCCTGAGAGTGGCGGTATCAATAGACGGTATAATCCGTCATTATCAATATAGAGCCCTTCCCTTTGGTCTCTCAGCAGTGCCCCGGGTATTTACAAAAATAGTGGCCGAGGTTATGGCTCATTTACGGGAAGTTGACATCTTAGTTATGCCATACTTGGATGATTTTTTGATTGTGGGAAATTCAGTGGACCATTGTCTATCTCAGATTAAAAAAGCTAAGTCCAGATTAGAGAACCTCGGATGGATTATACATTACGAAAAGTCCCGATTTCAGCCCTTAAAGGTCCAGAAGTTTCTAGGCTTGCTGTTAAATTCAGAAACCCAGCAGTGTCTGTTACCCGCAGATAAATTACAGCAGATACAGCAGCAGGTTCTTCGGGCAATCGATAGACCCTCCTTGACCCTCAGGCAGGCCATGTCCCTGTTAGGCTCCCTAACCTCATGTATCCCAGCAGTCATGTGGGCACAATTCCACACTAGGGCCCTTCAGAATGACGTCCTGGTTAATAGCAGAACCTTAGAGGGCTTCTTGCAGGGTCAGGTATTGCTAAGCCCCTCAACTATTACATCTCTTAGGTGGTGGCTCGATGTCGGAAATGTAGCCTCGGGGGTGCCCTGGGTGGTACAGATAACCCGCGTAATAACCACAGACGCTAGTCCTTGGGGTTGGGGGGCCCATATGGGGGACATAGTGGTACAGGGACAGTGGAACTCCGATGCTGAGATCTCATCTAACCAGAGGGAGCTGCTGGCGATTGAATTGGCCATTAAAAAACTCATTATGTATCTACAGGGCCATCATGTGAGGATACTTTCGGACAACCAGGTAGCGGTAGCCTATGTCAACCACCAAGGTGGAACCCGCTCCAACGCCCTGATGCGGATAACGGAACGTCTCCTTCAGATAGCAGAGAAAAATTTTCTATCTTTAACCGCGCTCCACATCAGCGGAAAAGACAACGTGAAGGCAGACTTTCTAAGCCGCAGGGCCCTAAGGCAGGGAGAATGGGCTTTAAACTCAGACATCTACAATCAGATTGTCCGCAAATGGGGTCGACCGGAGGTGGACCTCTTTGCCACCAAGGAAAACAGGAAGGAAAAAACTTTCTGTTCCCTAAATCCCAGGGAAAATCCACTGGCAGTGGACGCCCTCCTAATAAAATGGGACTTTTCGCTGGCTTACGCCTTTCCGCCTTTGAACCTTCTACCTCTGGTAGTGAGGAAGATCAGGGAAGACGGGGCAAGGGTCATATTGATTGCCCCCTTCTGGCCCAGAAGGACCTGGTTTGCATGGTTGAGGACCATGTCAGTAGGCGATCCTTGGGTACTGCCGAACCTTCCAGATCTCCTCTACCAGGGGCCAGTCAACCACCCACAAGTAGCGGGACTCTGTTTGACGGCATGGTGTTTGAGAGGACACTATTGAGGGATAGAGGGTTCTCAGAAAATGTAATCGATACACTCCTAAAAAGTAGGAAACAAACCACCACAGGTATATATGCTAGTACCTGGAGGCGATTCCTGTCCACCTGTGAGTTTAATATCAGGGATGGAATACATGTAAAACAGATCCTAGAATTCCTCCAGAGGGGTCTCGAGTTGGGCCTTTCCACTAGCACATTGAAAGTGCAAGTTTCAGCTTTAGGGGCCCTATTTGCATGCGACATTGCCGGTAACCATTGGGTAGCGAGATTCATTAAGGCAGTTACCAGATCAAGACCCATACTCAAAGATAGGTGTATGCCTTGGGACTTAAATTTAGTCCTGACAGCCATGACAGAGAAACCGTTTGAACCTCTGGATTCTGCTTCACTAAAGATATCACTTAAGACAGCCTTTTTGGTAGCAATAACATCTGCATGTAGAATAGGCAACATACAGGCACTTTCCAGATTACCTCCATACACAGAATTCTTACAGGATAGAGTAATCCTAAGGCCAGACACGGCATACCTTCCCAAGGTAGCATCTCATTTTCATAGGACACAAGAGATAGTTCTGCCTTCCTTCCTCCCTAATCCAACCAATCCTAAAGAACAAAGACTTCAGACTCTAGATGTTAAGAGATGCCTACTAAAATATTTAGCAGCCACGGATCCTTGGAGGAAGGAGAACGCATTATTTTTATCCTTCCAAGGTCCCAGGAAAGGGTATAGAGTGTCAAAGCGCATGTTAGCAAGGTGGATTAGGGAGGCTATCTCTCTTGCCTACACAGCAGGTGGCGGTCCGGCTCCACAGAACCTAAGGGCGTATTCCACCCGTGCCATGGCATCATCCTGGACAGAGAGATCGGGAGTATCAATTGACCAGATATGTAAGGCGGCCACCTGGTCATCTCCTTCTACCTTTTTTAACCACTATCGGTTGGACATGGGTGCCTCCTCAGATCTCACCTTCGGGCTAAGGGTGCTGCAGGCTGTAGTCCCTCCCTATTTTAGTTACATCTCTGTAATTCTCTCGTGGTGCTGTCATGGGAGTCCGAATAAAGTATTAAGTTATGTACCGGTAACAGTATTTTTCGGAAGCCCATGACAGCACCCTTAGGTCCCTCCCTTGTTCACGTAGAAGGGTGCACCCCTTTAGAGGATTGTTTTTGCGAGTTCACCTTATGTGGGAGATGGTTTAAAGAATTGTAAATAGGATGGATAGGTTGTATATATTGTGTATATGCGGTGTACTAACCATGGTAGCCTCTCAAGCTCTGTAATCCAACTGATGCGTGGGAGAGGTGCCGCCCTTTTTGTATCTGTAGGTTTCCTGTTCCCGAAGGGTGGATCCCCTCTCTCGTGGTGCTGTCATGGGCTTCTGAAAAATACCGTTACCGGTACGTAACTTAATACTTTTTTGTGATGTAATTTCTGATCCAACCCCCATCTTTAACATTTGTCCAGCCCACACTCCATTACACACACCGATAGATAGATATGGGTAGATCTATAGATTGTCTATCTATAGATCTGTCTGATAGATAGATGGATAGATGTGGGATACATAGATGGATAGATAGATGTGGATACATAGATGGATAGATAGGTAGGTAGATACATAGATCTATGTATCTATAGATTGATCCATCTATAGATCTATCTATAGATAGTAAAAGATCTGTGTTAGGCCGGAGTCACACTTTATGAGAAACTCGCACGAGTCTTGCACCTCAATACCTGGCACTGCCACCAGCACTCGGACCGGAGCATGCGACTGCATAGAAATACATGCAGCTGCACGCTCCTGTCCGAGTGTCGGCGGCAGTGCCGAGTATTGACATGCGAGACTCGTGCGAGTTTCTCGCATGTCTGACCCCGGCCTAATATGTAATGTCCTTTCCTTTTTTTTTTTTTTTTTTTTTTTTTAATAAATAAATTTTTTAAAAAAAATTGTGCGCAATTTTCTGCACCAGAGAGGGAAAGCTGATGGCCGGGGCCCATATTTGTAACCTGGGTAGGGGTTCCCATGGAGGTTACCAAGTTATGAATATTTGCCTGAAGCTAGCCTTTCTGGCTATTAAAATAGGGGTACCCCCCCAAAAAAAATGACTTTGGGTCCCCCTATAATTTATAGCCAGAAAGGCTATGCAGACAGCTGCGGGCTGATATTCATAGCCTAGAGAGGGTCCATGGATATTGGACACCCCCTGACTACAAACACCAGCTCTCAGCTGCCCCAGAAATGGCACCTCTCTCTTCCCACTGCCGTGTAGCTGTGGCATATGGGGTAATAAGGTGTTAATGTCACCTTTGATTGTAAGGTGACATTAAGCACAGTTAATAATGGAGAGGTGTCAATAAGACACCTATCCATTATTAATCCTATAGTTAAAGGGTTAAAAAAAGACAGCCAGAAAAAAGTATTTTAATGAAATAAAACACTACACAGTTTTCCATTTTTTTATTGCATGCCCAAATCCAAGCGAAGCCATCGATCACCTGAAAAAAATAAAATAAAAATCTGACCGTATAATCCCTGTCCGACTTAGTCCATTATTACGAGTGTCCTATGACAAGTCCAGCTTTGCTACATTTGGATGCATGACATCCAGATATAGCAGAGCTTGTAGATGACTGCCGGAGATCTCCGGTGATCATCTACACTGTGTACGTGACCGGAGATAAACCCAGGTCACGTACACGGCAGTTCTCGCGATAAGCTAAGTTATCGTGAGAACTGCAGTGGACGCGGACTTCCGGCAGCAGGACAGGTAAGAAATGTATTTAAATTAGTAGACATGTATAGTAAGCTGTGTTTACGCAGTTACTACGCATGTGACTATAATTTACCACATCTAATGATTGTATATGGGAAATTTATGCTGCAAACTTACGCTGTAAACAGACATGCTGCGTTCTGGAAAGACGCGTGTGAAGTTTCCACAATCAGTGATGGTTTGGGGAGCCATATCATCTGCTGGTGTAGGTCCACTGTGTTTTATCAAGACCAATGTTAGCGCAGCCGTCTACTAGGACATTTTTGGACACTTCATGCTTCCCCTCTGCCAACAAGCTTTTTGGAGATGGAAATTTCATTCTCCAGCAGGACTTGGCACTTGTCCACACTGCCAAAAGAACCAATACCTGGTTTAAAAACAACAGTATTACTATGCTAGATTGGTCAGCAAACTCGCCTGACCTTAACCCCATAGAGAATCTATGTATTATTGTGAAGAGAAAGATGAGAGACATCAGACCCAACAATGCAGACGAGCTGAAGGCTGCTATCAAAGCAACCTGGGCTTCCATAACACCTCAGCAGTGCCACAGGCAGATCGCCTCCATGCCACACCGCATTAATGCAGTAATTGATGCAAAAGTAGCCCTGACCAAGTATTGAGAGCATTTACTGATCATGCATTTCAGTAGAACAACATTTCAGTTTTAAAAATCATTTTTTCAAGCTGGTGTTATATAGTATTCTAATTTACTGAGATAATGACTTTTGGGTTTTCCCTGGCTGGAAGCCACAATCATCAACATTAACAGAAATAAACACTTGAAATAGATCACTCTGTTTGTAATGACTCTATATGAGTTACACTTTTTGCATTGAAGAACTGAAATAAATTAACTTTTTGATGATATTGTAATTTTGTGAGGTGCACCTGTAGCTTGTCCCACACAGCTAGCCCCCAGTATATAACATCCCCCATGTCCAGCCTCCATTATAACATCCCCCATATGCAGCCCCCAGTATATAGCATCCAACACAGTAAGTCCCAGTATATAATGTCCCCCACACCAGCCACTAGTATATAATGTCCCACATAGCCAGCCTACCAGTATATAATGTCCCCAAGTCAGCCTCCAGTATAATGTCCCCTTCAGCCAGCGCACAGTTAAATGTCCCCCACAGTCGGCACCCTGTCTATATAACGTCCTCTAAAACCAGCCCCCCAGTATATAACGGCCAAAATAAATAGCCAGCCCCCATTATATAATGGCTACCACAGCTAGGCCCCAGGATATAATGACTTCCACAGCCAGTACCCAGTATATAGTGACCCCCACATGCCAGCCCCCAGTATACAGTATATAATGGCCCCCACAGCCAGCCTCCATTGTATAATGACCCCCACATGCCATTGCCCAGTATATAATGGCCCCCACAGCTAGCCCTAGTATATTATGACCCCTACATGCCAGCCCCTAGTATATAATGGCCCCCCACAGCCAGCCTCCAGTATATAATGGCCCCCATAGCCAGCCCCCAGTATATAATTGACCCCACAGCCAACCCCCAGTATATAATGGACCCCACAGCCTGCCCCCAGTATATAATAACCATCACATACCTGCCACTAGCATATAATGGCCCCCACATCCCAATCTTCAGTATATAATGGCCCTCACAGCCAGCTCCCAGTATATAATAGCCCCTACATGCTAGCCTCCAGTATATAATGGCCACTACAATCAGCCCCATTATATAATGACCCCCCACAGCCAGCCCCCAGTATAAAATGGCCCTTACATGCCAGTCCCCAGTATATAATAGCCCCCACAGCTAGCCCCCAGTTATAATAACCCCCACATGCCAGCCCTCAGTATATAATGTCCCCATATGCTAACCTCCAGTATATAATGTCCCAAAATGTTAGCCTCCAGTATATAATGGCCCCTACAGCCAGCCCCAATATATAATGGCCCTCACAGCCAGCTCCAGTATATAATGGCCCTCACAGCCAGCTCCAGTATATAATGTCCCAAAATGTTAGCCTCCAGTATATAATGGCCCCTACAGCCAGCCCCAGTATATAATGGCCCTCACAGCCAGCCCCAGTATATAATGGCCCTCACAGCCAGCTCCAGTATATAATGGCCCCTACATGCTAGCCCCAGTACATAATGGCCCCTACATGCCAGCCCCCAGTATATTATGACTCCTACATGCCAGCCCCAGTATATAATAGCTCCCACATGCCTATATTTTGACGGCCTCATTCAATAGCAAACAAATGTACGAAGAAAACAAAGCAAACTAAAATGCACACCTATTCTGGGCTTCCTGTACACTGCGGCCGTCGTCTCTTCCTCTCTCTGGCACAGCAGTGGGTGCTGGATGGCGTGATGACATCACTGTATCACCCCATTCGATGTCTCCTGCAAGCATCATCTCCAACAGAAGAGCGCAGGCAGAGAAAGGGGTGAGCCTGCGCCCCGGCCATCACTGTGCTGAATGCCTGCGGCCGGAGGAAGATGCTGAGTGACCGAAAGCATTAAGCCATGTCTATTGTGTTTGCTTTTTATTCCTCAAAGTACACCTCTCTTTGGTAGGTAGGAGGAAGCGCCCTAAGTGGGGGATTACCCTGCCTACCCCTCGCCCTGGCTAAACATACCTGTGTTTCTATTGTTGTCTTTATTTACATTTATTGTCCTTTTCTTCCAGAATATGTGTGGAAAGAGGAAATATATTGGAATTTGGCTGCTTGTCTCTTCTTTGCTTTCTACACAATTCATTCATAGTCATGGACAGGAGTATTCAGGAGACCATTCAGGTAAATCTCAAGTTACGGGGAAATGAACAAACACAGAGACATGTATCAAATATATTTTATTTTTTTCTTCAATTTTTAATATCACTATTAAAAAAGAATAAACCTTCAGTCTTGCGGTTTTCACACTATCCATTGGGCCACATATTAGTATTTCCTTCCTGTAATGATCACTTATCAGTAGTCCTCTCATTATCATCACAGTCAGGATTACAATGTAAAGCATCACCTTTATGTGAATAACAGCCAATTCAGCATTCACAATAGCTGATGTTACAGCTCACCTCCTACCCCTTCCTGCATAATGAACTCTGTATGTATCACAGAACATGCATAGAAAACTCTCCCATAAAAGTCTGTCATCTTCAGACACCCGTTTTCTGCATTTATGTCGATGCTGTAAAGCATAACTCTGAACTGCTGTTAATAAAGTACAACAGTACTATAAACATCATATGTACCACTGGTTCCACAACTTACACACGTGGTAAAAATTGTTGGTACCCCTCGTTTAATGACAGAAAAACCCACAATGGTCACGGAAATAACTTGAATCTGACAAAAGTAATAATAAATAAAAAATCTATGAAAATGAACAAATGAAAGTCAGACATTGCTTTTCAAACATGCTTCCACAGAATTTAAAAAAAAATAAAACTCATGAAATAGGCCTGGACACAAATGATGGTACCCTTAACTTAATATTTTGTTGCAAAACCTTTTGAGGCAATCACTGCAATCAAACGATTCCTGTAACTGTCATTGAGACTTCTGCACCTTTCGACAGGTATTTTGGCCCACTCCTCAAGAGCAAACTGCTCCAGTTGTCTCGTGTTTGAAGGTTGCCTTTTCCAGATGGCATATTTCCGCTCTTTCCAAAGATGCTCAATAGGATTTAGGTCAGGGCTCATAGAAGGCCACTTCAGAATAGTCCAATGTTTTCCTCTTAGCCATTCTTGGGTGTTTTTAGCTGTTTGTTTTGGGTCATTATCCTGTTGCAAGACCCATGACCTGCGACTGAGACCAAGCTTTCTGACACTGGGCAGCACATTTCGCTCTAGAATCCCTTGATAGTCTTGAGATTTCAATAACCATGCACAGATTCTAGACACCCTGTTCCAGATGCAGCAAAGCAGCCCCAGAACATAACAGAGCCTCCTCCATGTTTCATAGTAGGGACAGTGTTCTTTTCTTGATATGAATCATTTTTCTGTATGTGAACATAGAGCTGATGTGCCTTGCCAAAAAGTTAAATTTTTGTCTCATCTGTCCATAGGACATTCTCTCAGAAGCTTTGTGGCTTGTAAACATGTATTTGGCAAATTCCAGTCTGGCTTTTTTATTATTTTTTTTCAACAACGGTGTCCTCCCATGAAGTCCATTTTGGCTCATACAAAGACTGATGGTGCGATCTGACACTGATGTTCCTTGAGTTTGAAGTTCACCTTTAATCTGTTTAGAAGTTTTTCTGGGCTCTTTTCGTATTATCCATCGCTTTGATTTATCATCAATTTTCCTGCTGCAGCCACGTCCAGGGAGGTTGGCTACAGTCCCATTGAGCTTAAATTTCGGAAAAATTTGTGCAACTGTAATCACAGAAACATCAAGCTGCTTGGAGATGGTCTGATAACTTTTACCTTTAACATGTTTGTCTATAATTTTCTTTCTAATCTCTTGAGACAACTCTTTTCTTCACTTCCTCTGGTCCATGTTGAGTGTGATACACAGAATGTCACCATACAGCACAGTAAGTATCTGTAGCCCTCTCTACAGGCCCACTTACTGATTCCAAGAGTGTAAAGCCCCCGTCACACATAGCGATCTCGCTAGCGAATCACAAGTTTTGTGACGCAACAGCGATCTCACCAGCGAGATCTCTGTGTGACACTGAACAGCGACCGGCCCCCCTGCCGGTTATCGCTGATCGTCCTGAAATAGCCAGGACATTTTTTTTTTTTAAATTCGTTTATTAAAATTTGAAACAAGAAAAGGATGTAATGTTCAGCATACATATTTGCTTGTGAACATTGTACAGAGCATACACATTACCGTCTATTTGTTAAATACTAAACAAAAGTTGAACACTCTTATTAATAATATATGGGTAATATATGCATAATCCCCCAAGCATATACAATGACCAACAGGCTATACATTATGAGCATGTACATCAATCATAATGTAGATTAATTATAAGTTACTAAACTACGACTACGTCAACTATTTACTAATTTGCAGCCTACTATCTTGCACTATATTATCTCATATGCAATGTCTCCGTTCTACAAAGTAAGACGAGAAGAATTCCACCTCTCCCAGATCTTTTCAAATTTTCCCAAGCATCCCCTGTTCTGATATAATGTGCGCTCGTATGGAACAATCGTATTTACCAAGTCAATCCAAGTTCTAAGAGAGGGACATGAATTTCCCATCCACCGTAGTGCCAATACTTTCCGTGCCATAAACAGCGTCTCACGTAGAAAAATCCCAACATGGTGACCCCAAATCTTATCCTCCCATACTCCAAACAAGAAGACCAGTGGTTCAAGAGGGATAGGCGTTTGCACCAGTGATGACAAGAATAGCGTCACCTCTTTCCAGTAATGTAGGATAGTGGGACATTGCCATATCATGTGAATAAAATCTGCATCTGGTGAGTGACATCGCAGACATTCTGATGATTGGAATCGACCCATCCTAAAAAGTCAAATCGGAGTCAAATATGATTGGTTTATTATATACAGCTGTATCATTCTATTATTAATAGATGGTGATACTCCGATCGGAGACTCCAGGATCTCTTCCCACTCCTCTCCCTGCGTATTAGGAATGAGTCTTTCCCACTTCCCTTTAACAGAGCTTATGGCAGATTCTGCTCCCACCGACAGCATGTACGTATATAAAGAGGAGATAAGGCCTTGGGGACCCTGTGAATTAAGAATTCCTATCAAAGGTAGGGACGAAATGGCACGGCCCTCACCCATACACCTTATGTGTGACTGAAGAGCAGATCTTAGTTGTAAATAGCGGAAAAATTGAGATCTTGGAACATCACGTTTAGCCTGTATCTGTTCGAAAGACATTAAAGGTTCCATGATCGTACAGGTCTCCTATCAAGGAGACATTATGTTGAATCCAAAAATCAGTGGACGGGTGACTTAGTAATACCGGAAAATAGACATTTTTCCATAGGGGCATTTCAGCTATGATATCCTTAAATCCAATCACTTTCTTTGCCTCCATACTAATCGTGCCAGACGGAGCAAGGGCAGTAAACGAGGGACACTAGACCTCTCCAACTCCAGGAAACCCAGTGGGCAATCAGTTCTTGCCACGTGAAGCAAGTGACTTTCAAAATTAGGAAGATAATTACCCGGCATCCATTTACTTAGGGCTTTAGCCTGGCCAGCCAAATAATATAGGAAGAAATCTGGCAGCGCCGCCCCACCTCCCTTTTTAGGCCTCTGTAGAGTGGACAATTTAAGTTTGGGTCAGGTTTTCCCCCAAATAAAAGATGTGACCTGGGAATTAAGATTCACAAAGAAGGACTTGGGTACCATTACAGCATTGTGCCGAAGGGAATAGCTAAGTTTGGGAAGTAATATCATTTTAATCAGGTTAATGCTTCCGGCCACAGACAGCGGTAATTTGCTCCAAGTTGCAAATTTAACTCTAACCAGCTCTAGCAATGGGTAGACAATAAGTTGTAAGTCGAGCGTACTGTTATGGGATACATGGACACCCAGGTATTTAAAGCTAGAAACAATAGACAACGAGGAGAGAGCCTCAAGTCGAGGCATCAGGGAATGGGATAGGGGTAACAGGGCAGACTTTTCCCAATTTATATATAAGCCCGAATATTTACTGAATCCATCTATGGTGGCAATCACTTGAGGCAAAGTTTCCTCTGCCTCATCCATAAATATCACCATATCATCTGCATATAAACCTATGGTGTCTACCCGACCTGCTATATCTATACCCCTAATACCAGGGGAAGACCTTATACGTATTGCCAATGACTCAATCGCAAGGGCGAAGAGGGCCGGGGAAAGGGGGCACCCCTGACGGGTCCCCCTGTGTAATGAAAAGGACTCAGATATGGAATTGTTCACGATAATACGGGCTTTAGGCTTCATATATAGTGTTTTGACCCATTTAATAAACTTATCACCAAAGCCATATCTCTGTAGGCATGCGGAGAGGAAAGGCCACTCAAGAGAGTCAAAAGCCTTGGCGGCATCTAACAATGCCAGTGTCCATTTGTTGTCTGGCACTAGAGAACTATATTGGACTATTGACTGGACTCCTCTGATGTTAATTGAAGTGCTCTTACCAGGCATAAAGCCTGTCTGGTCAGGATGTATAAGGTTTAGTATAATCGAATTTAATCTGGTGGCAAGAATCTTAGTAAGGATTTTATAGTCCACATTTACTAACGATATGGGACGATAGGATCCACATTCTAAAGGGTCCTTCCCCTCCTTCCTATGCACTATGATATTGGCCTTGTAAAAGGATTCAGGCATAGATTCCCCCACCCATATTCCCCGAAATACCTTTATCAGAAGTGGCGTTAATATGTCTCGGTATTTTCTATACAATTCAATAGGGAACCCGTCCGGCCCAGGAGCCTTCCCAGATGCCATGTCTGTTATGGCATTCTCTATCTTCTCCACAGTGAATTCAGTGTCCATAAAGGCTCGCTGATCAGGATCTGAGGTAGGGAATGTTACATCTGACAAGTAATCCAAACACCCCAAATCATCAGAGCCACTTTTAGATTCATATAACGACTTATAATAATCACAAAAGCAGCCGAGAATCTCCTCAGTTGAAGACACCAACGAATCATCTGACTTAGGGATCTGTAGTATTGTGTTAGAGGTTTTATGTTGGCGCACCAGATAGGCCAAAAATTTACTTGCTTGGTTTCCCAGCTCAAAATAAGACTGGCGAGCAAAGAATAATTTGCGCTCAGACTTAGTGTCCATATGCTGGGTGTATAATCGCTGGCCAGCCCACCACTCAATCCTATTGCCATTAGTTTGGTTAGATATGGATGCAGCCTCTGAATCCTTCAATCGACATTCCAATGTGGTACTAGCAGGTACGCTGGATGCAGTGACGAGACGCGAGACGGTCTGGTGTTTCTAGAAATAACATTTATAGGTAACTATCCGCAGGGGTAGTCAATGCAACCGAACAAATAACAGGAATTGTCCTCACAGGGACTCAATACAAGCAAACACGGAAATATGAGAACACCACTACGTCCGGCAAAAGCCGGTCACTATAGGGCCACGGTATGGCTGACTACGGGTCCTTAGCTATATATAGTGTCACTTAACCGTCCCGATGTCCCTCGGCGTCCTGGACGATGGTTCTTCGGCATAGCAGCCGCTGGGCCCAGCCGCTGAAGATCTTTCGTAGTCTTCGAGCGTTCCAATACTCCGGTGAAGCAGGGGCACAACAGGCCCTGGAGGAGTCCTTGGACAGATGGACCGCAGCCCCTGGATAGGGGAAAGCAGCGGCGATGCGAGGTGGCGGCTGGCATGCCACCTGCGCAGCCAGAGACTGCAACGGAGGACCCGCGGCGAGCAACGCCCGGCCCTTGCCGCGGACTGGAGCAGGACAGTGGTGGCCGCCGACGGCACAGAACTAGCCGTGGCCACGAGTAGAAGCGGGGCAGCGGGAGACAGGCCGCAGCCTCGGGCTGAAGTGAGGCGGCAGCGGCCGCTGGTGTCCGCAGGTAGGCCGCAGCCGTGGGCAGGAGCGAGGCGGCAACCGCCGCGAGTGACCGCGGGCAGGCCGCAGCCACGGGTTGGAGGAAGGCGGCAGCGGCCACTGGGCGATGCGGAGCAGTGGTTCTCGGGCGATCGTCTCGGTGCTGTCCCACTGATGTCCAGGGGGAGAATCTCTCCTGCCTCTGGCCTCCTTCCTGGCTCTGGTGAGTCGCTCTGGCTCTCAGTCTCTCCCACGGTCTCCTGCTCCTTCTATCTCGTTCTGCTGACTCACTGTGACTTGCGTTCCCTGCCCCATTTATATTGGCTCCTCCCCCAGCCCACCTCTCAGTCTCCACGGTCCGTCCCTGAACTCTGTCCCCGGAAACAGTTTCCCCCGGAACCCAGGTGACTGTCCCCTTGGTTCCAACCCGGACACTCGGCGGGGATCCTCTCTCCCACACTCCCCCACCCTGTATGCTCGCCAGTCCTCGGGCGAGGGCTTTGGTAGACTTGAGATAGTCTTTGGAGACGACAGTTCTTGTCGCCATAGGAACTGGTCCTGTTTGTAGCGTTCAGGGGGTTTGCCAGCTGTTGACCGCTCGGAGCGTCTAAGTTTGACTGTGGTGAGGCTTTCTGGGGTTCTGGATGGCGGTAGGTTGGTTGATTCTGGTGGGCTAACTGGGTCTGCTGCAATGTCACTACTTGGAGGGCTGTTGTGAGTTCATTCTCCTCTTCACCTTTGATGTCTGATGAACTCCCTCTGCTGGTGAAGAGAGGTAGTGAAATTGATTGGGATGGGAAGAACCTGTCATCTGAACAGGCGGAGTGTGAATGGACATCTGGTTTTCTGAGTGGATATAAGGCAGCCGACGCCCTGCAGGGCTGCTGGTGATCCTTTCTGCTCTGAGCTCTTGCATCCAGCTTGGTTCCTGTCTACTAAAAGCTAAGTTTTTGCTCTGCTGTTTTTCCATGAGATTTTGTCTGGTTTGCTTAGTGTTTGTGTTCAGCTAGTCCTGGTTGGGACTGGCTGAATTCCATTTTTGTCTCTGATCAGTTGATCTCTTTGCTCTGTTTTCAGAATATACCTGAGTGCTGATATAGTGATTTTGAAGTCTAGCGACTTCAGGGCCTTTTTCCCTATCAGACGGTTGGGACATTTTTGGTAGGGTTTTTTGCGGATTGCAGCCAGCATCTTTTCTGTCCTGTCCTATCTAGTTAGTTGGGCCCCATCGTTTGCTCAGCCTGTCTTTCTGTCTGTGTTTGTGTTTTCATCTGTTTTTCACCGACAATACATGTTGGGGGCTGTCTATTGCTTTGGGGTCTGCTCTGGGGAAGTTTAGATTTCCCCTTTCCTTCTTTAGGCTTATGTAGTTCTCCGGCTGTGACGAGGGGTCTAGGGCACCGTAGGAACCCCCCACGGCTACTGTTAGTTGTGGTGTATAGGATCAAGGGTCTGTAATCCGATAGCTACCAACCTCTCCGGTTTTCTGGACTTAGCTTGTATTTTTGTTTTCTCCTCATCTGGTGACTCATTCATAACAGAATCAAGACAAAATCTCATGGAAAAACAGCAGGGCAAAAACTTAGCTTTTAGTAGACAGGAACCAAGCTGGATGCAAGAGCTCAGAGCAGAAAGGATCACCAGCAGCCCTGCAGGGCGTCGGCTGCCTTATATCCACTCAGAAATTCCAGATGTCCAATCACACTCCGCCTGTTCAGATGACAGGTTCTTCCCATCCCAATCAATTTCACTACCTCTCTTCACCAGCAGAGGGAGTTCATCAGACATCAAAGGTGAAGGGGAAGAATAAACTCACAACAGAGGGCCCACGGATGTGGCTGGGAAATCCTCTTCGTCATCCAGGTCCCAGACTGTTGACGGGGGGGTCGGGGACCTGAGGGATTGGCTTGGGTCGCATGGGATCAGTGGACGCACAGGGGCGCAACATATTTCGGTGCACAGTACGAGTGAGAGGTGCGTTTCCTTCGGATTGTATTTCATACACAGGCCCGTTGGGGCTTATCCGGCGCAACACTTGGTACGGGTTCTCCTCCCACTGTGGTTCTAACTTGTTTTGGGGGCGTTGATCTAGTACGAGTACCCGATCCCCAGTCTGGAAGTCAATTGGTGGGGGCAGTGCTCCCCCCGGGTGTTCTAGATCCTGGAGCTTTGAATGGACGATTCGGTGGAGGGTCTACAGCCGGTGCCTGTGGTTTCGGACCCACGAGGATACTCTGGTCCACGGTTGGGGTTCCTCTGGGTTTAACTCCACTTCTGTGATTCCTTTGCCTTCCCGTCCAAACAGCAATGAGTAGGGGGTGTAACCAGTCACCCGGTGGACCCGGTTATTATATACCTACAGCAGCTCAGGGACGTATTCAGGCCAGCAGGCCTTTCGGTCACTCTCCAGGGTATGCAGCATTTGGATTAGTGTCCGATTGAATCGTTGGCAGGCTCCGTTTCCCTGCGGGTGGTATGGTGTAGTCCGAGACTTATCGATACCGTAGAGATGTTGTAGTTCTTCCATGACTCTTCCTAGGAAGCACGCTCCTTGGTCCGAATGTATCTGTTGCGGACAGCCGTACACTTGGATAAAGTTTTTACAAATCGCATAGGCGGCCGACTCCGCTGTCTGGTCTCGGGTGGGGGTGACCACGGCAAACTTGGTGAAATGATCCACCATAACGAGACAATGTTCATACCCCTGGTAGGCAGGACCTATGGTCAGATAGTCCACTGTGAGGAGCTCGAGGGGAGCTGATGTTACTATTGTCTGCACTGGGGCTCATTGCGCGGGAGGTTTAGCGAGCTCGCACAGGTGGCAGGTTCGGCAAACTTCTTCCACAGCAGCGTGCAAGCGTGGATGGTACACTATCTGCTGCAACCATTGCAAAGTCTTTTGAACACCAAAGTGAGCCCCCTTTTCATGGGCTTCCTGAGCCAGTTGGCTGAGATTGGTTCCGGGCACGATCACCTGCCATATTGTAGCAGATGTTGTTCGTGACACGGCTCTCCGATATAAAAGTCCCTTTTTGATGACTAGTTTCTCTCACTGGCGCAACATCAGCAACATATCCTGGGTCAAAGTCGGTCTCTGTGAGCCAGTGGGCAATTAGCCGGTGGCCACCCATCAGCGCAATTTCTCCATCTTCCTGCTGGATCCACTTGTCGCGTGGCTGTTCTAGCATTCCCCCTAAGGGTCCCGGATGAGGTGCTTCTTGCGTGGTGGCTGTAGCGCGGCGGTGGTGAGGGCGAATGGCGTCTCTTCTCCTTCTAATTCGTCGTCTCGATTCCTCCCTGGGGTGGTGTGTCGGATTCTGGAGAGTGCGTCAGCGTGCACGTTTTCAGCCCCTCTTTTGTAGATGATCTTGTAGTTGAACTTGGCCATCCGAGCCACCCACCGCTGCTCCAGGGCCCACAGTTTGGCATTCTCCAAAAGGGCTAGTGGGTTGTTGTCAGTCCGCACCACCACCTCAGAGCCCGCCAGATACTCTGCGAACCGCTCCATCATTGCCAACACTACCGCGAGGAGCTCGAGCTTAAAGGAGCTGTAATTGTCCGGGTTGCGTTCGGAGTCATGCAGCGACCGGCTACCATATGCGATCACTTTCTCTCGGCTGTCCTGCACCTGTGACAACACAGCTCCTTGTCCCTGGAGGCTCCCGTCGGTATGCAGGATGAGCGGTTGCGAGAAATCCGCTTACGCCAATACCGGGGCTTCCGAGAGTGCAGCTTTGAGATCTTGAAACGCATCCTCTTGCGATTGCTGCCACTGGACCTTCCATCCATTCGCCCCGGCTGGCGTCCCCTTCAGCAGGTCCTGCAGGGCTTTGGCTCGGCGTGCAAAATTCTTCACGAACCGACGGTAGTAGCCGGCCAACCCCAGGAAGGCCCACACGTCTTTCACCGTCTCGGGGGTAGGCCACCCCTGGATGGCAGCAAACTTTTCCAGGGATGGTTTGACACCCTCTGCCGAGACGGTATGCCCCAGATATTCGATCTGGGTGCGGAACAGGTGGCATTTCTGGGGCTTTACCTTCAACCCGTACTTCTGCAGCCGGCAGAGCACCTGCCCCAACCGCTGCAGGTGGTCCTCAAACGTGGCGGAATAGATGATGATATCGTCCAGGTATATCAACGTGGCTTCAAAGTTGAGGTCTCCCAGACACCGCTCCATCAACCGCTGGAAGGTTCCTGGGGCGTTGGCCAGCCCGAACGGCAGCCGATTAAACTCAAACAGTCCCATGGGAAGGATAAATGCCGTCTTGGCTCTGTCTTCCTCCAACATCGGCACCTGCCAGTACCCACTGGCCAGGTCTAGAGTTGAGAAGTACGTTGCGTTCCCCAAGGCGGACAGAGACTCTTCTATGCAGGGCAGTGGATATGAGTCCTTGATGGTGCAGGCGTTCAACTTTCGGTAATCCACACAAAAACACAGAGTGCCATCTTTTTTGCGAACCAGTACAATGGAGGCTGCCCAGGGGCTCTGGCTTTCTCGTATGACCCCCTTCCGAAGCATTTGAACTAATAGGGTTTTCATTTCATGGCATACCTGCGGTGGAATTTGCCGATATCACTCCCGGAAGAGGGCCGCTTCTGCCGTGGGGATCCCATGCGTGATGGTTGTGGTACACCCAAAGTCATCCTCATGACTGGCGAAGACACCGTAATATTGTTCGAGAAGTGTTTCTACCTGGAGAAGTTGGGCTGGCGCTAGGCCGGAAAGTTCGGCCCGCATTCTCTCCAGGATGGCCTGACCTTTCTCCTGGGTCGAGGATATGGCAGTCTGTAGGGTCTGTATTGTTACTGCCCAAGGATCTCGGGCTGCACCTTCAACTGGACCGACAGCATCTCCTCCAAAGGTCTTACTAGTTTGGCCATTTCGGCCCGGGGCTTCAAGGTGATATCTTGGTCTTCCAGGTTGTCACAACGCACCAGGACGGTCCCTTCCCACACTGTGGCGAGGGAGCAGGCTACCAGTATGCCAGGGTGCAGACGCTCTGAGTAGCATGGTTCCACCTGCACCTCCATGCCCTCCAGTGGCATCGGGGCGCGGATCGGCAGGGCCATCCCCGTCTGCCCTTGCGGAAGCATGAGCAGGGGATCCGCCGGCACGATGACTTTGCCCAGCGCCTCACCCTCCTGGCACTTCTGGAGCACTCGTGCCTCCCGCACCAACCGCTGGAAGACCTGCCCTTGGGCTATGTGAGAACCCCAGTGGCTCAGAGTCTCTTGTGTGGGCTCATTGAGGAGGAGGTTGCCGAACTCTCGTAGTATGTTCATAACCAGAGTAACCGGATGTTTGCTGTTTGTCTCCCCCTGGGTCAGAACCACTCCCCGGAGGCCGAGTTATTTGCCGCTTATCGAAATCTGCATCCAGGCTACGACGACAGGAACTGGTAGCTGAACTGGTAGGCCGCAGCCACGGGCAGGAGCGAGGCGGCAACGGCCGCGAGTGACCGCGGGCAGGCAGCAGCCGCGGGCTGGAGGAAGGCGGCAGCGGCCGCTGGTTGACGTGGGGCAGCGGTTCTCGGATGGTCGTCTCGGCGTCGTCCCACTGATGTCCAGGGGGAGTATCTCTCCTGTCTCTGGCCTCCTTCCTGGCTCCGGTGAGTCGCTCTGGCTCTCAGTCGCTCCCACGGTCTCCTGCTCCTTCTGTCTCATTCTGCTGACTCACTGTGACTCGTGTTCCCCGCCCCATTTATATTGGCTCCTCCCCCAGCCCACTTGTCAGTCTCCACAGACCGTCCCTGAACTCTGTCCCTGGAAACAGTTTCCCCCGGAACCCAGGTGACGGTCCCCTTGGTTCCGACCCGGACACTCGGTGGGGACCCTCTCTCCCACACCATCACATCATCCTCTCTTGAGGTTACCCGCTTAATATAAGAAATTGTGGAGGACAAGCAGCCCCTCAGATATGCCTTAAGGGTATCCCAAAATAAATTAATATCCTGAGGTTCCTGGTGGAACAAAATGAAGCAATGCAATTGATCCATTGTTCTATCGGGGGGGTACTATCAGTTTCAGCCAGAAAGGGTTCAACTTCCAAACTACCCTGTTATTTAATTGCCCTTACTTAAGTCTAAGGATGACCGGGCTATGGTCTGAGATCCCTCTACTGCCATGTTCTATATTATCTACCCACATCGCCAGACCACTGGATCCGAATATGTAATCTACGCGTGATAGGGAGCGCTTAGTAGATGAGTGGCAAGTATACTCTCTCAACTCAGGGTGCCGCACTCTCCACAAATCTAGCCACCCGCTACCCTCCATAAATAGCGACAGCTGGGCTGCTGTCCGCGAAGGAACCCCCCCAGATACTCCATCATCCAATCTCAATTTATCAAAACGGTTATTCATGACCATATTGAAGTCCCCCATACAGATAACATCCGCATCCGGATAATTTAGGGCGAAGCTCATCGCCTTCTGAAGAATGGACATATTAGCTGGGGTGGATTCTAAACACATACAATTACAGTGTTGGCCATAAGTATTGACACCCCTGCAATTCTGTCAGATAATACTCAGTTTCTTCCTGAAAATGATTGCAAACACAAATTCTTTGGTATTATTATCTTCATTTAATTTGTTTTAAATGAAAAAACACAAAAGAGAATGAAGCAAAAAGCAAAACATTGATCATTTCACACAAAACTCCAAAAATGGGCCAGACAAAAGTATTGGCACCCTCAGCCTAATAATTGGTTGCACAACCTTTAGCCAAAATAACTGCGACCGACCGCTTCCGGTAACCATCAATGAGTTTCTTACAATGCTCCGCTGTTTCTGGAGTTCCATAGAAAAATCCGGAAAAATTGAGATCGTGGCATTGTTGAACTTGATGGGACTTTTCTGTCGAGCTAGACGTAGAATCGCATCCCTGTCCCTGCAATTGAGGAGACGCGCCAGAAAATGTCTAGGTGGGGCTCCAGGAGGAAGAGGTCTTGTAGCAACCCTGTGTGCCTGTTCCACAGCAATTGTTGACCTTCCGATCGTTCCGGCAGACCAATAACTCGAATGTTATTCCGACGCATTCTATTCTCCAGGTCGTCTGCTTTTTGCCTCCATTTTTGCCTCCACCGAGCCCACCGCTTTCGTAAGCTTGGCCTACATGGGTACAATGGTGTCCTCTACCTTGGACACCCTTGTCTCCACCTCCATAATGCGCCCTCTCATGGCCTGCATATCTTGTCAAAGACTCCCCACCTCGGTATGCACGTCCTCTATTTTCCCCGTCAGCGATGTCCTAGTTAAGGAAGATGGCCTGCATCAGTTGTTCAGATGTTTGCATGAGGGTTAATTCCTCCTGCTCACTCTCCTCTTCACCCTCAGAAGGACGGTTTTTACGCTGAGTCTGAGAGGGGTTATTTCTGAGGGACCGTGCGGTATCAGAATGGTCAGGTCTAGCAAACTCTTTCAATTTTTCGGCTGCTCCTGCCCCCTTAGAGCGGTTCATTTTCAATAGCAATATGGCACAGCCGGGTAACAGTAATGGTATATCCAGGGGATTCTCAGATCCAAGTTATGAGCACAGCAGTGCTATAATATAATGGTGACAAGTGTCCCAAGGGCAACACAGAGCAATAGGGCTCTAACAAGTAAACGAGAGGTCTTATGGCTGGGGAGGGATCTGCAGTGCCCACAAAGACAGCAGCCAGGGAGGGGTCCAGAGGCCCTTAAAGTAATAACACTGGCAAGTTAGGTGACTTAGCAGAGGGGAGTGCGGGGCCCAATCTTCCAGAGCACTCACCGCGTCTCCCCTTCAAGTCCTCAGGATGTGTGCTCATCATCCTGTCCGCGCTGTGAGGAGGGAGCCAGCGCCGCATCTCTCACAGCCAGAGCGCACGCTTCTGAAAATGGCCGCCGCCTCGTGCAGGCCCCGCCGGCTGCCCCGACCTATGCAGCTATCAGCCCGCCGAGATTCGGCCTCCCACGGGGCTGATAGCTGCATAGGTCCACAGTCCAGAGGGTCCGACACCGGCAGGTATGTCACGGCGGCCCGAGTCCACTGACCGGATTAATTGCAGGATATGAGGAGCTCTCCCCAAACACGTCCTCTCTCCGCCGCTACATAGCCACGCCCCCCATAACTTGTAATTTTTGGTCTCCCGCAGGCCAGCACGCATCGCTGCGTGTGACAGGTGGGAGACCAGCGATCAGCACGCTGGTAACTAAGGTAACCGCAGGGTTTCTAAGTGACGCGCACTGCTTAGAAACCTGATGTGTACCTTAGTTACCAGCTCCCTGCATCAGCGCGCTGGTAACTAATGTACACAGCGACGCGCCCGCTTGGCGTCACTGGTGCTGATCGCTGGTGAAGCTGAATGTTTGACAGCTCATCAGCGATCATGTAGCGACACACCAGCGATCCTGACAAGTTGATATCGTTGTCGGGATCGCTAGTGAGTCGCTTTGTGTGATGGGGCCCTAAGAGTGATGCTAATTAGTGGACACACCTTATTTTAACATGTTCCTTTTGTCACATTATTTTCAGTGGTACCATCATTTCTGCCCAGGCCTATTTCATGAGTGTTAGGTTTTTTTACATTCTGTGGAAGCATGGTTGAAAAACAATGTCTGACTTTCATTTGCTCATTTTCATAGATTTTTTATTTATTATTACTTTTGTCAGATTCAAGTTATTTGACTTATTTATTTTACTCATTTAAATAGCACTATTAATTCCACAGTGCTTAACAGACATTATTGGCACTGTCCCCATTGGGGCTCACAAACTAGAATCCCTATCAGTATGTCTTTGGAATGTGGGAAGAAACCAGAGTACCCAGAGGAAACCCACGCAAACACGGGGAGAACATACAAACTCCTTGCAGATGTTCTCCTTGATGGGATTTGAACCCAGGACTCCCGTACTGTAAGGCTGCAGTGCTAACCCCTGAGCCACTGTGCTGCCCTGTGCCCACACTGACACGCGTTGGCATTTTCGAAGACCCGTGGCCGCATTCAAAGAAGTATGGGGCCGCGTGCCGAGAAGGACGTTTCGGCCAGGTGCAGTAGCTGAGGATAGAGCTGGGCGAACCCAAGCAGTAAAGTTGGGTTAGGCTGCCCGAACATCGGGTGTTTGTCACACTGTCCTGTGCTTGGCAGCACTGCAAACACCGCTTCTGATCGATGGTGAAATCATCTCCGCCAGACAGAGAGCCACGGTTCCCATGCTGTCAAAAGCATGAGTGCTCAGCTGTGATCGGAGGTATAAAGTTTACCTCCTGTCATTGAAAAATATTCAGGATTGAGAGTCCTCAGTAGTTGATACCTTTTAATGGCTAACTGAAAAGATGGTAATACATTGCAAGCTTTCGAGACTACTCAGGTCTCTTCATCAGGCTAGACTAATACAAAATCTGAAGTCACATATTTATGCACAATACAGCCTAGAAAAAATGCAATAGATAAGACAAGTGACATGAAGCAGAACTATCAATATGGGAGAGGGAGAAACATAAATATAAACATTGGACCAGTTCATAGATAAGGAGTCTGGATGTTTTATGGTCCTCTGATTGGGGTCTAGTTCTGTGCTGCCCCACAAGGTTTTAAAAGGAAATTCATAAATTGATGTAAAAAGACATAAATCCATGCGACACATTAATTCCAGCACTGAGAGTTTCAAAGTTCGTCATAAATTTGTACTCCCAAACTCGTCTCTCTCTCTGAGATGTGAAGTTACCTTTCAATACCAGTAATTTCATATCCATGCTGCTGTGATCAGGGATACAGAAATGTTTTGCCACAGGTAGATCCATTCTTTTTTCTCTTATTGTGTGACGATGAGCATTCATCCTTGTTCTAAGCTTTTGCCCTGTCTCCCCCACATACAGACCCCCAGTTGGACATTTAGTACAAATAATTAAGTACACCACATTAGATGTAATGCAGGTGAAAGTACCTGGGATCTTGTAGTCCTGATGTGAGTTGGGGATCTTTATCTTGTCCGTGGTCATTATAAATGGACATGTTTTACATTTTTTCTGGTTACAAGGAAAGGTTCCTGCAGCTGTTGGAGAGGACAGGGAGCTTCTGACAATGATGCTTCTTAAATTTGGGGGCTGCCTAAAACACAGCAGTGGGGGGTCTGGAAAAATGGATTTTAATCGGGCATCTTTTTGTAGTAAAGGTTATAATTTCCGTGCAGCTCCCCTTAGCACCTCCAGATTTGGGTTGTAGGTGACTACTAGAGGCACTCGGTTATTTTCTTCTTTAGCTTTGTAATGTAGCAGGTGATTCCTTGACAATTTGGTGGCTCTTGTAATTTGGTTTTCAATTGTTCTTGGATGGTAACCCTGATTCAAAAAGGTCTTTTTGAGGCGACCAAGGTGTTTGTCTCTATCCATGGGGTTGGAACATATACGATTGTATCTGATGGCTTGGCTATAGATAATAGAGTTCTTTATGTGTTTTGGATGGAAACTGTCCCATTTAAGGTATGTTGGACGGTCGATTGGCTTCTGATACAGGGATGTCTCTATTTCATTGTTTTTTAGCTTAATGATGGTGTCCAAAAAATTAATCTCGGTACTGGAGTAGTTGAGTGTTAAATTGATGGTGGGATGAAATTGATTAAACTGTTCGTGGAACGTCTTTAGCTGTTGCTCAGACTCCGTCCAGATGATTAAAATATCATCAATGAAGCGGTAGTAGGCCAGGGGCCTGATGGGGCATGAGGACAAAAAATCGCTTTCAAGCTTGGTCATGAAAAGATTTGCATACTGTGGAGCCATTTTACTTCCCATAGCTGTGCCAGTCTCCTGTAGATAGATCCTGTTGTCAAATTCAAAGTAATTGTGGGTGAGGATGAATTTTATAAGTTTCACCACAGCATCAGCATCAGTCCCTGTGTTTTCCATGAAGAATTTGCAGGCATGTAAACCATCTTGGTGTGGGATATTAGAGTACAAAGATTCCACATCCATGGTGGCCAGGATGGTTCCTTCTGGTAGAGGACCTATTGCTGCTAGTTTATTCAATAGGTCAGTTGTGTCCTGAATGTAGCTGGATGTATCCTTCACCAGTGGTTTAAGAATACCCTCTACCCATCCAGATACCTGCTCAGTGAGGGTGCCCACACATGAAATAATTGGTCTTCCTGGATTTCCAGATTTGTGGATTTTGGGAAGCATGTAGAATGTCCCTATTCTTGGAGTCTCTGGTATCAGGTCATCGCCAGCTCTTATGGACTGGTCAGGCAGACAAGAAGACAAGAAACAAGTTGGTTTCTTGTCTGCCTGACCAGTCCATAAGAGCTGGCGATGACCTGATACCAGAGACTCCAAGAATAGGGACATTCTACATGCTTCCCAAAATCCACAAATCTGGAAATCCAGGAAGACCAATTATTTCATGTGTGGGCACCCTCACTGAGCAGGTATCTGGATGGGTAGTGGGTATTCTTAAACCACTGGTGAAGGATACATCCAGCTACATTCAGGACACAACTGACCTATTGAATAAACTAGCAGCAATAGGTCCTCTACCAGAAGGAACCATCCTGGCCACCATGGATGTGGAATCTTTGTACTCTAATATCCCACACCAAAATGGTTTACATGCCTGCAAATTCTTCATGGAAAACACAGGGACTGATGCTGATGCTGTGGTGAAACTTATAAAATTCATCCTCACCCACAATTACTTTGAATTTGACAACAGGATCTATCTACAGGAGACTGGCACAGCTATGGGAAGTAAAATGGCTCCACAGTATGCAAATCTTTTCATGGCCAAGCTTGAAAGCGATTTTTTGTCCTCATGCCCCATCAGGCCCCTGGCCTACTACCGCTTCATTGATGATATTTTAATCATCTGGACGGAGTCTGAGCAACAGCTAAAGACGTTCCACGAACAGTTTAATCAATTTCATCCCACCATCAATTTAACACTCAACTACTCCAGTACCGAGATTAATTTTTTGGACACCATCATTAAGCTAAAAACCAATGAAATAGAGACATCCCTGTATCAGAAGCCAATCGACCGTCCAACATACCTTAAATGGGACAGTTTCCATCCAAAACACATAAAGAACTCTATTATCTATAGCCAAGCCATCAGATACAATCGTATATGTTCCAACCCCATGGATAGAGACAAACACCTTGGTCGCCTCAAAAAGACCTTTTTGAATCAGGGTTACCATCCAAGAACAATTGAAAACCAAATTACAAGAGCCACCAAATTGTCAAGGAATCACCTGCTACATTACAAAGCTAAAGAAGAAAATAACCGAGTGCCTCTAGTAGTCACCTACAACCCAAATCTGGAGGTGCTAAGGGGAGCTGCACGGAAATTACAACCTTTACTACAAAAAGATGCCCGATTAAAATCCATTTTTCCAGACCCCCCACTGCTGTGTTTTAGGCAGCCCCCAAATTTAAGAAGCATCATTGTCAGAAGCTCCCTGTCCTCTCCAACAGCTGCAGGAACCTTTCCTTGCAACCAGAAAAAATGTAAAACCTGTCCATTTATAATGACCACGGACAAGATAAAGATCCCCAACTCATATCAGGACTACAAGATCCCAGGTACTTTCACCTGCATTACATCTAATGTGGTGTACTTAATTATTTGTACTAAATGTCCAACTGGGGGTCTGTATGTGGGGGAGACAGGGCAAAAAGTGAGAACAAGGATGAATGCTCATCGTCACACAATAAGAGAAAAAAGAATGGATCTACCTGTGGCAAAACATTTCTGTATCCCTGATCACAGCAGCGTGGATATGAAATTACTGGTATTGAAAGGTAACTTCACATCTCAGAGAGAGAGACGAGTTTGGGAGTACAAATTTATGACGAACTTTGACACGCTCAGTGCTGGAATGAATGTGTCGCATGGATTTATGTCTTTTTACATCAATTAAGGAATTTCCTTTTAAAACCTTGCGGGGCAACACAGAACTAGACCCCAATCGGAGGACCATAAAACATCCAGACTCCTTATCTATGAACTGGTCCAATGTTTATATTTATGTTTCTCCCTCTCCCATATTGATAGTTCTGCTTCACGTCACTTGTCTTATCTATTGCATTTTTTCTAGGCTGTATTGTGCATAAATATGTGACTTCAGATTTTGTATTAGTCTAGCCTGATGAAGAGACCTGAGTAGTCTCGAAAGCTTGCAATGTATTACCATCTTTTCAGTTAGCCATTAAAAGGTATCAACTACTGAGGACTCTCAATCCTGAATATTTTTCTATCCACTGGCTAACACGGTACAAAGATACACATCTTTCCTCCTGTCATTGGTGTCAGCTGATGGGACAACCGCCCCCATCATCCAACATCTGCTGCTGCTAATAACAATGAGAGCAGGAGTGGATGATGGGAATATTCATCAGCCGCTCATGCGCTGTAAATAAGTGATTAAAAGAAAACCCTGCGTGGGCTCCCCCGTTTTTGATAACAAGCCAGGCAAAACTCACAGCTGAAGGCTGCAACCCTCAGCTGTCAGCATTAGCAAAGTTGGTTATCAAGAATAGAGAGGGATTCCCACACTGTTTTTTAATTATTTAAATAGATAATTAAATAAAAAAAACTGCTTGAGGTCCCCACATTTTTGACAACCAGCCTTGGTAAAGCTGACAGCTGAGGGCTGGTATTCTCAGGCTGGTAAGGGGCCATGGAAATTGACCCCCCCAGCCTAAAAATAGCAGCCCGCAGCTGCCCAGAAAAGGCACATCTATTAGATGCGCCAATTCTGGAGCTTTGCAAACACTGCATGTTCTTGTCCCCATTAAAGTGAATGGGGTCCGGGTCCAGGTACTGTTCTGGTACCCGAACCCAAACTTTTTTAACTGTTCCGCCGGGCCCGAACATCCAGTAGTGTTCAATAGATAATCTGTGCCAGAGGTCTGTAGGCCAAAACAACAGAACTCTGGCACAGAGTGTCTAGTTCTGGGATGTCCGGTTAGGGGATCTTCGACCTCACTTCCGGCCGGCGGAGCAGGAAACAGTGGATTGCCACGGGGGATGCATCTCTGGTGGCCCTGTGATCAACATTATCAGCAACTACATAACCACAGCAACAATCATCCAATCTACTGTTCTGGGGTGTCATGGATTTCCAGTTGACCATCATTACTGAGATGTGAGGAGGATGCTGGGAGAGGCGAGGGTCTGTGCTATGGGTGCCATTTCTAGCCATTAGAAATAGCGGCAGCCATCTTAATTTACACAAGGAACATCATCTTGCCGCAAAGTGCAGACTCCATTTCACCACTATTACTGTTGTGCATCCTTATTAACCCCTATGTCTGCTTATTAACCCTGCCCTTTCCTAAAAGACAGTTACATGTGCCATCTTGTGGTCAGTTAGGCTAGTTAACCCCTAATTGCCTTTAGGGCTAACAGGCTATCTATAATTCTATCTTCTGTCACTGCCCCCGATGGAGAACCCAAAAAATATAAAAAACAAGGGTTAAGTAAAGGAAGTGGTAGTAGCAGAAATTCAGCAACAAAAAAGTCACTAATAGGCAGGTTAGTTAAAGAATTCCCCCTCACTTACCTTAGTTCACGGCACCCCACACAAGTTAAATAATATCAAGACCAACTAAAGAAACTGACTGACGGATGAACAAAGAAGTCACTAAGCAGGTAAGTTAAATAATTAGTTTTTGATTTATTAAATTCAATTATATATTACATGTATACATATTTGTTATTTAAACTTTAAATATCGCAAAATTATGTTTTTCTTTTTCGAAGTGACACACCACCGGAGTTATGCTCGGTTTTTGGGCGAATTCTGACACACCATGCTCAAAAGATTGTCTATCACTGGTCTAATAATAATAATCTTTATTTTTATATAGCGCCAACATATTCCACAGCGCTTTACAGTTTGCACACATTATCATCACTGTCCCCGATGGGGCTCACAATCTAAATTCCCTATCAGTATGTCTTTGGAATGTGGGAGGAAACCGGAGTACCCGGAGGAAACCCACGCAAACACGGGGAGAACATACAAACTCCTTGCAAATGTTGTCCTTGGTGGGATTCGAACCCAGGACCCCAGCGCTGCAAGGCTGCAGTACTAACCACTGAGCCACCGTGCTGCTGATGGTCTAGACCAGGGGTGGGGAATCTTTTTTTTTTGTCAAGGGCCATTTGGATATTTATACCATCCTTCGGGGGCATACAAACTCCGCCCACAAAGTACATCCTGGCTCTGGCACTGGTTTCATGACTTAATCTTTCATTGCATGCCCTTCAATGTTCAGTAGTGAACACTGCATGTGTGTGCTAACAGAGCAAGAAGAAATTAATGAGATTGCGGCAATCAAGATACAGCTTCCTGCCCAAGAATGCGGTCCCTAAGAATCTGCTCGGGGGCCTGATAAAAGGTCATCGAGGGCCGTAAATGGCCCTGGGGCCTGAGGTTCCCCACCCCTGGTCTCGACAAACCATCAGAAGTTGCCTGCATGACATTGGACTACAAGCCAGACGTGCTGCTACAGGTGGTCCATTGACCTCACACCACCACTGTGAAAGGCTATTTTGATGTAGAGCAAAATGGCAATGGAGGCTGAAATGGAGGTCTCTCCTCTACAGAGATAAGTACTGTTTTAAGTTGATTGTAATGATAGTGGGAGATTTGTCTGGAGACCATGTGGGAAACGCCATGAAGAGCTACTTTCAAGAACATGTCACACCCGTTCTTCTGCCATGATTATGATGTGGATTGTCAGAATATATAGTAGTCGGGCCTCTCTAGTCTTCATTCCACAATTAACTCAGCAATTTGGTTGTGAAACCAGTGGTAATGGTAATCCATTCCTTCAAAATATCCCAGAACCTGTTTTTCAACCCAACACCAAGCCATATGTTGCTCATGCTACTGTGAGCAGTCTGCATGTCCCAAACATGCTACTGTAGCCTGCAGCAACTTTAAGCGTGTTTTCTATGAAGCATAACTGGGATGCCATTGAAAAGGGAGCTGCCAACAGTAGATCTTGATGATCTGCATGACCAACTGCTTTCAGCATGGCAGCGCATTCCTCAGACAATGATAAATAATCTCTACTAAGGTGTGCAAGGGAGTGTATTTCTGACGTGTGACGCTCATACTTGATACTTAAAAGATCAAGAAGTTTTGAAAATGTTGTTTCCATTTTTTTCATCACTTGCATATCATTATATAGTATGTCTATCAATTCTGACATTTCTATCATGCCATGACTTTTCCTTTTTGGGTTGCAACTTAAGTGTTTTGAAGTGTATTTTAATCTTTCGTAATAGTTCTAATTACTACTAGAGTAATCAAAATGCTGACATTAAAGTAAATGACATATCTGGTGGGTGTGAGGACTACCCATTTAACTTTTCCCTGACAGGTAAATTCCCAAAAAACTGAACTGATTATACTGATTACGATATATGTCTTAAAATTGTCAGAACAGAAACATATTGATTTGTTTTTCTAGAACTGATTACTGTTAACCATTCACATAAATATAAACAGTTTCTGATGTTGTCATCTCAAAACTCTAGAGAAACAGCAATTTTCGTAATTTATATTGGACAGAGACTACCATTTAACGTTATGTCTGCAGACTTGCCTTGAATTATCCTGTATATTTTACTTGATGATGATGATGATGATATTTATGACTCCTAAGTTCCATATTCATTATAGTATGTGTGTATAGTAATGTGTAATTTCACTACTCCACTATGACGTGAGTAACACCCTGTTCACTCTGATGACACTTGGTTGGTCGACATCATTACTATCAATGATTATGCCCATGACTTGAAATCTGACATATGGGAAATTTAGCAGTGAAAAAAACAGATACCCTAATTATAGCAATCACCGTTTATTGAAAGTGAAAACAATGATGACTGCGTCACTAAATGTCGGCTGACAAAATGCAATGATGAATCAAAGCTATTTCATTGCATGCAGCTATGAAGAAAGTAGGGACACTTCATGTTAAGCCTCTTTTTGTTAACAGACATAGAAATATCAATATTTCTTCTTCAGTAAATCAATATGGAAAGATAAAGTTGATGTATCTGAATAAAAAAAAAACTTTCATAAATTGATTTTGGCATATCTTATTACACAAAAAATTCACAAATATTCCAATTGCTCCTGTGGAAAAAGTATTGCATTGGTGGTAATCCCCTAATGCCCCCCTTGATATAACTGTAAGGGCGTGAAGTACAGGAAGAGTCAAGGGGGAGTTGCCTTCTCTGCTCCATGCCCGGAACCATTGAGGAGGGCAGCAGGTTCCCCGGAGGAGACAAAAGCAAGCCTGTTCAGCAGCCAGGAACAGGAAGGGAGGAGAGCAGCGAGCGGGAAAACAGCGTGCGCTTTCCTCAGAGCGGCGCTGACACAGACCGGGAGATGCAGAGATCTCCTGTACAACAGCCAGAGTCAGAGGGACTGTGTGCAAAGACTGCGGACCGTGAGTACGTGAAGCCGGCTACTGCAGTGACAGGAAGGTTGCGCGCTCACCTCAGTGATAAGACGGTTCCCGGCAAAGAGACTGTGTGCTGCGATAAGACTTATCCCTACAAAGAGACTGTGCCCCGTGACAGAGCTGTGACCTGCTTAGAGAGACTATACCACGTACAAAGTTCCGGTGACCTTTGTGTTAATGCAGAGCCCCTGATTCCAGTGGGGAAGCAACGTTGTGGAGTTGGAAAGAAGGACTTGGAGCATAGGGGATATCGTTTGTCTCATGCCCCTCCGGCTCCTGCAGTAACCCCACATATTCCGTCTGGACATTGCTAAAGGCACAGGATATAGAGTACTTCAGACTACAAGGGCTGCTGGTGATTTGGTGCCAATGTTGGAGAAGAGTGACCCCCTTCAATCAAGACCCCTGCAGACTGATAAGTTCCCCATAGGAAAATTACCTTTATTACTGCTAAATACTGTTCATGCTTTTTTGGCTGCTTGCTTAACTTGTTTGCATATTATATTCATATCTGCACTGTTAATTCTGTCAGTGTTATTCCCTGTAAATAAACCTCCCTTTAACTGTTGGTCCGTCTGTTTCGTGGTGACATACTCTCATTCCTGCATGTTACTACATAACCTCCACCAGACATTTCACTATTTTATCCTCTTTTACAATAACTAAGAGAGCTTTTTTTTTCATTCATCCATATAAAGATATTTTATTTTTTTGTTTGCACTCTCCATTTTATACCCCCACAATATCTTCATGTAGCTCTGTACTATGACTTGGTCGATCATTCCTTTACTCAGATGTTCTTTGATGAATGTACTAGTCATTGTCATGTCAAGTCCATTTTCAGCTTATCTACAGTCTTCTGATAGATGGTCTTCCATCATTCTGAAGCACCTTTGAGGCTACTATTAAGAATGGATGCTACGCTTCCCAGGCTGTGAAGCAACAAAGCATCCAAGATAACACATCCAACACCATGATTTACACTTGGTATCTAGTTCCAGTTGTAAAATGCTGCCTTTGGTTTTTGCCAAATTTACCTTCTGGTGCCCTGGCCAAATAACCTTATATTTACTTCTGATGGGGCAGAGCTGCCTTGAAATGATTGACAGTGTCTGAGCCTGCATGCTTAGATCAGTCTTCACAGACCCTGTCAAAGCTTTGAGGCACTGAGTCATTAAAAAGCACATCGCAGCGCTTGCCTATTGAAAGGTTCAGCATCTGTGCTCCAAAGCATTGGCAAAGTCAAATGATAGACTTCACTGTCCTCTGCAATGATCCTGCCAAAGCTTTGGAATGCCAGCCCCTACAGTTGACAAGGGCTGCTATCAGCTTGCCATTAGAAAGCACATCACATCACTTGTGAATTGAAGGGTCTGGCATTTGCACTCCACAGCATTTGCAGGGTCAGTGTAGAGGACAGTGAAGTCTGCTGTAAGTTTTACCTGGCAAGGCGGATTCTCTAAGCTTCAGGTCCGGGTGGGTACATGGACCCCAAGTATTGATGGACCAAGCAGGAAGACAAGTTTGCAGCGAGGACTTGTCAGAATCAGGAATCTCAGGAGCAGCAGGACAGATGAAATGGAATCCAGCAGGGATGAATCACAAGCACAAAAATCACAGATGGTGGAGCACACCAAACATAGGACTAAAGTCTCAATCTCAGGACACAGGTGTATGTCTTAACAGGCCTTAAATAGTTCTAGGGAGATTATAGAATTGAAGTCAATGCAAGAAAGCGGGCGGCACCGCTGTTACCGTGCTAAGGTCCGTGGCTGGCAGCAGGCGGAGAGCTCACATCCAGGACTCCCGGGTGCTTGACCTCGTAGCAAGACGATAGTAGTTTCCAAGAGAAAAAGGTCGCACTCTGCGGGGTAATGATGAATGTTTATTGACACTGAATTACATGTCACGTCGGAGATGTGAAGGAGAGTGTGTCAAATGGCTGACTACGGCCGTTTCACGCTACTCGAGCGCTTCCACGTGTTAGTTGAAGAGGTTCTCACCCCAAAGCATTGGCAGGATCCCTGCAGACTGATCTGAGCTTGCATGCTCAGACACCCTATTCATCATTGAGAGGCAGCTACAGTTGTGGCCAAAAGTATTGACACCCCTGCAATTTTGTCAGATAATACTCAGTTTGTTCCTGAAAATGATTGCAAACACAAATTCTTTGGTATTATTATCTTCATTTAATTTGTCTTAAATGAAAAAACACAAAAAGAATTGTCCTAAAGCCAAATTGGATATAATTCGACACCAAACATAAAAAAGGTGGACAAAAGTATTGGCACTGTTCGAAAAATCATGTGATGCTTCTCTAATTTGTGTAATTAAAAGCACCTGTAACTTACCTGTGGCACCTAACAGGTGTTGGCAATAACTAAATCACACTTGCAGTCAGTTGACATGGATTAAAGTTGACTCAACCTCTGTCCTGTGTCCTTGTGTGTACCACATTGAGCATGGAGAAAAGAAAGAAGACCGAAGAACTGTCTGAGGACTTGAGAAACCAAATTGTGAGGAAGCATGAGCAATCTCAAGGCTACAAGTCCATCTCCAAAGACCTGAATGTTCCTGTGTCTACCCTGCGCAGTGTCATCAAGAAGTTTAAAGCCCATGGCACTGTGGCTAACCTCCCTAGATGTGGACGGAAAAGAAAAATTGACAAGAGATTTCAACGCAAGATTGTGCGGATGTTGGATAAAGAACCTCGACTAACATCCAAACAAGTTCAAGCTGCCCTGCAGTCCGAGGGTACAACAGTGTCAACCCGTACTATCCGTCGGCGTCTGAATGAAAAGGGACTGTATGGTAGGAGACCCAGGAAGACCCCACTTCTTACCCCGAGACATTAAAAAAAGCCAGGCTGGAGTTTGCCAAAACTTACCTGAAAAAGCCTAAAACATTTTGGAAGAATGTTCTCTGGTCAGATGAAACAAAAGTAGAGCTTTTTAGGCAAAGGCATCAACATAGAATTTACAGAAGAAAAAAGAGGCATTCAAAGAAAAAAAGACACGGTCCCTACAGTCAAACATGGCGGAGGTTCCCTGATGTTTTGGGGTTGCTTTGCTGCCTCTGGCACTGGAATGCTTGACCGTGTGCATGGCATTATGAAGTCTGAAGACTACCAACAAATTTTGCAGCATAATGTAGGGCCCAGTGTGAGAAAGCGGAGTCTCCCTCAGAGGTCATGGGTCTTCCAGCAGGACAATGACCCAAAACACACTTCAAAAAGTACTAGAAAATGGTTTGAGAGAAAGCACTGGAGACTTCTAAGGTGGCCAGCAATGAGTCCAGACCTGAATCCCATAGACCACCTGTGGAGAGATCTAAAAACTGCAGTTTGGAGAAGGCACCATTCTAATATCAGGGACCTGGAGCAGTTTGCCAAAGAAGAATAGTATAAAATTCCAGCAGAGCATTATAAGAAACTCATTGATGGTTACTGGAAGCTGTTGGTCGCAGTTATTTTGGCTAAAGGTTGTGCAACCAAGTATTAGGCTGAGGGTGCCAATACTTTTGTCTGGCCCATTTTTGGAGTTTTGTGTGAAATGATCAATGTTTTGCTTTTTGCTTCATTCTCTTTTGTGTTTTTTCATTTAAGACAAATTAAATGAAGATAATACCAAAGAATTTGTGTTTGCAATCATTTTCAGGAAGAAACTGAGTATTATCTGACAAAATTGTAGGGGTGTCAATACTTTTGGCCACAACTGTACATCCCCATCAGAAGCAGAGTGACGTACTCTTCTCATTCTGTCTGAATCCTGTGTCAAGATGGGGGAGTGGATGGGACATAACAGAGCAGGAAGCAATGCCTGCATGTCAACAAAGAATTACATGACCAACACTGAGATGTGCTCATAGAATAGCGCAGGTAATGAAAGAACTGTAGATAAGTAATTCTTATGAAGAGTTAGGGCATTAGTGGGGGTAAAATAATATGGAAAACTCCTTTAAGTTGCAACTTGTACATAGAAGTGTCCGAGAAACAAGCTGCTCTTATAGATCTATTTTACAATTAGATATCTTAAAGTTATATAATCTCAGTAATGGACCTGAATTATTTTATCTACGTTCCATTGCCTCAATTGAGAATGTTGCATATTTTTATTTTTGTGTTTTCTAAAAGTAGATAACAATGACTTCCAAGAAGAGATCTATTCAGAGGAGAATGAAAATGGGAGAGGTCCATATGATAACTACTCATCAGGAGATGATTACTTGATAACTGAATCAGAAATTCCATCCAGATCAAATATTCCAGGAGGACATTATATAGACGAAGTTACATTTTCTGGTTACTATCCAGACACCCAGCTTGTGACAGAACAATCGGGTCCTTACCCATCCCCAACAGAATCTTATTTTGCAGCAAGAGATGTAACGACAATTACAACAAGAATTCCATATCACGGTCGCACCACCCCAAGTGAGAACGAGGACAGTTTGTCAGCGCCAGAGCTTTCCTACCAGGAAGAGGGTATTCTTTTTTTATTTGCCTAAAATGTATTTAGAATTAAGTCGAACTCTACTAAAACAAGTCTACACTTTAGCATATTGGATTACCAGGTTTCTTTTTCTACTAGCCTGACAGTAGGGCATAATGGAAGAGTCTCTAGGCCCATGCTGAGGAGAAAGCAGAGGTGTAAAAGATTTTGAGCTTACAGGGAATCTGTCAACCTATTTTAGCCCTATCAGCTGTGTCCACCACCATCAAGGGCTTATCTACAGCATTCTGTAATGCTGTAGATAAGCCCCCAGTGTAACCTGAAAGATAAGAAAAAAGAGATTATACTCACCCCGGCGTTAGGTCCGGTCCGATGGGTGTCGTCGTCCGGTCCGATGGATGTCGTCGTCCGGTCCGGCGCCTCCCATCTTCATACGATGATGTCCTCCTCCTTGCACCTCCCTCGGCTCCTGCGCACGCGTACTTTATCTGCCCTGTTGAGGGAGAAGCAAGGAGGAGGACAGCATCGTATAAAGATGGGAGGTGCCGGATCGGACAGCAACACCCACCTGACTCCGCCCCCCGGTGAGTATAATCTAACGTGTTTTTCTTCTCTTTCAGATTTCATCGGGGGCTTATAGAGCTAAAATGGGGTGACAGATTCACTTTAAATACAAACCCGGTAACAGCCCCCCCCATTCATCTAAATTACTGGTGTTTTCTTATGTAACAGCTGCTCAGGCTTCAGGGCTTCGATGCAGTTTCTATCTTTGCATCTTCTATAGGGGAGAGGGAAGATGGGAATTTCCATTTCAGGCAAGATTAGAATTGTAATTTTAATTTTAAAATCTACCTAAAAAAAAAAAAAAAAAAAAAAAATTTTGGTCTATTTTTTTTACTAAAAATCAGAGTTTTACAGATGCTTTTAATTATAAAATATGGTTCATTATTATTATATATATATATATATATATATATATATATATGTGTATATATATATATATATATATATATAATTTATTTATTATCCACTGCAACTGCTGTTCATAGACATGTGAGTAATTGTAGAATTGTAGTACATACAATTTTTTTTCACTTCTCTATTTTTGTCCTGTCATTCTTTTAGTAACAAACTTAATTGAAGAATTTCGTGTATCCAGTATTTCTGGAGTAAGACTTGTTACTGGATCACAAAATAATTTGAAAGCATATCAACTTGGCTCCAGAGCACATGTTACAAGACAATCACGGTATTGTATTCCTCTAAGCCTTTAATTACTAATTGACACAGATTAATAACATTTTAACCAAATGTGAAGGGTTTTAAGACCTGGAATGTTGGCAATCAGAATCACACTTATTATATGACCAAATACTACTGTACTTAAAATAAAAGATGGGAATAAAAAATCTTGCTTTTAGTGTAGGTCAAATTTCTTTAGAAAATATTTATTTTTTTTGTGATTTAAATGTGTCTTTTTTAATGCTTAAAGCAAAATCAGACTTTAGTTTCAGCCGCTCTTTGGTATGAGTTAGTGATATTAGAACATTTATCAATATTTAATAGAAATATGTTACAAATCTCGAATATATACATTATGTGAATACATGCTATGTACAGTGGCATGTAAAAGTTTGGGCACCACTGGTCAAATTACTGTTATTGTGAACAGTTAAGCTAGTTGAACAGGAAATGATCTGTGAAATGCCTAAAGTTTAAAATTACACATTTTCTTTATATTTTACACAAAAAATGTCATTTTTTTTCATTTTAAAAATTGCAAATAGGAAAATGTGCCAATGCAGAAGTTTGGGCAGTCTTGGAGATTTGTGGGCTCAGATAACTTTGACCAAGGTTTCAGACTTTAATTAGCGTGTTGGGGTTATGGCTTGTTTCCATCATCTTTAGCAAAGGCCAGATGATGCAAATTTCCCAGCTTTATAAAAATCCAACCTCCTCTAACCTTATGCTTAAAAAACAGCAGCCATGGGTTCTTCTAAGAAGCTGCCTAGCACTCTGAAAATAAAAATGGTGGAGGCCCACAAAGCAAAGATATCAAAGCATTTTCAAGTTGCCCTTTCCTCAGTTCAAAATGTAATTAAGAAATGGCAGTTAACAGGAACAGTAGAGGTCAAGATAAGGTCTGGAAGACCAAACAAAATTTCAGTTAGAGGTGCTTGTAGGATTGCTAGCGAGGCAAATCAAAACCCCCGCTTGACTGCAAAACTCCTTCAGGACGATTTAGCAGACACAGTTGTGGTACATTGTTCTACTGTTCAGAGACATGCACAAATATGGCCTTTATGGAAGAGTCATCAAAAGAAAACCTCTCCTGCATTCTTACCATAAAACTCAGCATGAGAAGTATGGAAAAAAACATCTAAACAAACCTGATGCATTTTGGAAACAAATCCTGTGGATCGAGGAAGTTAAAAAAAAAAAACATTTTGGCCACAATGATCAAGGGTGTATGAGTTGAAAAAAAAAAAGGGCACAGAATTTCAGGAAAAGAACACCTTGCCAAACATTAAATATGGGGGTGGATCAATCACACTTTGGGGTTGTGTCACAGTCAAAGACATGTGGAACATTTCACGGGTAGGGTGAAGCTTTGATTCAATGAAATTTCAACAAACTCTTGATACAAGCATAAACCATCTGTAATAAAGCTGAAGTTGAAAAGAGGATGGTTTCTACAAATGGATAATGATCCTAAACACTCATCAAAATCCACAATAGACTGCCTCAAACGGCACAAGCTGAAGGTTTTACAATGACCCACACAGTCCCAGGATCTGAATATCATTGAAAATCTGTGGCTAGATCTCAGAAAAGCAGTGTATGCAAGATGACCCAGGAATCTTACAGAACTGGAAGAATGTTCCAAGAAAGAATGGATGAAAATCCCTCAAACAAGAGTTGAAGGACTCTTGGCTGGCTACAAGAAGTGTTTACAAGCTGTGATATTTTCAAAAGGGGGTTCTACTAGGTACTAACCATGCAGGGTGCCCAAACTTTTGCATCTGCCTATTTTCCTTTTTGTAATGTGTAAAATGTAAAACATGAAAATATATATATTTGTTTTGTCGAAAATACAAAGAAAATGTATCATCTTTAACTTTAGGCTTTGTAGAGATCATTTCATCTTCGACTTAGTTAACTGTTCACAATAACAGTAATTTTGACCACAGGTGCCCAAACTTTTACATGCCACTGTAAATCTCAACAATTGTGTAGCTCATGCGTGCTGCAGAGTATACATACAGGCAGGAGTGGGCATACTACCTGTACAACTAGTTCAGCTGTATAGAGGCCTGAAAAGAGGGTCAGAGGGTGAGGATGGCCCATCACAGCTGGGCATAAGTACTAGACATTCAGAGGCTGGGCATTAGAAGCGCTCTGTGTGGGCAGGGCATGGTGGCACAATGCGGCATGGTTTAAGTGGGAAGTGGACGGGACTTAGTTATTGACTACCAGCTAATAGAAGTTGCTTGTATCCTACCTGTAGAAGTCTGTAAAGTATAACTATATGAGTGATGCTTGTAATGAGTGATGTGTGTAGTACTAAAACATCCAACGTATGAGTGACTGATTTATGCATCTTAACTAGTGTGTAATTTGCATGGAGGTAGCCTGTGGCTAGTGTGTGACGTGCTTGAATGTGATATGTGTCTACTGCAGTGCTTCTCAAACTGACATTGGCCTCACCATTGAAAAGCCACCTTGGTGTTACTGAGCTAGAGCTGATGAAGTAGTTTTCATAGATGTGATTTAGCTATTTCGAAGGCTGTAGCAATATGTAGTTTAACAACGTAATTTGACAGATATTGTACTTATTTGAATAGTATATTTAGTTTAGGAGACAAAAAAGGAACATTAAGAAATATTTTTTTTATTAAGCATTCACCATCAGTGCAGATGGCGAGTCCCTGCCATAACCAAGGTCTGTCTAATGAGGCCTAGGTATTGTCTTGGTCCTCTGATGACGCCACAGAAAGAAAGATTTGAGAAGCTCAGGTCTAGAGTGTGAGTGTATGTGGAATGTATCCAGTGTGTGAGTGGCACGTGTCTAGTGCATGACAGGTGTCTGTAATATGTCTAGTGTCAGACATGGCATCTATTTGACATGTGTATAGTTTGCGGCTGGCATGTATGTGTATTGTCATTTTTTTAACACTAAGGTTTGAATACGACTTTAAAGAAGGCTACTACTTGCGATATAATGCAATTTTATTTCAAAGTACAAAATTAAAGGAATAGTATGATTGGATAGTATGATTGTGTACACTTTTGTACATTTTAACATGCAAAGGTTAAGTACATGTAAAGATTAAAATACATAAAATGATTAAGTACATATAAAGATTAACTACATATACTTACGTCATCACCAAAGAGCTTTTAAACATCATCCATCTGGAATAACGGAGAAGCAACACCAAGACAGGAAACCCCTGGGAAATTCTCCACACTGCACTGGTGTCCCCACTTATGCAGGTATCACAACACTGTACACATGTAAGTACAGGTACCCAAGTTTTTGTACTTTTTTCTTAGTCATGTTTCTCTGGCCTTATAAAGTTATTTACACTATGTAGTAACTCTGGTTTAACTTACCCCTCCTGTGGCCACCTTTCTAGATAAGATGAATCAGAGATACCAGGCAAACATCAAACAAAGGGCAATAAACCCTGAATATAAAAGCCCACAAGGATTAGATAAATCCACCACAGACAGAGATTAAATGAACCTTCATGTTTTACAAAAACAAACAACAAACATAGATAAACAAAGAATTGTTTGTGAGGTAAAGGCTTTCGGACAATAAGTCAATAGTTCTCACGATTGTGTCACTGTGAGCATTGTCTGTAATGCTTCTCTTTCATCACCTGAATGCATTCTGTATGTTTCAATATGGACTCAAAATATCCATTTTTATATTCACACTACAATCCACCCTTGGCTACTTTTATCCATACATTATTTATACAAGGTATCATACCCTAAGGAGGTGGTTTTAGTGGATGACTGACATAAGGATAATAATTGAAGTGTACACTGTATACAACAACACAAAGAAATGCATGCACAAATATAGCAAAAATTACTATTGTATGTGAAGTTTTGAGTCACATCTTCTTCTTCTATGTCTTAATCTTGAGTAGATACCCCTATCAGCTTTGTCCATGAATGTAAAGGGGTCAGTACCTCCACCAGACAAGTTTCTAATATATTGGTAGCAGTAACAGTCTTTATCATACAAAATAGCCAGTGTTCATCGGCTGAGCCAAGTAAATCCATAGATTCTGTTTGTTTTTTTCTTAACACCCCATTTTCCATGGTTGGTCTCTTGTTTTTCTGAAGATCTCTTGGGTAGTGATAGATGTTGAAAGGATCATACACACGGTGGCTGCAACAATGCACCATTTCTAGATTTTGATCTTAAGGAAAAAAATATAGTGGGGAAAAAGGTATTTAGTCAGCCACCAATTGTGCAAGTCGTCTCTGGCCGACGGACAAAGATCTCCCGACGGATCCGTCGAACGACGGATGAAACGTGCGGCCATCCATCGCAATCCGTCGCTAATACAAGTCTATGAGAAAAAAATGGATCCAGCTGCATCAGTCGCTGGATCCGCTTTTTTAAAAAAACAGCAGATTGTGACTGATGGCAAAAAACTGATGTGTGAAAGAGGCCTAAGAGGCCCCACTGTCCTCCATTCATAATATGTAGTAATGGCACCTGTTTGAACTTGTTATCAGTATAAAAGACACCTGTCCACAACCTCAAACATGCACAGCACAAACATTGGTAAAAAAAGTGAAAGACAATTCTGCACAATATAAATAAATAAATGAATAAATAAAGGCTTGTGCCCAAAAAAAACCCTGAGTAAGTATCAATGTAGGTACATGGTTAATAAAGAAATGTGTGTTATTAAATATCAGGGCACTAACTGCAAAAAATGTGTATAGACCATGTTTATAGTGTAAAAGACGTTGAGGGGTGTATAGATGCACATAAAAATGGTAATGAATGAATAAATCCCAAGTGGAGGGCAATTTACAGTGACGATGAGGATACCTGGCACCAGGATGGCATCCACCCCAATGAGCATTTTGGCACACTGCCTTCATCAAAAAAGTAAATAAATTAACTTTTTGAAGATATTCTAATTTTGTGAGAGGCACTTGTATATGAGGCATATGTTTAGTGGTTCATTTATGTCTATGCAGCATGTGCCTAGTGTTTAACTGGCATCTGCGGTATGTGTCTAGTGGGTGACATGACTAGCAATATTTGGCATGAGTCTAATGTGTGACTGGTATACACAAAAATAAGACACAGATTAAAAACAATTAAAAACACACACATAAACAAAACCCCTATTTGGTAGAAGGGGGTGTCTGTCATGCCCACAGGTGGTGCACGTGGTTCGTGAACCCACTGTGTCACAGGGCCGAACCTGTCTAGGAAGGGGTGTAGCTAAGCGGCTACCAAGTGTTCACTGGCTGGAGCTCCTGTCAGTGGAGACAGACTGAGCTGCAGGTAGCTGCTCGGTACCACTCCTAGGCAGGCATCGATATTGCAGCTGCTGATCCCAGGGGTCGGGTTTGCTGACATGGGGAGAAGTGACTGAGGTCACTGACAAGCAGGTAATAGAGATTGACGGACTGTACGGACAACTTAGATATTGAAGATAGGTTCTTGTTGACACACGTAGTTTTCAGAAAACAGTGCTGAAGCTGGTCACATTAGGACCAGGAACAACAGGCATAGGACTGGTCACATTGGGGTCAGAAGACCCAGTATAGGTACCTCAGATGCTGATTCCGGATTGACATACCGCCAAAATGGTGACAGGAACATGGACAAACTATACTAGGGTACCCAGAGCGCAGGATAATAGAATAGCTATAACAGACTAAGAACGGGGAACCTGGTAACAAACAGTTGCACACACCAACACCACTAAGACTGAACTATAGGGGTTTCTCAGGCACCTCTCTATCTATTGGGGAAGGTGCCTTTTATAGAAGATGCCTCAAATCTATTGGCAGGCAAACACCTTGCAGGTGATAACTTTAACTGTTAGCTGGGGTCATTTTACCATGTGTTTTACCTTGTGCACGCACTCCCCTTTAAGAGCAGGGGTCACAGAAGAGCATATCACACAACTTTAGAGTCCTTACAAAGTGATTTTCCTCCTACTGAAGCCACTAGATTGCCTTTTTATTGCCCCCATAAAGTATGATGACAACAAAAGTGCCCCCAAAGCACAGTTTGATACTCCCACAGTGAATTCATTCTCAGTACCCTCCACACACACGGTATGATGACCCTACTGTACCCTCTCTTTCCTCAGCCTCTCCGGCAAAGTATGATGCCCTAACTGTGATCCCCACACAGCCCTCCACACAATATACTGGGTCTCATATTGTCCTTCATACAGAATGGCCTCATATCCCTCCATACAGTATAACAGGCTCCATACTGAATAATAGTCCCACATAGTCCTCCATACAGAATAATGGTCAATGTATTGTCCTCCATACAGTATAGTTGGCCTCACATAGTCCTCCATAACGTATAATGGGCTCCACATTACCCTTTATACAGTATAATGTGAACACATATTCCTCCATACAGAATAATGGCCTTGCATAGTCCTCCATAAAGTATAATGGGCCTAACATAGCCCTCCACAAAGAATAATGGCCCAATATAGTCCTACATACAGTATAATGGGCCCCACATAGTCCTCCAGAATAATGGCCTCACATAGTCCTACATACAGTATAATTGCCCCTTATAGTCCTCCATACAGAACAATGGCCCCACTTAGTACTCCATACAGAATAATGGGCTCCACATAAAAAAAAAAATATTACTCACCTTTTCTTGTTCCCCCACTGCTCCAGTATCGGCAGCGAGTGCTCTGAAGCTCTTTACTGCTCAGAATAGCGGGCGCAGAATAGTAAATTTATTGCAACCGGCCGCTGCATTGAGACGTCAGACACAGAGGGAGAATGATGGGGGACAAGAGCCGACTGCTGACCACTTCCATCATTGCCTTCAAGTGTCTCGACAGCCAGCATGTTATATTTATATATTAGTAAGTGCTACAAAGTCACACTTCAACTTCTTGGTAAAATTAAGTGACCAACCCCTTTAAGGTAAGTACAATTACATCTTAAGTGGTTTTCCCACTAATCACATTTGTATCTAAAAGATTCAAAATGTATTTGTCATGACTGAAGAAGACAGCATTTCTTCTATTTCTTTCTTCTTTTTCTTTTTTTAAACTTATTCATTTTTCACATTAATGGGGTTATCAGAAATATCACAATAAAATGTTATTTGACGTAGATAACTGATATTTCATAATTTAATATGTACTACTTTTATTGCTTATTCAATTTTTATACTTAATAATTTATCAATTTTTTTTAATCAATTGTATTGCACAACTAAAGTACGTTACTTATTTTTTTTTTAACTCAACCTGTATTTTAGTGAAAAAATGCTCTGGCAAGTTTATACTCTTTCCAAATAAAACTTTGCCCACAAACTTTTCATCGTACATCCTTTCTAAGTATGTGTTAGTCATTTCTTCCTCGATTCACCAAATAAATCAGCTGCTATAGTTAAATTTGGAACTGTCTATATGAGATGTTTCATAGTTAATGATGGTGAGAACTATTACGACTTGCCTATGCATGTATTGGCTGGCTAAATTTGATGTAGTTAGATTGTGTAGTTGAATTTACATTTAGAACTATTGATGATATATATCATATGGCGTGTGTGTGTGTGTGTATGTATGTATTTGTATATATAATATATAGTAGGGATGCGCTCTGGTAGGTAATGGCAGGAGGGCTGCAGTAACGAGGCAACACACAGGCTCAAAGTCTAATTTCAGTGGTTTAATGTCACTTTGCAAACAGCAGGTTAACAGAAAATAAGGGAAAAACATAAATGTACTCCAGCTTGGAGAACCACTGGTCCCAGACTCACCCCTTGCACGGGACGGGCTTAACTAAGCGGCTGCCAGGTCCTGCAGCATCCTCCAGGTGCCATTCCCAGGGTTGTTGAGAGTCTTGCTGCTATAGTCCTGCAGCACGGGGATCCTGTGTACAAGTTCAGGCTAAGTCCAGCCAAGTTCCTGTAACTTCCAGACACACTCACCATGTGCCAAATACCAGCCTCTATTACATAGCCTATAACCCCTCCCACCAGTGAGGTAGACATCACATGGGCTTATCACGTGACCAAGACATCATCGCAGGTCCTGTCTATATATATATATATATATATATATATATATATATATATATATATATATATACATACATACATACATACATACATACATACATACATACATACATCTATATACTAGCTGAAGAGCCCGGCATTGCCTGGGCATAGTAACCAACTGTGGTTAGTTATAACAAGTTATAATGATTATATTGCACATAAATACCGTGCATCTAATCCTATCCTGTGTGATACTGTCTGCTGAGCCATGTATCTAATACTATTGTGTGATACTGTCTGCTGAGCCGTGTATCTAATACTATCCTGTGTGATACTGTCTGCTGAGCTGCGTATCTAATCTTATCCTGTGTGATACTGTCTGCTGAGCCGTGTATCTATTCCTATCCTTTGTGATACTGACTGCTGAGCTGTGTATCTAATCCAATCCTGTGTGATACTGACTGCTGAACTGTGTATCTAATCCTATCATGTGTGATACAGTCTGCTCAGCTGTGTATCTAATCCTATCCTGTGTGATACTGACTGCTGAGCTGTGTATCTAATCCTATCCTATGTGATAGTCTGCTGAGCTATGTATCTAATCCTACCCTGTGTGATACTGACTGCTGAACTGTGTATCTAATCCTATCCTGTGTGATACTGTCTGCTGAGCTGTGTATCTAATCCTATCCTGTGTGATAGTCTGCTCAGCTGTGTATCTAATCCTATCCTGTGTGATACTGTCTGCTGAGCTATGTATCTAATCCTATCCTGTGTGATACTGCCTGCTGAGCCATGTGTCTAATCCTCTCCTGTGTGATACTGACTGCTGAGCCGTGTATCTAATCCTATCCTGTGTGATACTGGGCTCCCCCTGCAGTCTGTGTCAGAGGGTGGTCTGTGTTGGCACAGTAATAAATTGCGATATTTCCGGCTTTACTGAAAGACGATAACACCATAGAAATGATAAGCATAATAGGCCTCAGTTACCACAACTGTCTACAAAGAAAACTGTTGCTGATAGCAACCAATCACAGCTCATTTTTCATCTTTTAAACAGCTCTGGGACAGCGTGGCGAGTTTTTAGTGGCGACTTTTGTGTTTCGACTTTTATGTGGCGAGGTTGGTGTATGTGTGGTGAAATGTGTGCTGAGGGTGGTATATGTGTTGAAGCACGTGGTAGTGTGTGGCACATTTTGTGTGTGTGTGTGTTCATATCCCCGTGTGTGGTGAGTATCCCATGTCAGGGCCCCACCTTAGCAACTGTACGGTATATACTCTTTGGCGCCATCGCTCTCTTTCTTTAAGTCCCCCTTGTTCACATCTGGCAGCTGTCAATTTGCTTCCAACACTTTTCCTTTCACTTTTTCCCCATTATGTAGATAGGGGAAAAATTGTTTGATGAATTGGAACACACAGGGTTAAAATTTTGCCTCACAGCATAGCCTATGACGCTCTCGGGGTCCAGACGTGTGACTGTGCAAAATTTTGTGGCTGTAGCTACGACGGTGTAGATGCCAATACAAACATACACGTTTTTCCCATTATCTAGATAGGGGCAAAATTGTTTGGTGAATTAGAACGCGTGGGGTTAAAATTTTGCCTCACAACATAGCCTATGACACTCTCGGGGTCCAGACGTGTGACTGTGCCAAATTTTGTGGCTGTAGCTGCAACGGTGCGGATGCCAATCCCGGACATACATACACACACACATTGAGCTTTATATAATATATATATATATATATATATATACTGTATATACAGTTAAAACTAGAAGTTTACTGTATGCATCTTTTTCTCAATATCTGACTTGAAATCATAATACGTCTTTCCCGTTTTAGGTCAGTTGGGATTAATATAATTGTAATCCCCTTTGAGACAAAGCCTGTTTTCACCTTAATGACAGGGTCAATTTTTACAATTCTGACCACTGTCACTTTATGAGGTCAAAGCTCTGGAACGCTTCATCGGATCCTGTTTTCTCATGACATATTGTGCTTTATGATAGTGGTAAAATTTATTTGATATAACTTGAGTTTATTTATGAAAAAGTGGAAATCTGGTGAAAATTTTGAAAGTTTCGCAATTTTCAAGCTTTTAATTTTTATGCCCTTAAAACAGAGTCATATCGCAAAAAATAGTTAATAAATAACATTTCTCATATGTCTACATCAGCACAATTTTGGAAACATAATTTAAGAGTTAAAAGTTGACCAGCGATATCTAATTTTTACAACAAAATTTGCAAAACCATTTTTTTAGGGACCACCTCACACTTGAAGTCACTTATATGACAGAAAATATCCAAAATACCCAATAATGACACCATTCTAAAAACTGCACCCCTCAAGGTACTCAAAGCCATATTCAAAAAGTTTATTAACCCTTCAGATGCTCACAGGAAGTTTTGGAATGTGGAAGTAAAAATAAACATTTACTTTTCTATCACAAAAATTTTCCTTTAGACCTATTTTTTTTGCTTTTGCAAGGGTAACAGGAGAAAATGGACCATACATTTTGTTGTGCAATTTCTCCTGAGCATGCCGATATGTGAAGGAAAACAACTTTTTGGGCGAACGGTAGGGCTTGGAAGAGAAGGAGCGCCATTTGACTTTTGGAATGCTAAATTTGATGAAATATTTAGCGGACGCCATGTCGCGTTTGAAGAGCCCCTGATGTGCCTAAATAGTGGAAGCCCCACAAGTGACAGCATTTTGAAAACTAGATCCCTTATGGAACATGTCTAGATTTGTATTGAGCACCTTGAACCCACAGGTGCTTCCCAGAAGTTTATAGCGTAAAGCCATGGAAATACAAAAAAACACATTTTTCCCAAATAAATCTTTTTTAGCTCCATATTTTGCATTTTTATAAGGGTAACAGGAGAATCTGCTCCATATAATTTGTTGTGCAATTTCTCCTGAGTACATCGACACCTCATATGTGGGGAATACTACTGTTTGGGTGCACAGTAAGGCTTGGAAGGGAAGGAGCACTATTTGACTTTTGGAATGCAAAATTTGATGGAATAATTAGTGGACGCCATGTCGCGTTTGAAGAGCCCCTGATGTGCCTAAACAGTGGAAACCCCACAAGTGACAGCATTTTGGAAACTAACCCCCTTTGGGACCTTATCTATATGTGTACTGAGCACCTTGAACACCCAGGTGCTTCACAGAAGTTTATAACGTTAAGCGGTGGAAATAAGAAAAAATCACATTTTTCCCATAAAAATCTTTTTTAGCTACAAATTTAGTATTTTCACAAGGGAAAAAGGAGAAAATGGACCCCAAAGTTTGTTGTGAAATTTCTCCTGAGTTCACCGATTCCCCATATCTGGTCGAAAACTACTTTTGAGGCACAGTGCAAAGCTCAGAATTGCAGTAGCGCCATATTACAGTGCAGATTTTGCTGCACTTATTTGAGAGTGCCATGTTACATTGACAGATCCCCTGAGGTGCCAGCCAGAACAGCAAAACCCCCCATAAGTTATCCCATTATACCAATTAAACCTCTCAATGAATTCTTCTATGGTGCAGTGATTATATTGACACCACAGATGTGTCACAAACTTTTATACCATTGGGCAGTGAAGAAAAAAATTAAATTTTTACCACCAAGATTGTGTGTTAGCCCCAAGTTTTACATTTTCAACCTAGGAAATTGGTAAAAGTGCCACCAGAATTTGTCCCACAATTGCTACTGAATGTAGAAATACCCCATATGTGGCTGCACAGTACTAGTTTGCCATACGGAGTGACTCGAGAGGGACAGAGCGCTATTTGCCTCCTGGAGCGCAGATTTTCCTAGACTAGTTTGTGGACTCCATATAAAGAGCCCCTAAGTGATAGAAAACAGAATCCCCCTCAAGTGACCCTATTTTGGAAATTATAACCCCTTGGGAATTTTTCTACAGATGTAATGACAATTTTGACTCCTTGGGTGTTTTCCAGAAACTGGCAGCATTGGATGTTGCTGAGTAAAAATTGCAAAGTGCCATTGCCATGACCAGTACCCTGTAGTGACCAATACGTTGCAGTCACCAGTATATTATGCCCAGCCCGTACTTTTGGAGACACACACCTGTAAATTAGGCACCACTACAGAAATGCCAAACATGTGGGCGTTATATGTGGCTTAGGCACAATGGGGCTTAGAAGGGAGTGGGGCATTTGGATTTGGGAGTGGAGAATTTGGTTAATTTCTTTTGGGGGGTGAGGAGCCATTTCGCTTTTCCAGAGCCTTTGTTCTACTAGTAATGTGGAAGCCACACATTTTCATTAACAGATGACAGATCTGAGTGGAGACTTGCTTTTTTGTGGATTGAGGGGAAGGTTTCATTGGGAACATTTTACATAACGTTTGGGATCACAGTTATCCGGCACTCTACGCTGACCACTTACTTTGGGGTTTCCATCTAAATCTCTGAGGGACAGATGAAACCCCCAATGGATCCATTCACTATAGTGAGGCAGCCGAGTTACTCTGGATTCTGTCTTGCCTCTGTTCACGTTTTTTTTATTTTCAGAAGTGCACAAAACTGTGGCCAACGACACTGTTAAGCAGTCCTAAAAAGACGGACACCCCCTGATCACAAGTGCTATGGTATCCACAGTGCCTCCATCTGCCTCATTATAGGGAATTTTCTGCCGGGGTTCTGTCTGAATCACGTATGTCAGAGATTTACATGGAAACCACGGTGTAAGCGCTCAGCTCAGTGCGCAGGATAAATGTGCACCGAGCCTTACTTTGGGAGGCAGAATGAAAAAAATCAACAACATGTGAATAATTGGGTTTTATTTATTTTTTATGCCATTCCTTGTGCGGTGTAAGTCATTAGGTGACTTTATTCTTCGGGTCAGTGCGATTACAGCGATATCAGATTTATATCGGGTTTTTATGTTTGGCTGCTGTCACACATTAAAAGATGCTTTTTATTGCAAGTACTAGTTTTTGCATCACCATATTTTGAGAGCTATACATTTTTTCATATTTTGGCCGACAGGGTCATGTGAGGGCTTGTTTTTTGCGGGGCAAGCTGACATTTTTATTGGTACCATTTTTGTGCACATGACAATTTTTGATTGCTTTCTATTCTGATGTTTGGAAGACAGAATGAGCAAAAACTAGCAATTCAGTAATTGCTTTTTTATTTTTTTAAATACTGGCCCACATGTGGCAAAATTGGTAAGACAGATTTATTCTTCGGGTCAGTATGATTACAGCGATACCTCATTTTTATCTTTTTTTATGTTTTGACGCTTTTACACAATAAAAACTATTTCATGTAAAAGATTATTTTTGCATCGCTTTGTTCTGAGAGCTATAACTTTTTTTATTTTTCTGGTGATGGAGCTATATGGCAGCTTGTTTTTTGCAGGACAAGAGGACGTTTTCAGCAGTACCATTTTTATTTACATCCGCTTTTTGATTGCTTTTTATTGCGCTTTTTGTGTGTTTGGCGCTATGATGATAAATCATTGTTTTTTGCCTCATTTTTTATTTTTTTTTTACGTTGTTCACTGAAAAGGTTAACTAGTGGGACAGTTTTATAGAGCGGGTCGTTATGGATGCGTCGATACCAAATATGTGTGCTTTTATTGTTTTTTTTATTTACATAAATAAATGTATTTATTGGTAAAATATTTTTTTTCTTTATTTGGGGATTTTTTTTTTTTTAAATATTTTTACACATAATATTTTTTTTTTTTACTTTGTTACATTGTCCCAGTATGGGAAATTACTATATTACATCAAATCACTGATCTGACACTGCACTGCAGAATATCAGATCAGCGATTTGACAGGCAGGGAAGGAGGCATGGCGGCGCAGAGACAAGCCACCTTCCCTGCAGGACCCTAAAGGAACCTGCTACCATCTTGGTGCCGGGGGTCTCCATGGAGACCACCAGAACAACGCAATTGCATCGTGTTGTTCTGGTGGGAGGCAATGCTTCTCTATGCCGTTGTCACTACTGACAGTGACATCAGAGGGGTTAAATGCCTACAATCAGTGCTAGCACCGATTGTGGGCATTGCTGCAGGGTGTCAGCTGTCACATACAGCTGACACCTGCACCCGATCACCGAGGCGCTCACCGTGAGGCCGCAGCAACCGCAGCACCGTATTAGTAGTGCTCTGGGCACAATTGCACCTCCTGCAGAGCAGTACTAGTACGGCGCATGTCGCTAAGGGGTTTGTAGTTGCCAAATGCCAGAAAAATGAGAGAGAAAATGTTTTAAGGCATTTTTGTTACTGAAAAGTCTAAAGTTACATACATTTCATTAGTATTTGGTATCATTGCCCTTAAACTGAATGACTTTGGTCAAACCTTTGGGATATCCTTCCACAAGATTCTCACAATAGTTGGTCGGAATATGGGTCCATTCCTCCTTACAAAACTGGTGTAACTAATCCAGGTTTGTAGGTCAATTTGCTCGCACCTGCCCATAAATTTTCAATAGGATTGAGATCATGGCTTTGTGATGGCCACTCCAAAACAATGATTTTGTTATCCTTAAGCCACTTTGTTACCATTTTGGCAGTATGTTTCAGGTCATTGTCCATTTGGAAGATCCATTTCCGCCCAAGCTTTAATGTCCTGGCTGATGTCTTGAGATGTTGATTCAGTATTGCCACATGATCTTTTCTCTTGATGCCATCTATTTTGTGAAGTGCACCAGCCCCTCCTGCAGCAAAACAACTCCAAAACATGATACTGCCACCCCTTTATTTCACAGTTGAGATTGCGTTCTTAGGCTTGCAAGCTTCTCCCTTTTTCCTCCAAACGTAATGATGATCATTATGCCCAAAATGTACAATTTTAGTTTAATCAGACCACAGGACATGTCTCAAAAATTAAGGTCTGTGTTCCTGTGTGCATTTGCAAACATTAATCTGGCTTTTTTATGCTTCTTTTGGAGTAATTGCTTCTTCCTGACAGAGTGGCCTTTCAGTCCATGTTGATACAGTACTCGTTTCACTGTGGATATTAACACAATCTTACCAGCTTCCACCATCATCTTCACAAGGTCTTTTGCTTTTGTCTTTGTGTTGATATGCACATGTCAGACCAAAATATGTTCATCTCTGGGACACCGAACCCGTCTCCTTCCTGAGTGGTATGATGGCCGCACATTCCCATCTTGTTTGTACTTGCATATAATTGTTTGTACAGATGAACGAGGCACCTTCAGATATCTTGAAATTGTACCCAAGGATGAGCCAGACTTGTGCAAGTCCACAATTCTCTTCCTGATATCTTTGCTGATTTCTTTAGACTTTCCCATGATGCTACACAAAGAAGCAGTGTGTTTCAGGTGTGCATTAAAATACATCCACAGATGAGTCTCTAATTTGCTCAGATGTTGCCAAAAAATCAGAAGCTTCCAAACACATGACATCATTATATGGGCAGTCCAGAATTGTTTAAAGGCATAGTAATCTTAGTGTATGTAAACTTTTGACTTTGCAGTGATTAATAAAAATGCCTTAAAACATTCTTTCTCTCTCATTATTCTGGCATTTGGCAAATATTAATAATTGCGGTAATCCTAATTGACCTAAAATGGGAAAGGTTTATTCTGATTTCATGTCAGATATTGAGAAACACGTGCATATGTGTCTTTTTATATAGTGTATGCAAACTTCTTTTCAACTGTATATACAGTTGTGCTCAAAAGTTTACTTACCCCGGCAGAATTTTTACTTTCTTGACCCTTTTTTCAAAGAATATGAATGATAACACCAAAACTTTTTCTCCACTCATGGTTAGTGGTTGGGTGAAGCCATTTATTGTCAAACTACTGTGTTTTTTCTCTTTTTAAATCATAATGACAACCCAAAACATCCAAATGACCCTGATCAAAAGTTTATATACCCCATTTCCTAATACTGTGTATTGCCCCCTCTAACATCGATGACAGCTTGAAGTCTTTTGTGGTAGTTGTGGATGAGGTTCTTTGTTTTCTCAGATGGTAAAGCTGCCCACTCTTCTTGGCAAAAACCTCCAGTTCCTGTAAATTCCTGGGCTGTCTAGCATGAATTGTGCACTTGAGATCTCCCCAGAGTGGCTCAATGATATTGAGGTCAGGAGACTGAGATGACCACTCCAGAACCTTCACTTTGTTCTGCTGTAGCCAATTACAGGTCGACTTGGCCTTGTGTCTTGGATTGTTGTAATGATGGAAAGTCCAAGTACATCCTATGTGCAGCAGTATTTGCTGATTGTCCCTGTGCGCTTTTGCGCATTGTTGGCGAGTTACTTTGTGGCATTTGCGCAGTAATGGCTTTCTTCTGGCGACTCGACCATGCAGCCCATTTTTCTTCAAGTTCCTCTTTATTGTGCATCTTGAAAGAGCCACACTGCTAGTTTTCAGAGAGTCCTGTATTTTAGCTGATGTTATTTGAAGACAAAGAAGAACAAGGTGTAGATCCCATATATGTAAAATTACAATGCTTTATTAGAAAAAATATTACAATATCAAAAAATGACTAATTACATAATGTAGGGGATGGGAAAGCAAAAAAGTATATGTCACACCAGGTCTGAATGAATCTGTAAAGAGGTGGGGGAGCGGCAACTCCTGCACATAAATTGCGAAAAAGTCACATATAGAATGAGACCAGAATTTGTATTAAGAAAAGAAATGAGGAGTAAAATAACAAAAGGCAAGTGCCCAAGGCTTAGTATGAAAAACCTTATGGCTAAAACAGCCAGATAGAAAAAAGTAATCTCCCCATAAAGCTTAGAATATAAGTAGTGCCACTCTTACCCATAGTGCCTCTATTCAGAAACCCAGGACACGTAGCCCCAACGCGCGTTTCGCGTTGGCTTCCTTGGGGGGCTGTCAATCTGGCTGGCTGTTTTAGCCATAAGGTTTTTCATACTAAGCCTTGGGCACTTGCCTTTTGTTATTTTACTCCACATTTCTTTTCTTAATACAAATTCTGGTCTCATTCTATATGTGACTTTTTCGCAATTTATGTGCAGGATTTGCCGCTCCCCCACCTCTTTACATATTCATTCAGACCTGGTGTGACATATACTTTTTTGCTTTCCCATCCCCTACATTATGTAATTAGTCATTTTTGTGATATTGTAATATTTTTTCTAATAAAGCATTGTAATTTTACATATATGGGATCTACACCTTGTTCTTCTTTGTCTTCTAATATCTATGGGTGTCCCGAATGTTAGTTTTGGTCCTGTTTCGTCCCAGTATATTTGATTCTGGGATTGGGAATATGTTTACATTATGGAGTCTGTTCTAATTTGTTTCTAGCTGATGTTATTTGTGGGTTTTTTTTTGCATCCCGAACAATTTTCCAGGCAGTTGTATACAAAATTTTTGTTGGTCTACCTGACCCAGGTTTTGTTTTTACATTAAAAACAGGTAATGGATCACATCTATTGATTAGACACACAAAAGTTTAGTGCCTCTATTGGTGCAATATCGAAATGATGCATTTATGCATGATGTCATTTACACTTATAATAGCTCCAACTTATCTAGTCCTGTATCCATTTTTTACTTTAATATTCATGATATTGGGGGTTTATATTTATCGACTACCCAGCTGCTATATCAGGTCACAATTGTTGATCACTGTTTGTGCTCTCTAGTTTTCTGTCATCATGTTCTTACTGATTAGCTGTATATTGTTGTATTGATTTTCTATTATGTTTTTAATATTATAAATAAAATTTGTTATATTATTTACATATTTTTGATCATTTGCTCCTTCATAATTTGCTATTGGTTTATGAGGACATTGTTCAGCTGTAAATTATTCAAAGATGTTTCTTTTATTGCCGTAAATAAGATAATGTTACATATTATTAACCCATATCCAGATCAGCTGTAGTTACTTTTTGTCACATACAGAATTTGTCAAAATTTATTTGTTTTTCTCTCTCTTTTTAGGCTCCTTTTCCCCTATGGAGTACCACAGGAATTTTCATTAGTCTCTACTTTTAGAATGAAAGAAAAGACACCTGAAGAAGTTTGGACTCTCTGGGAGATTCAGTCAAGAAATGGAGCTGAGCAATTCAGGCTGCGACTCTATGGGGAAATGAACTCTGTAGATGTGTACAGTGCAGCTGCATCAGGGCGAGATAAAGTTACAACATTCAAGAACCTAGACAAACTATTTGATGGAAAATGGCACAAACTTTCCTTGAGCATTCGGAGAAATCAGCTTACCCTTTATGTGGATTGTCAACAAGTTGGATCATCTCCGGTCAGTCTATACGGCGCAATCAAGACGGATGGCATCAGCACTTTGGCTCGTAGAGTGAAAGATGGTGCGACAGCTAATGTGAGTAAGATGAGCAGAACATATTGAGGGCCCATCACACAAGATGTTTTGGGTAAGCATGGGGAACAAAACATAAATAATTGGTCTGTATCATTCCGTGCTTCTCATTTGAATGGCCACTGTTTGCCAGCTCCCCCATTCTTCAGATCTTCATACCATGCAAAATGACATAAATATCACTAGCATTGCTTTCCACCTACGTAGTGTTGCTTTATCAGAAAAGGTATTTACCCTGGAAGCATTTCTTGCTTCATTCACATCATCATGCAGCTACCTCGTTAGGAGAGTGCCATGGCTGTTCATATTCCAGTTTTTGTTTCTCTTAAGTCAGCACACTAGGATAGGTTCCATCATTTACCCTATGTAAGCGCTAATGCTGTAGATTGCATAGGGCTTCATTATCTGATAAGAGGCCAAATGATTATGCCACCTGTCACAGGTCTTAAACAGATTTACAATTATTAAACCTATAAAGAAAGAATATGCCTACCTTATATAGTTTAGAAACATGTAGCTTTAACATTTAAAAACATTTATAACATAGGAACTTGGAGGCCCAATCTTCCAAATATCAGCCAAGAAATGACTGGTTAAGTTTACTTTAATATTATGAATCAAAATATATCTAAAAAATGACTCCAAAATACAGCAATTAATATAGTGCTGCAGGAAGAAAAAAAATAGCTGCACAATTTGTGTTTCTGCCCAATACACGTTTCGCAGTCGCTTCAGCAGAGGTCAAATATATATATTTAGTAGAACTGGTGTAAGTTCAATAAGCAGATCCCGGTCGATTGGCCTTGTATGTACTCTGTGGCCACTGGATAGGAGCCCAGAGAGCAGCTTCCTGTCTTCTGACATAGATGAAGATGTAGCAGTGCTCAAATGCTGAGCTGTGTATAACCCCGCCCACATCACTGACTGGCAGCTTCTTGTGTACACTGTGAATTGTCAGCAAGTTGCCAATCAGCGGTGGGATGGGATTACACAGACTAGCTTGACTGGTCTGCACGTGAGACCAAGACTTCCAGTGATAATATCTTGCTAGTAAAACACTGATTGTATTGAAATAATAATATACAGCGTAGTCCCTAGAATCAAGCTCTTTTGCGCTATATTATACTGCTCTCAGATTTAATAACAAGATCCTGCTTTACTTTAAACATAGACAAAAATGCATCATGTGAGCAGGGCCTAAGAAATACATAAAAAAAACAAAAACCCCTTAACAACCAGGGGTATTTTTGGTTTTGCATTTTCATTTTTCCCTCCCCTTGTTTCCAGAGCCATAACTTTTTTCATTTTTCTGTCTATATGGCCATGTGAGGGCTTATTTTTTGCGGGACGAGTTGTACTTTTAAATGACACCATTGGTTTTACCATGTTGTGTATTCGAAAACGGGAAAAAAATTCCAAGTGCGGTGAAATTGCAAAAAAAAGTACAATCCCACACTTGTTTTTTGCTTGGCTTTTTTGCTAGGTTCACTAGATGCTAAATCTGACTTGCCATTATGATTCTCCAGGTCATTACGAGTTCATAGACACCAAACATGTCTATATCCTCTTTTATCTAAGTGGTGAAAAAAAATTCCAAAGTTTGCTAGAAAAAAAAAATGTGCGCAATTTTCTAAGACCAGTAGCGTCTTCATTTTTCATGATCTGGGGTCGGGTGAGGGCTTATTTTTTTCCGTGCCGGGCTGATGTTTTTAATTATACCACTTTTGTGCAGATACTTTCTTTTGATCGCCCGTTATTGCATTTTAATGCAATGTCTTGGTGACCAAAAAAATGTAATTCTGGCGTTTTGAATTTTTTTCTCGCTACGCCGTTTAGCGATCGGGTTAATGCTTTTTTTTTTTGATAGATCAGGCGATTCTGAACGTGGCAATACATAATGTGTATGTGGGATTTTTTTTTTACTGTTTTATTTTGATTGGGGCGAAAGGGGGGTGATTTGAACTTTTAGGTTTTTTTAATTTTTTTTATTTTTAAACATTTTTTTTTACTTTTGGCATGCTTCAATAGCCTCCATAGGCGGCTAGAAGCATGCGCAACCCGATCGGCTCTGCGACATATGGGCGATGAGCAGATCGCCCATACAGTATGTAGCAGATTTACTGCTGTGCTTTCAGCGCCGACCACCGGGTGGCGCTGAAAGCCATATGCCTGGAACAACCAGAGAGGTCTCATAGAGACCTCTGGTTGTCCAGGAAACATGGCGCCGACCCCCGATCACGTGACGGGGGTCGGCGAAGAGGTCATTTCCGGCCTGGCGGGCGGAAATACTATTTAAATGCCCGCTGTCAGCTTTGACAGCGGGATTTAACTAGTTAATAGGCGCGGGCGGACAGCGATTCTGTACGCGCCTATTGCGGGGACATGTCAGCTGTTCATAACAGCTGACATGTCCCGGCTTTGATGCGGGCTCAGCGCCGGAGCCCTCATCTTAGCAGGGGAGATGTCTGATGACGGACTGATGATTGGACATTAAGGGGTTAAATGCACAAAAAAATTGGTCAAACTAACTATTCTATAAACAAGTTTGTAGAAATGGTATACAATATTAAGAAGCCAATACTGTCTAGAGCCAAAATAATTAACGCAATTATAATTTTTGCATCTTATTGTAGATTGACATACAGCAACTGGACATTTCTGCAGATGCGGCAAGGGCAGAGGAAGCTACATGTTGTGAATTAACTGGAATAGTAAGTCTATCGAGTCAACTTGTAGTAGTTTTACTATGGTTTATAAATTATTGACAAATTATTTAAATTAATTCTGATACAAACATTATAAACAATATGAACTGCAATTTCTACAAATATTTTCTTTTTAACTGTATGCTCCATTAATTTACAAAAATTTTACAGCAGAAAATAATAAAAACATAAATGTCACCAATAGCTTAGAATAAAAGTTCAGGTCAAAAGACATAGACATAAATATGTAGCTAGTGTGGTGGTCATTGAAAAAGCTTGGTTTCTTTTTACTTATGAATAAAGATAAAAGGCTGAGTTTGTCCACAGTGTATTTGTACTTTCAATTAGGGATGATTGGACCCGTGGAAGTCCAGGTTTGGACGAACTTGAGAAAAAAGTTTGGTTCAGGTAGCAGAAATTGACCCAAATTTGAGTGCAGCCCTGAACCCCATATATGTCAATGAGGACTTTGGTGCTGTAAAATGGTCGGAGTAAGGGCTAGTGGGCTGCAAAAAAAAATGGTGTTAGAGCAGGATAATTGCCCTGCAAATAAATATGGATAGGAAAATGACTTAAAATAGCACAGAATTAAAAAAAAAATTAAGAATAATAATCTCCAATGAGGTGGAGGTCCAAATGGAGAAGTGCCTTGAGTGTGTATTTTACTATACGTGTTAATAAATAAATGAAAAACGACTTTTTTTTTATAACCAGCCAAGGGAAAGCAGACAGCTTATTATTCTTGGAAGGGGCCAATATCCATAAAGGTTCCCAGCCTATTAATATCAGCTCACAGCTGTCTTTTTAGCAATTACTTTGTTATAAAAAAGTGGGGATCCCTCAAAAAAATGTTGAGTCCCACCTATTTTTAATTACCAGCAAAAACTAAACAGACAGCTGTGGGCTGATTTTAATTGGCTGGGAAGGGGTGATGGATATTTTCCCCCTCCCAGACTAATGACACCAGCTCTCAGTCACCCGAGAAATGGCACATCCATTAGATGCGCCAATTCTGGTGCTTAGCCTCGGCTCTTCCCACTTGCCCCGATATGTTGACTGCTGTAGCAAGTGGTGATGTAATTAAAAATATCACAGCTGGTGGTTCTCATGGTAAGCTCTGTGTGAGCCAGCCTGTGAATTGCACTAAACTTACTGTAAGGTCACCTCAGTTCAAAGCAGCTGGTTCTTTGTTTACCCAGCGCCCCTACTGCACTGATTAATGACCGCAAGTCTGGCACTCATCAGTCTGGCACTAGAACTACAGTGAGATCACATCATAAAGGTCACACCTTAAAGGTTACCTGAGTTCACAGCCACCAGGACTCCCAGCAGCTGTGAGGCCCAGAAACCTTAAGGTAGCCTTTAATGGAGACTTTAAGTTAACTGGAGTTTCCAGCTGTGGTCACATCATTGCTGTGAGCCAGCAACATGAGATTGAGACTGCTGAAGTTACTTGCTGTCATTTCTCACGGGCTTAAGGTCATTGCCTGTGAGAAATGACCTTGACTAACCTCTGCAGTCTCATTCTTGTGGTCATGGGCTATTACATTACTGACATGATCACCAGTGAGAAAATAGGAGGACGATGTGGGACCAAGTTGTATGTCGTTGGATCTGTGGAAATTTTTAATTAATAAATAGGTAAACTATGGAATGTGTGGGGGAGTCTTTATTCAAATAAAATGAATGGGTCTTCATTACTAACCTATGGTTTTGATGTCAGCTGACATTGCAAAGCTGACATCAACCCCAAAAACAATTACCCCACTTGCCAATGCACCAGGGGAAGGAGGAAGAGCCAAGACTAAGCATCAGAATTGGTTCATCTAATGGATGCTACATTTCTGGGGTGGCTGAGGGCTGCCATTGTTAGGCTGGTATGGGGCCAATATCCCTTCTCAGCCTGTTAATATCAACCCACAGCTGTCTGCTTTAGGAGGATCACGCATTATTTTTTTTGGGTCCCACTATTATTAATAACCAGCTAAGGCAAATCAGACAGCTATGGGCTGATACTAATAGGCTGGGAAGCTGCATGGATATTGGCCCTTCCCAGTCTAAAAATCCCAGCTCACAGCTGTTTTCTCTCTGCTGGTTTTAATAATGAAAAGGACCAGCACATTATTTTTTTTTATTATTTATTTATTTTTACTGTCGGGCCGGGTCACATGTTGTGCCTGCTAATCACAGGTATACCATCACTTGACATGGCTGTGATGGAGCTAGACGTGCCCACAGCTTTAAAGGTTAACTGCACTGCAGCCTTTCATCAAGCTTTATTATACTTCCGGACATACAGTAAGTAGTCCGTGTTCAGGTTCTGGTACCGGACACTAGAAGTCCGGAACGAACTTTGACCTTTCCAGTTTGGGTTCACGCAAACCTGCTTACAATCTGTTTGCTATGTTTTTCTCTATTTTTTTAAGATATTTATTTTATTTGTTTATTAAAAGTTTTCCTTTGTCTTTCCTTTGTATGAAGTGTTCAGATTTTGGTGAAAACGGAACACCAACCAGTTGTAACTGTCTTGCTGGTGAACCTGGTTTCCCTGGGTTTCCTGGATCAAAAGTAAGGACAAATCACGTCAGATGTGTGCACAAAAAAGAGACATTTTTAAGCTAAATGTATGGCTTATATTTTATAGGGTGAAAAAGGCAAACAAGGACCAGAAGGTTATATAGGAGCTTATGGCAGACAAGTAAGTTCTTGTTCATAGATATTTATAATATGGTAATGGTATAATGGAACTTTAAATAAAAACTTGGGGTGTTTATTAAAATGAGCAAACCTGAAAAATATCTTCTATGCTTCACTATAGGAAATTATTAACTTTCTTTTGTGACATTCGCTGAAAATTTTGTGCCAAGTTCATCAAAATGCACACGTGGTTCTTGAATTTTGCACAAAGTAAATAATTGTGTTTTTTTTTCTGTCTTTAAAAGGATTGTCCTACAAACAAAGTACATTTTTATTAAGAGATCTATTCTTATCACTTATAATAAGTGAGCATACAGATAAAATAGTGTTAGGCGTTGGGTTCCTGCAGCTGCACAGCGAAAATCCAGAGCTTTGCATTCAGCGGTCTCCCATTCTCCATCGACCGCAGAGGAGCCTGCTCAGCAGCCCCGTTGTTCCCGACGCTCTGCTCAGACCAGCTCTGTGGGTCTGGCTGTTGCTGCCACCTCTGCGCCAGCAATAGCAACTCCAGAGGCTAAGTCCTTCCGTCGCTCCACTGAGCATGCTCACGAGACGATCTCCCATTGGAGATCGGGAGTCACATGCACAGGTCCTTCTCTAGATCTGATTGGTCCATCTCAGGGATCTGGAAGCTTCCGGAAGGTCCCGGCTATAAAAGGTTTGCATGGCCGCTCGGCCATGCGCTAGTATAGACTCTAGTTGCTACCTGTGCGAATGATGATGGATGCATGGACTTGCAAATGACTCATTAAGATTCCCCTCCCTCTGATATTACGTGTGTGGATATGGAACTAGGGAGAGTCAGCGCCAGTCAGTGGCAAACTACAGGCCACAGTGCACATCATCCACGGTACTAGGGTCCCGACAGTGTGCCTGCTACAGGGCATTGTCGTACAGCGGCAGTGACTGTTGCCGCGCTGCAGTCAGCAGTACTTATTGGCGTCCGGTTGTGACGCCGCACGCACGGTAGGTCTAGAGGGACGCTGACCCTGTGTCTTGGGCCCATGTCCTGTGACCATATACCGTGCATGCATTCCGCTGAGTTCTTTGACGCCAACAGGCTCTGTCTTTGTATTTAACGCCTAGGCGTCTATGTGAAGTAACAGAGACCGCCCAGCGCACACCGGGTGACGTTCAACCCGTGTGCGTTATACCGCCATATTATGCGTCTGCTATTACATAGCAGCAGCGTAACACCTTCTGCACGGTGGACCCCGGGTGGCGAACGCATTTACTATTATTTATTATTTAGTGCGTTCTGCCGTCCCTAACAAAATAGTAGGGGCTTATAACTGCTGCTTTCGGAGGTAACACATTTCCTTGCCTGTTTTATCACAGGATTGAGTGTTTGTCGTTTCACCAGTCATGCGAGCTTGTCATAAATCAAGTCAGTGACATAAAAGCTCTGCTGCTGCTGCAGCTCCTATGTCACTGACTTGATTTATGATGAGCTCAGAGTGCTGGAGAGGCTGTAGAAATACTCACAAAAGGGAAATGTGTTGTCTCAGAAATCAGCAACTATGACAACCCTGCTTTATGTTCTGTATACTCACTTATCAGAAGTGACTTATTCTTCCCCCATGGCCAGGAGCTGTGGAATGTTCTGACCATAAACTGCGGCAGCTCTGCATGGTTGGAGTTGGACACAGCCTTTACACAGCACATAGCAGGGGGCACATTTATAAGATTATTTTAGCACAGGAATATGTTTTTAACACATTCAATTGTGGAGCTTATTTTATTACAAGATCTATTGATTAGCATGTACACTGTTTGTGGGACAATCCCTTTAACTAGTGCTGTGACTTTTTAGTGCAAAAAGTCTCATGTTTTGTTTTGTACAAAAATTGCTGGTGTGCATAGAGGTACAGGGGTCCATCATTATATGCAGGTACAGGTGTAATCATATATAAATAGATATGATATGATTCATGGTGAGGGGTGAAACAGTGACAGTGAAGTTTAAAATGAAGTCCCATATATTATAGGTTTTGATAGTAAAATAAATAATGTCTCTAATACAGCGCTAGGTCTGCTGTGTACCAGTGACTACAAGTGTTAAAGGAAACTTGTGCAACAATAGGAGTGTCATGAAATGTCAGGCATAACAAATAGTATAATAGCGGAAAATAAAGCTGTCTTGGATTGGACATGTTGGATTTCAACATGCCCTGTCTTTGTGAGGTGTCTTTAGCAAAGATGCTAAAATGATACCCAAATACATGGGCACAAATGACCCACACATGGTTAATTTAAAAGACATATTAAATAACTATGATACATAGTGAGAAAGATGTCTTACTGCCTACTTGAATCTTGTTTCTAGGGATATAAAGGTTCTAGAGGAGCACAAGGAAGAAGAGGTGATACAGGACTCAGGGTATGTATTCCAAGCCCAGTATACCAGTACGGTTTATACTTTGTACACATTCCTAATTTTCTCCTATCAGGGATAATTTAATATTTTTATTATTATTTTGGTCATAATCTCAATATAGCAGCATCTTCAGCCCATTGTACAGTACACTATGTGATAGGAGACAAGCCTGGACTCTTACCAGATCGTATTCTTCAATGTCCTACATGCTTTTGGCTTCAAAACCCACAGTGGGGCTTATCAGTATGAAATAGTAGGTGACTTCCATAGGAGCTACATTTAGAGTTGTCCCCTATTAGACGTAACATTCAGCCCATCTTTCCGCTTGGATATTTGTTTGAGAACATGTCTCTATAATAAATGCATAAAAGAACATCTTTTCTTAGGACTCAGAGTGATATCATTCCTCCATTATATTTATGTATAGGTGCATAAATAGACATCTAGTTACCTCACTTCTATTCACACGGTGTGTGTGTACAGAGTCTAAAGTCTTGTTCAGACTCCAGTCATTTTTTTCATACCCATAATAGAAGACCAATTTTTGTCAGAGCGCAGGATCAGATTTTTTTCAAGTGTGTCGTCATTGTCAGTTTTTCTTGTATGCAAAAAAATAAACCGATGACAGTTTCCAAGCTTCTCCTATCAAAGAAGCATGAAAAACGGACTGCACTAGTATATACTGTAACTAAGATGCCATCAGTGAAATGTCTCATTTTGTCACAAATCCATAGACATGGATGGGAGAGCTTAATCCATAGGTAGAATAAAAATGGACATGTTTCCATTTTGTTTTGCGCGCCACTTAGGCTACTTTCACACTTGTGTTTTTTTGCGCTGCGCACTGTGCGCAGTGCAAGCGCACATGAAAACGCATCATGCGTTTGTGTGCATTTTTTTGCGGTTTTAAGCATGCTTTTTTTGCGCTGACGTGCGCATTACCATGCGCAAGTCAGTTCACCCATAGACTATAATGGGTGTTTGGGTGAAAAAAAAAAACCACATTGCGTGCACATGTGTTTTTTTGGGACAAGTCGGACGCACAAAAAATGCAACAGGATGCATTTTGTGCGCCCGAGCGTACACTACAAAAAAACGCATGAACATACAAACGCGTGCAAACGCATGTGTATGCGCACCCATGTAAAGTATAGGAAAAAATAACGCATGCGTTTTTTTGCGCAAAAAACAAGCTAAAAAAACGCAAGTGTGAAACCAGCCTTAGCTTGCTAGCAGTGACGTTATTCATGGCTGTATGTTGGTCCACAAACAACAACAAAAAAAAAAACGAAACATGGACATGTAAACAACAATGTAGACTATAATGAGTACATGTTCTATGGTGAAAAACAAATGCATGAAAAACCAAATGTCTGAATGATCCCAGAACATTAAATTCTAATTGTACAAAGAGGAGAGCTGACAGCTAGTTTTTAATCATTTCAAGACTGGGTTATTTCACCCCGTTCCTGGTCATTACATGTTCATTTCTTTTTGTACATACGGTTATAAGATATCTACATTTTTTTCCTCGTTCGTGTATTCAAATTATATTAACCTATTTCATGATACATGTTGCATAATATTTCTGTTATTTTTATATTAAGATTTTATATCCATTTTTTATATTACTGACATTTTTAATTTTTCTGCCGACATCTGGGATAAATGTACAGAAAAAAAGGAAATACCTGTCTGTTATTCCCATTTTCTTTTTTACAGCCCAAAAATAACCACTAATATACATTTTAAATTGTTTTCCCTTTTGGCATAACAATGTATTTTATATATTAAACAAATACTCCTCAGCATCATATTTGCAACAACAAGATGGAAAAGTAGTGGAATTATGAAAATCACAGGATTGATAGACATATTGTTGGTGAGTGTAAGGGCCCCGTCACACATAGCAACGCACCAGCAATCCCGACAACGATATGACCTTGTCAGGATCGCTGGTGTGCCGCTACATGATCACTGGTGAGCTGCCAAACAGGCAGCTTCACCAGCGATCAGCACCAGCGACACGGGGGTAACAAGCGAAGCACGTCGCTTAGTTACCCACTGTGTACCTTAGTTACCAGCGCACTGGTGCAGGGAGCTGGTAACCAAGGTACACATCGGGTTTCTAAGTGGCGTGCGGCACTTAGAAACCTGATGTGTACCTTGGTTACCAGCTCCCTGCACCAGCGCGCTGCTAACTAAGGTACACATTGGGTTTCTAGGCATTGCACGCCGCTTAGAAACCCTGTGTTTACCTTAGTTACCAGCGCCAGCTCACTGATCGCTGGTCTCCCGCCTGTCACACGCAGCGATGTGTGCTGGCCAACGGGAGACCAGCAATCAAAAAAATGTCCTGGCCATTCCAGGACTATCAGCGATAACCGGCAGGGGGGCCGCTCGCTGGTCAGTGTCACACACAGCGATCTCGCTGGTGAGATCGCTGTTGCGTCACAAAACTTGTGACTCAGCAGCGATCTCGCTAGTGAGATCGCTATGTGTGACGGGGGCGTAAGTGATGAAAAAATGGAAACCAGAAAGGACATCCAGGGAATGGTGCTGTCTTTGCCACCAAGTGAGATCAAGGTGCAGGAACTTCAGATTGCTTGGAAGTAAAATTTATTCACACTGATGTAAAACAATTAAAACTACATACATAACTTGTTTTATGTTTATTTTTAAATAGAGAGCAATGCAGGAGAAATGACTCCTCCTCTTCCTTTTTTGTAACCCCTCCCTATCTCACTCTGGAAAAGGGCTATATAAGAAGGGTCAAATTCATTTTCTCAATTTACCGGAAGAAGGCTTCACAGCCAAAACACTCTATGTATATAGTTTTGATTGTTTTATATCAGTGTGAATAAATTTTACTTCCAAGAATCTGAAGTTCCTACACCATGATCTCATTTGGTGGCAAAGACAGCGCCATTCTTTGGATCTCCTTTCTGGCATTCACGATGTGGGATACTTCTGTCCAAGGGTCCAATCTCACCCTACCAGGTCGGCAGGAGTCTTTTGCAAAATTATCCATCAAGAGGGAGTTGGTGCCTCTAATTTGGACAACCACATCCGGTGAACAATTTCTCATACTCAGATTATACTACTCAATGATACTCAATTTTCAAATCCTCTTGATTTATTCAGTATTATGTATGAGCGCCACATGCAGAAATACATGCATTTGTATGTGTTAGCATGCTATCAATGGGGTTATGAATGGTTGTCTGAGGAATGTTCCACCACGCTGATTGCACTAGGGCACAAAATTCATCAAGAACCACTGCTGGCAGCTTGCTTTGCAATTGTTGTCCAATAGTGTCCCAAATGTGCACAATGGGACACAATTCCGAAGATGCGGAATGCCATGGAAGCACATTTAGACCATGCAGGCTGCTTGTAAGGAGGAAGACCGGGCTGCAGGTACCTCTCTTGTGCGGGGTCCGAAGCTGTCAGGGTTGCCTCCTCTGTTGTCCGGGGGAAAGAATAAAAGACCGGACAAATCTCCTGACCCGGAAACAGGGGGCCGTGACAAAGCAGCAGCGCGCGCGGAAGCAGTCAGTTGTGACGCCAACCAGCAGCAGCACGCAGACAGGCGAGTAGTGCGCTCCATTCCCCGAGTACCAGCACCGCAATGATTGGTCCCCGCCGTTTGCAGTGGAACCATTGCGCAGAGAGGTGCCGTGCACTCAGTAACTGCCAGAGATAGAGGTGCTGTGCACTCAGTAACTGCCAGAGATAGAGGTGCCGTGCGCCCACTGACTGTGAGTACTGCACACATGCAGAGCCAACTACCAGACAGACTTTTGTGGCCTTCCCTGACATTTGCTTTACAGCCATTCACGTTTGACTCTGGGAGTGCTGTGGCTTTGTTTGCTTCGGCCGCACGTATTCATGGACTAGGGGCTCAGTGGAAGGTACTGGACACCGACTGCTGCCGCCAGAAGACAGACCATCTTGTAAAGGACCTCCCTTTGGACATCGTTTCAGCCTTTGCTGACGCTGCAACTCCCTGCGGGATCATCTGCCGTGGAGGAGTACAAAGGAAATGATAAGTTCTTTCTAAAAAGACTGTTCTTATTCTGCACTTATTGTTCTGCACATTTCCCCATTAACCATTTGTCTTCCTGCGAGGAGTTAATCCCTTGTTAAATTAAATTGTTAAATTTGTTAACCCTTGCTCTGACTTCTGTCTGTCACTGCATCCCGCAACCTGCTAACATGATCACAGTAGCACGAGCAACATGTGGCCCAAAATTGTCATTTTGAAAGATGGCTCCTGGGACTCTTTTGTGAAATGGCCATATCACTGGTTCCATGAACAGATCAATGTAATACTGAGCTGTTAGTGTACCTGCAATGACAACTAAAGGGATCCAGCCACCTTACATTAGGCCACCCCATACCATAATCCCAGGAGAAGGACCGTTGTGATTCCCTAGTGTTCCAGGAGCTGTGCATCATACAACCATGAATAACCTCATTCCTAGCAAGCCAAGTGCTGTAAGTGTGGGTATTTCTGCATGTGATGTTCATACTCAATACTGATCATATAATCCCTAGGATAGGAGGAAGATGCGCTGACAGGGCTTCCTAAACCGTATACACACCACTGAACAAGAGATGGATACAGTATTTGGGAATGCAGAGATGGCAATAAACCATCTCTGCCTTCTCTATAAGGAGTCTGGCTATCTCTCACCGCTAACTCCGCAGCAGGATCTCTGTGCAGCTGTTTATTCTGTACTGACATTCTAAAACATCTTTGCACAGTCATGTGCAGATCGGCCTGCCGTTTTTATGATATTATGTAATCTGCAAGTAGTTAACTTGACCAGTATAACTCGACTGATTAAGATAAAATCTTAACCTACACGTGAGTGAGTACAGGATACGTCAATTGTAATAAATGTACTCATTTTACTATTGTTTGCATTTTAAAACAGGGAGACCCTGGTGCAGATGGCTCTGAAGGTGGATCTGGATTTCCAGGAGAAATTGTAAGGCCTTACTTTTATTTACAGGAAGTGAATTTGAATAATATGTACGGTACATATACATATATAAATTGAAAGTAAAATGTTTCAGTTTTACTGCCATTGTTCTTTTCTGATAAAATATTTAGACATTTTTGCATCAATATGTTGTCTACCGTTTATTTTGTAGATTGTTAATGTGGTGGACTTTGTCTATAAGATTTTTTTCCCATTTTTATTTACATTTTTTGTATATAAATGTTTGTTTGAAGGTATTTGGATTAATTTAGTGGATAAGGTTAAAGTTATACAAGCAGATCCATCCTGGAACTATTGTGTGGCATTCATATACATTCTTAAGAAAGCAAATGGCCCACATTATAAATATTTTTATTTATTTTTGCTTTACTTAATTAACTAAGTTACTGTGGTTTTGGAGAGGATACCCTCCTCTTATCTTCCCACCATGGTATCAACACCCAACCAACAAATAAAGTAGCACTCTGTAGCGCCATAGTATGCAAACATGAAATAGGAAACTTGAATTGCATTCCTGCACTAGAAAATATGAAAAATTGAGGATACTTAGCGCATAAATTGGCCAATTCATGTGTACCCGGCAGCAACGATAAGGCGATTCTCATTACTGGGAACCTGCCTAATGTGAATCCTCTCTTATACTAAAGTCAACATGTCTATGGGAAGATAGGATCCTGCTATAATTAAAAATGCCTGAGGCTTAGGGGCAGAGTGCTCAGTCAGAGAGCCAAGGTATGCAAATATCAAAAGACTGTTCCTCACTTCCAAACAAAAATCAGGTGTGAACAGGTGCTTGCTAAGAGTATCAATACCAATGATACTAGTGCAGTGATGTGTACAATTATTCATGTATCTGTGTTTTTCTTCATGTTCTAGGGATTTGTTGGTATTCCTGGAGAAAGTGGTATAAAAGGCATACCAGGAAATAAGGTAAAAAACAAACCCAAGTTACAAAGACTCAAAAATAAAAAGCTCCCTTGAGTTCAGATCTGGTATGATTTAGAAATAAAAGATTAAATTGCCCGTACTGGTTCATAGAATTATAGCATGTCAGAGTTGGAAGGGACCTCAATGCAGCATTCACTAAACCATCTCAGACAGATGTCTGTCCAGCCTCTGTTTGAAGATTTCCATTGAAGGAGAACTCGTCACCTTTGGTGGTAGCCTGGTCCACTCACTGATCACCCTCACTGTCAAAAAGTTTTTTCTAATATTTAATCTGCATCTTCTCCCTTTGTTTCATTCCATTGCTTCTCATTTTTCCATGAGCAAATAAGAATAATGAAGATCCCTCTACACTGTGACATCCCTTCAGATATTTGTAGAAAGCTATTGTCTCCTCATAGCCTTCTTTAAACATTCCCAGATCCTTTAACCATTCCTCATAGGACATACTTTGCAATCCGCTTACCATCCTGGTAGCTCTTCTCTGAATTGCTCCAGTTTTTCAATGTCTTTTTTAAAATGTGGTGCCCAGAACTGGACACCGTATTGCAGATGCAGCCTGACCATGGAGGCGTAGAGGCGGATAATTACTTCATGTGATCTAGACTCTATGCTTCTCTTAGTACATCCCAGAACTGTGTTTGACATTTTTGCTGCTGCATCACACTGTTGATTCATGTGCAGTCTGTGATCTATTAGTATACCCAAGTCTTTTTCATATGTGCTGTTGCTTAGTTCTATTCCTACCATTCTGTAGATGTAATTTTCGTTTTTCTTGCTCAGATGTAGAATCTTGCATTTCTCCCTGTTTAATACCACTCTATTAGTCACTGCCTATTGTTCAAGCTTATCTACATCCTTCTGGCTAGAGATTATGCCATTTCCTTTGCTATCTCTTTCAGTACCATAGGATGTAATTCATATGGACCAGATAATTTAAATTATTTTAAATTAGCTAAGTGTTCCTTCATTATCTCTCTGTTTACATATAGTGTGGATTCTTTTATTCCTAATGGCACCGTGAAGATCAATTGATGTTACAATACCTTTCTTAGAGAATACAGATGCAAAATAGGAATTTAAAAGTTCGTGCTTCTCCACCTCATTTTTGACCACTTCACCCTTTTCGTTCTGTAAAAATACTATAGCATCTTTTGCTTTTGACATACCCCAAACAATCCATTTTTAATTCTCTTGGTCTCCCTTGCAAGCCTCACTTCATTACTGGCTTTCTTAAGATCAGGATGTAACTGCTTCTAAATGGTTAATCTAAGTATTTCACTAGATACTGTACACACATTGCCAACAACAGAGGGAATGAAGAGAGATCTGTCAGAAGTTCTACATTTTTTACTCGGTTGCTTTTTTCCTTAGAGGTATGTTTTTCATTCTGCCCCTTCTCAGACAGCCATGATTTTCACTCCATACATTGTGAAAAAGATGTATGACTCAAACTGCAATGTTTTAACATGGATGAATACATCCGTAAAATAAAATGTCCTCTGTTAGGCACTTTAGTTATTTGCTTTAAAAACATGAAACCCAGCAAAAAGACGAAAAGATTTAAATGTCCAGTGTGTAGAATTTATATTCTCCTTCAACATGCAAAATTGCTTTGGAGCTACAATAGGACTGCAACAAACCCTGAAACCCTACACATTTATAATACCGAAACAAAACCTTTAAGAAAATGATAGGGTCTCAAATTTAATTACTGTATACACTCACTGGCCACTTTATTAGGTACACCTGTCCAACTGTGTGTTAAGACTTAATTTCTAATCAGCCAATCACATGGCGGCAACTCAGTGCATTTAGGCATGTAGACATGGTCAAGACAATCTCCTGCAGTTCAAACCGAGCATCAGTATGGGGAAGAAAGGTGATTTGAGTGCCTTTGAACGTGGCATGATTGTTGGTGCCAGAAGGGCTGGTCTGAGAATTTCAGAAACTGCTGATCTACTGGGATTTTCACGCACAACCATCTCTAGGGTTTACAGAGAATGGTCCGAAAAAGAAAAAAAATCCAGTGAGCGGCAGTTCTGTGGCCGGAAATGCCATGTTGATGCCAGAGGTCAGAGGAGAATGGGCAGACTGGTTCGAGCTGATAGAAAGGCAACAGTGACTCAAATTGCCACCCGTTACAACCAAGGTAGGCAGAAGAGCATCTCTGAACGCACAGTGCGTCGAACTTTGAGGCAGATGGGCTACAGCAGCAGAAGACCACACTGGGTACCACTCCTCTCAGCTAAGAACAGGAAACTGAGGCTACAATTTGCACAAGCTCATCGAAATTGGACAGTAGAAGATTGGAAAAACGTTGCCTGGTCTGATGAGTCTCGATTTCTGCTGCGACATTCGGATGGTAGGGTCAGAATTTGGCGTAAACAACATGAAGGCATGGATCCATCCTGCCTTGTATCAACGGTTCAGGCTGGTGGTGGTGGTGTCATGGTGTGGGGAATTTTTTCTGGGCACTCTTTGGGCCCCTTGGTACCAATTGAGCATCGTTGCAACGCCACAGCCTACCTGAGTATTGTTGCTGACCATGTCCATCCCTTTATGACCACAATGTACCCAACATCTGATGGCTACTTTCAGCAGGATAATGCGCCATGTCATAAAGCTCGAATCATCTCAGATTGGTTTCTTGAACATGACAATGAGTTCACTGTACTCAAATGGCCTCCTCAGTCACCAGATCTCAATCCAATAGAGCATCTTTGGGATGTGGTGGAACGGGAGATTCGCATCAGGGATGTGCAGCCGACAAATCTGCGCCAACTGTGTGATGCCATCATGTCAATATGGTCCAAAATCTCTGAGGAATGCTTCCAGCACCTTGTTGAATCTCTGCCACGAAGAATTGAGGCAGTTCTGAAGGCAAAAGGGGGTCCAACCCCTTACTAGCATGGTGTACCTAATAAAGTGGCCAGTGAGTGTATACTCGTGTGTAAGCCGACCCATGTATAAGCCGACCCCCCCCAATTTTGCCACAAAAAACTGGGAAAACGTATTGACTCGCATATAAGCCTAGGATGGAAAATGCAGCAGCTACTGGTAAATTTCAAAAATAAAAATAGATACAAATACAATTAATTGAGACATCAGTAGGTTAAATGTTTTTGAATATCCATATTGAATCGGGAGCCACATATAATGCTCCATACAGTTCATGATGGCCCCATAAGATGCTCCATACAAAATACACCCCTTATATTGCTGCACAAATGTTAATAATGGCCCCTTAAGATGCTCCATAGAATAATATGCCCCATATGCTGCTCCATAAAGGTTATAGACCCATAAGATATTCCATAGATTATGCCCCATATGCTGCCCCATAAATTGCTCCATAGATTATTTGTTATAAGATGCTCCATAGATTATACCCCCATAAGATGCTCGATAGTTTATACCTCATATGCTGCTCCATAGATTGTGCCCCCATAAGATGCTCCATAGTTTATGCCCCCATATGCTGCTCCATAGATTATGTCTCCATATGCTGCCTCATAAGATGCTTCATAGATTATGCCCCCATATGCTGCCCCATAAGATGCTCCATATATTATGCCCCATAAAATGCTCCATAGATTATGCCCTCATAAGATGCTCCATAGTTTATGCCCCATATGCAGCTCCATAGATTATGCCCCCATATACTGCCCCATAAGATGTTCCATAGATTATGCCCCCATAAAATGCTCCATAGGTTATGCCCCATAAGATGCTCCATATATTTTGCCCCCATAAGATCCTCCATATATTATGCCCCCATAAAATGCCCTATAGTTTATGCCCCCATATGCTGCTACATAGATTATGGCCCCATATGCTGCTCCATTGATTATGCCCCCATAAAATGCTCCATAGACTATGCCTCATAAGATGCTCCATAGTTTATGCCCCTATGAGATGCTCCATAGATTATGCCCCCATATGCTGCTGCTGCCGCAAAAAAATGACAATCGCCTCTTGTTGCTGGGGGCCAGGTGCCGGTGTCACCGCTGGCTCAGGACCTCAGCACTGGTGATATTCACCTGTCACCGGTCCATCTCAGGGCGTTGCTGTGTCTTCCGGGTCCCTCTGTCAGTGACTGTTCAGGCAGAGGGCGTGACGCGCACTGACTACATCACCGTGCCCTCTGACCTGAACGTCACAGAGGACGCGGTGGACAGAGCAGCGCACAGAGATGGAGCGGGGACAGGTGAATATTGCATATACTTACCCCCTCCTGGCGTGGTCTCTGCAGCCCCGCTTCTCCCGATCTCCCTTACTACTTTCAGCGGTCACGTGGTACCGCTCATTAAAGTCATCAATATGCGCATATTCATGACTTTAATGAGCGGTATCACATGACCGCTGAAGAAAGGCGCCTGAGACCGGGAGAAGCAGGGGGGCTGCAGAGACTGTGCCAGGGGGGTCAGTATGATCTGACACCCCCGCTCCTCCTCCCCCGCTGACACCCCAGTATATGACTCGCATATAAGCTGAGAGGGGGACTTTCAGCCCAAAAAAATGGGCTGAAAATCTCAGCTTATACGTGAGTATATATGGTAAACACCAGAAAAAGAAAAGACCTTTAAAAAGATGAAGATGCAAAAAGTATGCAGAAATTTGCAACCAGTGTATAGTAACTTAACAGAAATTATTTCTGTCTAGAGAAGCCCTGTAAATCGCTCTATCTGCATACAGCCTGGGCAGTGTGCAATAATTCACTGTGCACTTTTTCTCGCAGCCATAAGTATTATTCTTTGTGATCATACACTGTTCTACCCCCATTATTTTCACTTTGAGGGGATCTCTGATCATGAATCTGAGCTGTATATCTCCTTAAAAAATCTGTACTTACTATGAGATAATTTTTTCTCTATTTTTTTTCAGACCCTGAGTCTGTTAATCTGGGTACCTTTTTGCATGTTCTTTATGTGTGTATTTTTTGTATAACCTTAGTGTATAGTATGAGGAGGGTGCAATAGGGCTTCTTAGGGCTATCGACATTGAGCGGGGGCGTTATCACGTCTACAACTAGGGTGCCAACCTCCGCTGGCAGGGTAATTTACAGTGCTTCTCTAGGGAGAGATTAGTTACTGTTAAGTTACTATACTTTTCTGCACCTTCATCTTTTTTTGATTTTTGATCTTTTAAACAAACTAACAAAAGCCAATTTTTAGAAGTCTTTTCTTTTTCTGGTGTTTAATTACATTTATAATACCCAGTGCTATCAAATAGGCATTCTCAAATTTCTTAGCAATAATTCCTTTTGCTATTTTTTTTTTTTTTTTAGTGAAAACTAAAAGTTCATATTTATAACATCTCAAACTATTACAATGAAAAGATAAATGAAATAATTGAATAAGATTTACAAAAAGAATGTTCTTATTTTTGTTAAGATGGAACTGTGGAATTAATGAAGCAGAAATATTAGCTGTCATTTATCACATCTTCACATAATAAGGGGTATGGGCATGTAATCACACAAGTCAGTAATCATCAATCAAAGCCTATTAGCAGAAAAAGGAAGATTCAAAACAAGAAAAGAAGTGAATTAAAAACTCCAAAACATACATTTCCTTAAAAACCAAAGGTTCTATTATTTTTGCTTTAACATTTTTATTGTTTTTTTTTTAATAAATAAAAAAATATATTTTCAAATAAATGCAAACATGCCAAATAATATTGTAATACTAATAAGGCCAAAATGAAAGAGTAACCTTTGTATTACGTTCAAACCAAGAGAAGAAAGAAGCTATTTTTGGATGACCTATCTTACATAGTTTCTTATTTTCACGTGTATTATTGAGTTATGAAATAAAAATTATAAAAAACTGTTAAATGTAAAGCAGTACGTATGTAAAGACTAAATGGAATGCCGTCCTAATTAATTATCAACTAAACATTTTTTTTTGACCCCAGCGTTTATTTGTGATAATAAAGTTAAGCATACAATTTAATAAACTAGTAGACTCAGTTTACCATTTTTAAAGGATATTTGTAAAAAAAAAAAATGAAAAAAGAGATGTGAAAAGGGAATTAAAATAAATTTAGGATCAGTCAGAAAACCTAGCTTATAAGTCTTAATCCTCAATTCTTCAGATTCAAGGAAGGAATTTTTATGGATTAAACATGCGCTACCAGACCATCACTCCTCACAAGTTGTGTAGTTAATACATTTATTTCCCTACGCGTTTCAAAGTTAAAAACTTCTTCCTCAGGGGATGATATATATCATCCCCTGAGGAAGAAGTTTTTAACTTTGAAACGCGTAGGGAAATAAATGTATTAACTACACAACTTGTGAGGAGTGATGGTCTGGTAGCGCACGTTTAATCCATAAAAATTCCTTCCTTGAATCTGAAGATTTATGGCCACGGCGTGGTCATTTGGATGTGCAGCAAGCTGACCTTGTTCCTTTATGCCTGTTACTCTCCTGCAGAGGGCGAGTATAAACCATTGACTTATATCTGTGTTTTCTCGGGTAAGACCCTATTACGCTCTTTTTCTTTCAGTTTCTACTAATCCTCAATTCTTGGCAGACTAGCCTGGACACCTATGAGTCTAAACTTTATCCACCGCAGAGTGATTAAGAATGTTCTAGATTAGAGAAGTGTCCTGCATGTTCTTATGTGGTACTTGGAGGGCTTTGGTTAGGATTAGATGTGTGGGGGGTCTCAAAACAGGGTAAATCTAGAATTCATTGTAATATTTAGAATTTAGCTTGCCAGTTTAGCATAATGTTGTATAAGTACAAAAAGTAAATATATATGGTTAAAATCTTATAAGTGCAGCATACATGAAAGAATTAGACAAGAAAATGCAATATTATTAAAAAAATTAACCCACCTCATTTTTTTAGTTCTTACTTTTTAGAGGTGCACCGAAAATTGAAAGTAGGGACTTGATTGGTCACTTAGGGCAGTTTTCGCCTCAATTTATTAACAAATGTTTTAAAATTTTATACAAATAAAAAAATTGAGTCCTCCTATGCAATCAAGGACTGACAAAGAGACTAAACCGATGACTTTTGTATGTTACAGGGTGAACCGGGACTGCTAGGGCCACAAGGAGAAGTCGGTGAGAATGGAGAGCAGGTGAGTAAAAAGAATACAGTCTTCTTTGAGGGCAAATAAATATCCCACCCTCAATTACATGTCTCAATTGCATGTATTGATGAGGAATAATACTTTAATAATTCTAATAGGAAGAAACAGAAAGAAGGAAGCACTTTCACTACCATATCTCTGTGCTCTGTAGAAGTTCACTGAAACCAACAATTATGATATGTCTTTAAAAATTACACAAAGAGGTTGTCCTAAGTGGAATACCTTTGCCCAAAATGAAGCCCCCTGATTGAAGTCTCAAGTATAGAGGATATGTACAAGGGGTTTCCTTGATGAGTCAACCCTTATAATGTGATCTACAAGTATATAGGAACTGATGGGGAATACTAGTCTGGAATATTGGGCACACATTATACTGACCTAGAGCAGGTTGCTTCTGTCATGTTTCTCTGCTAGTCACTTCCAATTAAAAGTGGCAGAAAATTTTAATAAAGTATACAAAATGAAGCTTGATAGCCAAATCAACTTTTCACCAAAGAAAATTGTTCTCGTTGCTGGAAAAAGTAACAAAGCCTCTTGAAAATGACATGTTCCTAGTGAATGCCACCTTTATCAAACCAGAAAGCTGGTGTAAATTCACCGATAAAACTAGCCAGTGTATTTCTTTATAGACACTTAATGTTTTGTGCAGATTAAGTCACTTTTTAGAATCCCCAAAATTTCAAGCTGATATCAGTTTTCTCCTTGTTGGAAATTTTTCATCTGTTTTTTCATACATCGTAATGGTCATTTCATTGCTTAGGTCTCCTGCTTTGCTAATTTTAGTCTTCAATTTTGCTAATAAAGTATGTACTTAATGAACTCTTTGTTCTAGGGTGCCATTGGAAAGATAGGTAGTACTGGTATAAGTGGAGCTCGTGGGGAAAAGGTAAGCTGATGTGGTGTTTCATATGTTAACAACCTATTCTGTTCACAGAAAATAAACCTGTAAAAATGTTTACATAATTTTGCATCTTAGTGGAATCCTTTATTGTTTAAGACATATTTAACCCCTTTCTGACATATGGCGTACTATCCCGTCCTTGTGCCCTGGGCCTTAATGCCCATGGATGGGATAGTACGTCATCATCGATCAGCGGCGCTCACGGAGGGAGCACGGCTGATCTCAGCCGGGTGTCAGCTGTGCAATAGCGCGATTAAAAATATGGATATAAATAAACATGGTACCACTGAAAACGTCATCTTGTCCCGCAAAAAAGAGCCACCATACAGCGTCATCAGCTAAAGAATAAAAAAGTTATAGCTCACAGAATAAAGCGATGCAAAAATAATTACTTTTTACATAAAATTGTTTCTTTTGTATAAAAGTGCCAAAACATAAAAAATGATATAAATGAGGTATCGCTGTAATCATACTAACTTGACAAATAAAACTGATTTATCAATTTTACCACACGTGGAATGGTATAAACGCCCCCCCAAAAGAAATTCATTAATTGCTGGTTTTTGTTCATTCTGTGCCCCAAAAATCAGAATAAAAATCTATCAAAAAATGTCATGTGCTCGAAAATGGTACCAATAAAAACGTCAATTCATCCCACAAAAAATAAGACCTAACATGACTGTCGGAAAAAATATGGAAAAATTATAGCTCTCAAAATGTGATGATGCAAAAACTATTTTTTGCAATAAAAAGCGTCTTTTGGCGTGTGACAGCTGCAGAACATAAAAACCCGCTATAAATAGTAAATCAAACACCCCTTTATCACCCCCTTAGTTTGGGAAAAATAATAAAATAAAAAAATGTATTTATTTCCATTTTCCCGTTAGGGTTGGGGCTAAAGTTAGGGTTAGGGTAGGGGCTAAAGTTAGGGTTGAGATTAGGGGTGTGTTGGGGTTAGGGTTGGAGTTAGAACTGGGGGGTTTCCACTGTTCAGGCACATTAGGGCTCTCCAAACACGACATGGCGTCCGATCTCAATTGCAGCCAATTTTGCGCTGAAAAAGTCAAACTGTGCTCCTTCCCTTCCGAGCTCTGCCATGCACCCAAACAGTGGTTTACCCCCACATATGGGTTATCCACATACTCAGGACAAATTGCACAATAACTTTTGGGGTCCTGATTCCCTTGCGAAAAAAAAAAATTGGGGGTGAAAAGATCATTTTTGTGGAAAAAATATGATTTTTTAATTTTACGGCTGTAGGTTATAAACTTCTGTGAAGCACTTGGGGGTTTAAAGTTCTCACCACACATTTAGATAAGTTCATTGGGGGGTATAGTTTCCAAAATGTGGTCACTTGTGAGGAGATCCCACTGTTTAGGCACATCTGGGGCTCTCCAAACGCGACATGGTATCCGATCTCCATTCCAGCCAATTTTGCGTTGAAAAAGTCAAACGGCGCTTCTTTCCTTCTGTGCTCTGACTTGTGCCGAAACAGGGGTTCCCCCCACATATGGGATATAAGCGTACTGAAGACACATTGCATAATAACTTTTGGGTTCCAATTTCTCCTGTTACCCTTGGTAATATAAAAAAAATTGGACCTAATAATTTTTTTGTGAAAAAAGTTAAATGTTCATTATTTTTAAACATTCAAAAAATTCCTGTGAAGCACGTGAAGGGTTAATAAACTTCTTGAATGTGGTTTTGAACACTTTGGTGTCACTTTTAGCTATTTTCTCTCATACAGACCCCTCAAAGTGACTTCAAATGTGATGTGGTCCCTAAAAAAAAATGGTGTTGTAAAATTGAGAAATCGCTGGTCAACTTTTAACCATCTGGGGCTCTCCAAACGCGACATGGTATCCGATCTCAATTCCAGCCAATTTTGCGTTGAAAAAGTCAAACGGCGCTTCTTTCCTTCTGTGCTCTGACTTGCGCCGAAACATGGGTTCCCCCCACATATGGGATATAAGCGTACTGAAGACACATTGCATAATAACTTTTGGGTTCCAATTTCTCCTGTTACCCTTGGTAATATAAAAAAAATTGGACCTAATAATTTTTTTGTGAAAAAAGTTAAATGGTCATTATTTTTAAACATTCAAAAAATTCCTGTGAAGCACGTGAAGGGTTAATAAACTTCTTGAATGTGGTTTTGAACACCTTGGTGTCACTTTTAGCTATTTTCTATCATATAGACCCCTCAAAGTGACTTCAAATGTGATGTGGTCCCTAAAAAAAATGGTGTTGTAAAAATGAGAAATCGCTGGTCAACTTTTAACCCTTATAACTTCCTAACAAAAAAAACATTTTGGTTCCAAAATTATGCTGATGTAAAGTAAACATGTGGGAAATGTTAATTATTTTTTGTGCCAATCTCTGTGATTTAAGGGCATACAATATGTCATGAGAAAATTTGTCAGAATCACCAAGATTCCATGGAAGTGCTCCAGAGTTATTAAATCATAAAGGGACAGTGGTCAGAATTGTAAAAATTGGCCCGGTCATTAATGTGCAAACCACCCTTTGGGATTAAGGGGTTAAAGTCACCAGAGTTTAACTTTCAAAATTTAAAATACAATTGTCAAAAATTTCAATCCCAGCACGAGTTTATAAATGGCTGACAGATCACTACAAGACAGAGTGTGCTATGTGCTCAGGTACAGTCCACAGACAGAAATCTGTCTTCAAGGGGTTGTTCATCACTGGACTACTTTTTTTTATAGCTCCAGTCTGCTGCACAAAATGAAAAAAAAAAAACACTTACTGTCACGTGGTTACCATGACAGTGTGGAGCCTGAAGAACACAGCATCTGATTGCTCCTACTCCAGCGCTGAGAAGCATTTATTCATATTAAATGTGCTTATTTCTTCTGGCAGAACAGGGGTTAATCATCCATATTGGAAATCCCTGTATTCACAGCTGAGCTCGGTTAGCCACTCCCTTCCCTTTTATAATCTGGTCTCTGTTACTAATCCTCGTCAGAGCTAGCATTTGCTGATGGCAATCGGTGGGAGAGGAGTACATATGAGAAGGAGAGTTGAAGGAATTATTAGTGACTGTTGCTTGGTATGTATGCATGGTAATTCCTTATCTTTCTCTATTTTGGATTATTCCCCTACCTCCATGCCCAGGTGCATTCCTCTGTTATATGTGAGTGAATATTTTGTATGCCTGGAGTTTTCTGTTAACTCTGGTTTGTGTTGCCTTGTTTCTCAGGTTGGTGTACTACGGTGCACAGTAGCACCCCCTATTCCCTGGGTGGGGGAATAGAACAGAGATAGATGGCTTACTCAGGAGATAAGGAAAGGGTGGCAGTCCCGGCATCTAAACCATCTGAAGTATCTGTGGGAGCAGGGTGCGCTAGGGTTCCCCCTAGTGTTAGGGACAGGGAAGAAGCCCCTGGTCCCAACAACTGTGGTGTGGCACTTATCTCCCCGACTGGCGCTGCTCTGCTGATTTGCCTGATATATCTTCTGGCAGTCACATCACTGCTGCTGCCAGTCAGTGACTGCTCTAGTCCATCAGCTGTAGCCGATCAGCGGCTGCTGTCAATTTCATATAACAATGAGACTCAGCGGAGAGATCGGAGGAATGGTGCTGGTCCAGGAAGTATTTTTATCCTGTTCAGCAGACTGGAACTCTTTACTAGTTATTAACCCTTTTAGGGCGCAGTCAGACGGTCGTATAAATCAGACCAATATCTTAATGCAATGCTTGGACTCGCCAACGGGTCTCCTGACTCGAGCGTTACAGTTGCAGAGAAATATATGAAGCTGTATCACTAGGGTCGGGAGACCCACCGGCCTGTCTGAGCATTGCGTACAAAACTCAGTCCGATTTATACAGCTGTCTAAATGCAAGGATTTCTGCTATATCTTTCTTCTCTTAGTATCCAGTTGTGGCCAAAAGTATTGACACCCCTGCAATTTTGTCAGATAATACTCAGTTTCTTCCTGAAAATGATTGCAAACACAAATTCTTTGGTATTATTATCTTCATTTAATTTGTCTTAAATGAAAAACACAAAAAGAATTGTCCTAAAGCCAAATTGGATATAATTCCACACCAAACATAAAAAAGAGGGTGGACAAAAGTATTGGCACTGTTCGAAAAATCATGTGATGCTTCTCTAATTTGTGTAATTAACAGCACCTGTAACTTACCTGTGGCACCTAACAGGTGTTGGCAATAACTAAATCACACTTGCAGCCAGTTGACATGGATTAAAGTTGACTCAACCTCTGTCCTGTGTCCTTGTGTGTACCATATTGAGCATGGAGAAAAGAAAGAAGACCAAAGAACTGTTTGAGGACTTGAGAAACCAAATTGTGTGGAAGCATGAGCAATCTCAAGGCTACAAGTCCATCTCCAAAGACCTGAATGTTCCTGTGTCTACCGTGCGCAGTGTCATCAAGAAGTTTAAATCCCATGGCACTGTGACTAACCTCCCTAGATGTGGACGGAAAAGAAAAATTGACAAGAGATTTCAACGCAAGATTGTGCGGATGTTGGATAAAGAACCTCGACTAACATCCAAACAAGTTCAAGCTGCCCTGCAGTCCGAGGGTACATCAGATGAGACAAAAGTAGAGCTTTTTGGGCAAAGGCATCAACATAGAGTTTACAGGAGAAAAAAAGAGGCATTCAAAGAAAAGAACACGGTCCCTACAGTCAAACATGGCGGAGGTTCCCTGATGTTTTGGGGTTGCTTTGCTGCCTCTGGCACTGGACTGCTTGACCGTGTGCATGGCATTATGAAGTCTGAAGACTACCAACAAATTTTGCAGCATAATGTAGGGCCCAGTGTGAGAAAGCTGGGTCTCCCTCAGAGGTCATGGGTCTTCCAGCAGGACAATGAACCAAAACACACTTCAAAAAGCACTAGAAAATGGTTTGAGAGAAAGCACTGGAGACTTCTAAGGTGGCCAGCAATGAGTCCAGACCTGAATCCCATAGAACACCTGTGGAGAGATCTAAAAATGGCAGTTTGGAGAAGGCACCCTTCTAATATCAGGGACCTGGAGCAGTTTGCCAAAGAAGAATGGTCTAAAATTCCAGCAGAGCATTGTAAGAAACTCATTGATGGTTACCGGAAGCGGTTGGTCGCAGTCATTTTGGCTAAAGGTTGTGCAACCAAGTATGAGGCTGAGGGTGCCAATACTTTTGTCTGGCCCATTTTTGGAGTTTTGTGTGAAATGATCAATGTTTTGCTTTTTGCTTCATTCTCTTTTGTGTTTTTTCATTTAAGACCAATTAAATTAAGATAATAATACCAAAGAATTTGTGTTTGCAATCATTTTCAGGAAGAAACTGAGTATTATCTGACATAATTGTAGGGGTGTCAATACTTTTGGCCACAACTGTATATCCATAGTATAAAGCATTACAAGCTGTCTTAGAACAATATTTACTAATAATATGAGAATAGAAAAAACACATAAAATGGCACTGCTGCGTTGTGTGCAAAGCATAGAAAAAACCATAGAGGAATTTCAAATGGGCACATAGTGGCAGTGATTATGCAAGACAATTTAAGATATGTGCAAATATACATATAATATATGCATATTAATAAATGATGCTATAATATGGGCCTTTAAGCTGGTGCAACCCATCAATCTCTGCTGTACAAAAATTTTAGTAGATATTTATAACTTGGAACTATTGACTTTAGGGATCTCGAGGCCCACAAGGAAAGCAAGGACCCGAGGGACTTAAGGGACAGAAGGTAAGTTCTTTCCTTTAGCATGAAAACCTTCTTGTTTAAAGGATGAAGAGAATGATATTAACGCCATTGAGATATATCTCTGTAAGCAGTTAGTCTTGGAATCTGCAAAGTTTAAATGTTCCATTTCCAAAGATCTTGGCAAAGTGGGAAAAGTAAAGTGGTAGCCAGCTGAAAATCCAAATTTCCAAAACTACACATACTTGGTTTTCAAATATATTGAAGTGAGTTCAGACACAATCCGCTAGTAACATAAAGGCCCTTTCTTTAGGTGAAGTAAAACACAAATAAGCTTGAGCTGGCCAATATATCCTCATAGTCATGTGTCTTCCTACTTGAAGTGCTACTCAGAATAAAATAATGATTTGAAAATGACAACATATGGATTTTATAATAATTATTCAGACAGATTTCTGCACCATAAAATATAATTGTGGTAATGTGATATCTCTGCCTCTGCAAAGCTTTTAGTAGCTAAACAAGGGTTAATATTAATCAGACACTGACTCCCTCATTTCGGCCATGCATCTTTTACTCTGAAATACTTTGGCATTTCAGAGAATACATACATTTAGAAGCAATTCGGCAATCATGAAGCTCAGGTGACTAGTCCAAGAGGCCGGTCCCTGGTGGCTTCTTCCCGCCCTGCTACTGTTTAGTCACAGATCTTTTCCTATATGTAGATTTCATGGACACAGAGGTCTGTCACTCAAAGGAAGCAGGGTGAAGGCAGTAGGGACTAGCCACTTGGACAAACTGCTATAGTCTCCAACCGGCTTTCAAATATAGCTTTTCTTTGATATTTTGCAGAATTTCAGAGTAAAACTTACTTGGCCTGGACTTTCATTACTGCTGCCCATAGTTCAGATATCATGAATCAGCTGTCATGTTACCTTTTAACGGCAACATTTTTATTATTTTTTTTCTAAATCATTAGAAATATGTACTGGAACTGCAAGTTTTTGAACATAGGAATATTAAGACTTAAAATTATTTATTGACGAATAGTTATCAGTGGTGTTCCAGGACGAGTGGATTTACAATTCAGTTGCAATTATTGCCAAAGCAGGGCCAAATTGTTCAAATTGAGTATACTGTATAAAATGTTAGAAACAAGGCATGTTAGACAATATTCCCTTCCTTACGCCACCTCATGTCTAAAAATGGATCTCTTATTAATAACACTCCCTTTTGTAGGTAACATATTTAATTTTTCTCAGCTTTCCTGCTACTGGACAATCACATATACGTTGTATGGACAAAACTACTGGGCTACATGTCTTAATCATCGAATTTAGATTCTGCATTCAGTCCCATTGCCACATCATTACAAACATTTGTGAAAAAATGTGTCATTCTAAAGAGCTCGCTGATTTCAGGTGTGGTGCTGTAATAGAATGTTACCAGTATTACTAGTCTCTTCCCTCCTAAATATTCCATTATCAACTGTTAGTGGTATTACTGAGACGTGGGAAACTTTAGGAACATCAGTGAGTCAGCTACACAGTGGAAACCATGTAATGTTATAGAGCTGGGTTGCTGAGTACTGAGGCGTATAGTGTATAAAAGTTGCCAATAATCTGCTGACTCCATAACTGTTGAATTCAAAAATCCTTTGTCATTAATATAAGCACAAAAACTGCACTGGAAACTATGTAATGTGGCACGGGTCAGTAGTCGTGGGCGAGGTAGTCATCTTTCACGCCCCAGCACGCTTCATGAAGTTGGGTGTCCTGACTCGATGTGTGGGTTTTGGCTACAGGGCACTACACCCTTGCAGGCCGCATGATGCTGGTGACTTTGGCTGGCCAGGACCGGATGTTAAATATTATAGTGAAGGACACTGCCACTCAAAAATAAACTGTCTTTTACTTAACATTAACTTGGTGGAAATTATGTACATATACATAACTTCACGACCGTTTCCTTTACAGCATGGAGCATCTTCACATACAGTCTTTCTACCTCTTCCAGGCTTGCTTATTACTGTCCCTAAGTTCCTATTCCTTCACCACAACCCAGCACTGTACCACAGTTCAGTAAGTGAGAGTCCTGTACTACAACCTGTAGTTCCACATCCTCTCCTCCTTTCCCTTAGGGGAACTAGTTTGTCACTATGGCTGTTACTTAACTTGCTTGCTTGCTGACGCACTGGATTTACTGCCCAGAGTACTTTCTTCATCTCATGTTCCCTGTTGCGTCCTTCCCCGTTACCTCTCTGTCTGGCGAACTCGGGGCCATACTGCTAGACATCGTGTCCCAGGACCCATCTCTGGTGCATCACTCTGTTCTTCTGTCACTTTTCCTTTTTCCACTCGGGATCTTGCTATCCATTGCCTCAGTATCCACTCATGTCAGGAACACCCAAGTCATGCTGCTCTGTTGACTAGTCAAACCTTAGGTCTGCTTCTGTTGCACGCTGGTCCCTATCTAATGTCCTAGCAGTAAACTGTCTCTGTCTCGTCAATTTAGCCCCTCCCACTCTTAGCTAGTCCCATCTATTAACTCTAAATCTCCCTACTGTTAGGAAGAATATAACACTGACGCCAATAACACCTGTCACAATACACATTACACATGAAAATACACTGCAACAATACATGTGTCTTCAAGGGGAAACGTAGGCAGTATGTCCATCTCTTTACATCTTCATGGCATGGCCGATCAGCTTCTTACCAGCCTTACATAACCGAGCACAATGCCAAGCATCAGATAGAATACTATAAAGTGTAAATGACTCTGAAGCAGTGGAAATGTATTCTGTAGAGTGATAACTTGCCCTTCTCTATCTGACAGCCCAATGGATAAATCTAGATTAGGTGAATGCCAGGTGAACTTTGCCTACCTGACTGCATAATGCCATAGTAAAGTTTGGTGGAGGAGGGGTAATGCTATGGGGTTATTGTACAAGAGTTCACCTAGGTCACTTAGTTCCAATGATGAGAAATCTTAATGCTTCGGCACATCAAGACATTTTGGATTATTCTTCCAACATTGTGGGAACAGTTTGGGGAAAGCCTTCTTCTATTCCAGGATGAATATGCCCCAGTGCACATAGCTAGGTCCTTTGGCATGGATGGGGGAGTTGAGTGTATGTAGATTTAGAATGGGATGTCATAAATGCTTATGGAGGTGTAATGTTTAAGTGTCCAAATACTTTTGCTAGCATAGTGTATCAGCTTTCAGTTTTTAGATATTTTAAAAAAATGTACAGTAATATTTCTTGCACTTTTTTTTTTATTTTTTACTATTTGTAAGTAATAGAAATTAGTATCACAATATAAAATCGAGTAATAATTTACATATTCTATTATGACAGGGAAAAGTTGGCACTCCTGGATTTTTGGGAAGCCGTGGAGAGCTAGGATATGTGGTAAGTACAGTTTCGTGCTAACAAAATGTGCTGGTCACATGAGCATATATCAAAGTAGTGAACAAAAACATCCCCTTAAACTTGTATTTTATTATATTGATTAAAATGTAAAAAATCCCAACAGAAACCTGTGAGAATGTGCATGAATAAAATTAGAAATAAGATTGCATATACATGAACTAAAGTCCATATATTACTATCAGACAATAAAGATCTATATCCCAGATATACGGCTAAAATAATAATACTGACAGAATGTGACCTATAATCTGACCAGTCCTCCTATAGGTAATTAAATTGTCCTTCATCAGTGAAATATCTCAAGGCTTCACAAACTGTGGCAAGTACTGTAATAGTTACAAACAAATGTATACATAATAGGATATAGAAAATTGTGAAATACTCTTAGAGATTATAGTCTCTCTTTAATCTTTCCTAGAGTGATCCTTCCTGACAGCAAGGGTTGGCAACCTAGATAGATCACGAAAATGGCACCCCCCAAGTCATCTATCCTTAATAATCCTGGAGATTCCCTAGATAAACAAATTTATAGCTCAGAACACGGGAAAATACAATAATAACTATTAAAGAGGAATTCTAGACAGTCAGGCCTTGTCCTTGAAGGAATGACCTGTATGGAGGAGATATGTCAGGTATAAAGCAAAAAATAATAAGGTAGACGGCCATAAATTCAGGTAGATACACAGTATTCACCACAATGGGCTGCAGGATATCTGTACATGCTATATATTAATTTTTGATATAGAAAAAACATAGTGTGCTCAGATAATCAGAATATATTGTCCTTGATAAGGAACAAACATGTACAGTATAATGAATGGCATGTGCCAAAATAATATCAATCCATATGTCCAAAACTCATATCTCAGACCGTTTCCCCTCCAGATGATGGTTCCTCAGGAGATCTATAGTAAAGAGTCCATAAGTACACCACCAGCAGGATATGTTCAATGTACAATGGAAACAAGGAGATGAATGTGACAAGGAGGAGAATTTGCGTGGGTGCACACACGCTGACAGCATTCAGACAGTGCTAACCCTGGGAAGTGAGCATTCAGAGAGTGCTTGCTCTGAGAAGTGAGCATTCAGAGAGTGCTTGCTCTGGGAAGTGAGTACTCAGAGAGTGCTTGCTCTGAGAAGTGAGCATTCAGAGAGTGCTTGCTCTGAAAAGTGAGCATTCAGAGAGTGCTTGCTCTGAGAAGTGAGCATTCAGAGAGGGCTTGCTCTGGGAAGTGAGCTGTCACGGTCACGTGTGTCTGGACGCAGCGAGTACCGCAAGGCGAACCCATATGACACACCGCCTCCAGTTGGGTGAATTTAAATAATAAAAGGTGCAGCTGGATACGCTGCCTCCAACTGGCGAATTTAGGTATTACACATTATACATACAGTAGTCTGGAAACCCCGCCTCCAGTAAGGCAAATTTAAATAATAAAGGGGGAACCTGGGTAACATTAACAATGGTGGGCCCTGCAATAGGGAATAGGGAAGTGGAGACCTCCTGTACTCCCCTGAGCCAGTGTCCCTGCACTCCTAACGTTCCCTATGTCGGTTCCGCACCGGGCGATGCACAGGAACCTAAAAACCCTAGATCGCCCTGAACCTAAACCCTCACTAGGGAATTGGTCGGTGCGGAAACTAATCCCACCAACACACATGAGGGAAAATGACAATACAGGGGAAACACCACTTGGCTTTGCTCTGTTGCGTACGCTCCTAGCAACAGAGCCCACCACCTGTGTGCATCTTCTCCTCCACCCGGATCCATCACCATAACTGGATCCTTCACCATAGAGCAGCCTTGGAGCAGAGTCCACCACCAATTGCAGCTGTCCAGTAACAGAGTCCCAAAGATGAGTTCAGCTCCTGCCCAAAAAGTCAAGCATGCTTGAGTCCAGCTCTCAGCAACCAAGTCCTGCATGCTGAGTGCAACTCTCTCCATAGTCGTCACTCCACCAAGCCATGCAAGCACTTCCTGCCGACACCATAAACTGTGACTCCACCACGCCATGCCAGCCCTTCTTGCAGACCACCTAGCTGCCACTCGTCCCCTCTGGCTGGGCTGCGCAGGACTCATGTTCAGCTCCTTCCTTCACCCAGGCTTCCTTGTGAAAGAGTAACACACAATATCACCAACAGTGATTGAACACACCTGGCTCCCTTTTATAGAGCCTAACACCTGATTTGTAATTAAGTGCACATTAAACCAAAGAAACTAATGTGCACTACCGCTCACCACCACCGGGGCAACTTAGAATGAACGACACCACGTGTTATAATTCTAATGGCCACCAGGGGCAATCAACCCACTTTGGCACCAAGCCAAAGGAAAAAAAGTTCACTTTGTGCATTTAAACTGTCAGATCCACGCTGGATCATGACATGAGCACTGTCAATCAGAAGAGGGAAAGGGCTCCAATACGCAAACAAGAAGGCAAAACCGTGCACCAAATTCTTGGCTATGCCAAGAGCTCACTGAATTCCCCTCATTTGCATATGAATGAAAAGTTATTTTCTCAGGCACCGTGCCAATAAGAGGTACAGTGCTAGTATGGTTGTTATCGAGACTAGGTCTCCTAAAACACTGTATAGCCCATTTAAAATACATTCTGGGGGTGACAGACTCCATCATTTATTAGCATCGTAGCTAAAGAGGTTGTCCGCTACTTTTACATTGATGACTTATCCGTAGTGTACCTACAGTATATGACATAGTTTTTCTCTGTTTTATGTTTTCTAAGGGTTACCTAGGAATCACCGGTGAACAAGGAGAGGCAGGAATAAAGGTCAAGTATTTAATATTTTAATATGAGTTTTTTTGTGGGAAAATACCCCCATGATGTCATATTGCTATATTATTATACTTTTCCAATAATGACAATTTTTTGATAATTTCTTACTTTGGTATCAGGTTGTTATTAGAACTGTCTGTACTTGTGGTGAACTTGTGAAGTGACTTTGCACTGGTCCATAATGTCACACTCCCCTTCACGAGAGGGGCTCTGATAATCTGCCTTTAAGGCTCCGAATCTAGCCGCACCGCTGCCTGGCTCTGTGCTTAGACACCTAGCGCTGCACATGTGTCTGCACATCAACAGGCCTATCCTCCCACCTCCTGCATGGGCTAAATCCGTCCCCATCCATCCTGACCAAGGATCTGGGTTCCACAGTTGCACAATACAAATGTATAGAAGCTGGGTGTATGTCCTGAAAGGTATTTTTGGACCTTTTCAGCATTTACAACAAAATGTAAAATAAATTCTAATAGATAAATCAGCATATACAAAAATAAATGCTGACCAATCATAAACGTCTTCCAGCTAGAGCATGTTATATCTCAAAATAACTATCTCTCAATGGCAAAAAGGAAAAACAACCAAAAAATGTGTTTTAGGCTGGTTTCACATTTGCGTTAAAACAACGCTGCATCCTGCATCGTTAAGCCCCACCCTGAGCCGGCTCCCTGCCCGCCCCATCCGGGATCACCGCCTACTTTCGCATTTGCACGCATGCGATCGGCGCACCCTATCTTTAGCATAGGGTGCGCAGATCATGCGCTGCCAGTGTGAAAGTAGCGTGCTGCGCACTTTTGACGGTGCGCCGTGCGCGCCGAAATGCAACATGCTGCATTTCGGCGCGTACGGCGCACCGTCAAAAGTGCACAGCACGCTACTTTCACACTGGCAGTGCATGATCTGCGCACCCTATGCTAAAGATAGGGTGCGCCGATCGCATGCGTGCAAATGCGAAAGTAGGCGGTGATCCCGGATGGGGCGGGCAGGGAGCCGGCTCAGGGCGGGGCTTAACGATGCAGGGCGCAGCGTTGTTTTAACGCAAATGTGAAACCAGCCTTAGAGGTTTAAGTTTACTTCCTTAAAAAGCTTGTGCTTGAAAAATATTTGTTTTTTGTCATGCAACACAAGGCTAATATTCCTGAAAAAAAATGCTATATGGTTAACACCTTACCGCCATATGACACACATATATGTTGGCTCCCTGACTTTGATTCAGGCTTAGGACCTGAGCCTGCATCTTTCCCAGCAGATGACTACTGTGATATTCAGCCATCATCTGCCTCTAACAGCTATGCATGGAGCTGAGCTTCGTCCATGTCTTTTAACCTACAAAATGCTGATGCAACATTTTTGTGCCCATGGGCACCCCTGTGCCTTTCATGACATTTCTACTGTGACCACCAGTTTCTGGCTGGTGTTCATAAAAGAGCACGATTTTTGCTGTATATAGCAGTAGTTTGGAATTGCATTGTATAGCAGATATTTATGCCTTACGGCAGTGTTCTCCAACTCCAGTCCTCAATAGCCACCAACAGGTCATGTTTTCAGGATTTCATTAGTATTGCCCAGGTGATGAAACTATTGCCTGTGCAGGTACTGCAATTATCACCTGGGCCATACTAAGGAAATCCTAAAAACATGAACTGTTGGTGGCTCTTGAGGACTGGAGTCGGGGAACACTGCCCTATGGGGACGAACAAATACAATGAAAAGTGAAAAATAATGTTTTTAAAAATATGAAAAACAAAACAAAAAAATAACCTTCAAATTACACTCGTTTTCCAGCACTAAAAATGAAGAAATAAAAAATTGAAAAATTCAGATATGTGGTATCTTTATGTCTGTTATTGTCTGATCTATCAAAATATAAAATTAATTAACCTTATTTGTAAAATGAATTGACTTTAATGGTAATCTAAACACCAGAATGATGTTTTTTTGGTCTCCGCAATACAAAAAAAATGCAATAAGAGGCGATTAAAATATAGCATGTATCCCAAAATAGTATCAATAAAAATGTTGGCTCAGGGTGCAAAAAACAAGCCCTCACACTTACCACATATCCCAGATCTCGGAAAATGACGACACAAGAATAATGTGTTTCTTTTTTTTTTTTTTTTTTTACAAATTTTCTTTTGCTACTTAAATAAAAAATAAACTATGCATGTTTGGTCTCTCCGTAATCACATGATGGGAATGTGCGTTGTCACCTGCGTGATTCTGTCGCCGTCAATTTTTTGTTGCTTAATGTTTGGGCTATTTGTAAATTTACCTATCACATTTTATCTTTCTGCTGTTTTCCATTTGGTTTAAAGGGATTGCCCATTACTAGGACAACCACTTCTCAATTACTCTACCATGTAAGATAATAACAGCCTGTACCCACCTCCGGTGCCAACAGTGTTAGCGTGATATTGTTCCAGGATTGTTATGTCATGTAGAAAAGTAATAGATTCCAGCTCCAGTTTAAAAATGAGATTTTTTATTGAAAAAATTTAGATAAAAATACCAACTTAATGATGGTGATACGGCAATACTTGGTTAGATGCATGCATGCAAAGAGAAACTGGAGTAAACAGGTGAATGGAATAAAAATTCATCTTTATTAAATCAATAAAAATATATAAATAGAGTAACGAACAAGGTAATGGACATAATCATAGCAAGACAACACCGCAGGGTGAAGGCAGCAAAACGCAAGGTAACCACACTGCCAAACTGCACATATGTGCACATCAGTGCATACGGTACAGAGCAAACGGAATATAAGGGTAAGTAGCCAGTGCATGCTGCAGCATCATGCACCCAGGTAAAGACATCCCATACCGCTGGTATAAAAGGCATTTATTGCGGTCAGTGTGAACATTTTTTTACCAAGTATGGAGACGATATCTTACCAAAAGTAAAGGCAGAAGCAGAGTGGATCCTGGGCCAGGTAGGGGAGGACCCACCGCGCGTTTCGTGTGTCACAAACCACGCTTTCCCAAGGTAAGTGTGTTGCAAGTAAGGAGCAGGACCTTCTTAAGCCCCATGTGACAGGTCACATGGTGACCGATAGACCAATCACGTTGGTTCTCAGCGGCGCATGCAAACTAGCCCTCACATGGCCATATTGACTGAAAAATAAAAAAGTTATGGCTCTGGTAAGAAGAGGAGCAAAAAATACAAAAACGAAAAATCCCAATGTGGTAAAGGGGTTAATATTTCCTTTGAATTGTTTTTATACTGCTCTCTATTTTATGTATATATTTCCCACTCACTGTGTTGATTTTTCTCGGCTGAGTGTGCTATGCGTCACGTGATTTTTTTTGTCCATCTGCTTCGAATTTGGTCAGAGCTTGAGGCTCTTTCTCTCTGGATTCATTAGCTTTGACAAAGGACGCTGGAGTGCATCTGAAACGCATAGCCATGCATCTAACCAATATATGCAAGTACCCCAGTGACATCTTAATATGTCAAAGGAAAGGTGAGGCTAACCTAAGCCCCCCTATAGAGGAAGAAAAAGCACCCACTCCAATATATATGCATGCAAAGAAAACCGGAGTAAACAGGTGAATGGAATAAAAATTCATCTTTATTAAATCAATAAAAATATATAAATAGAGTAAAGAACAAGGTAATGGACATAATCATAGTAAGACAACACCGCAGGGTGAAGACAGCAAAACAAAAGGTAACCACACTGCCAAACTGCACATATGTGCACATCAGTGCATACGGTACAGAGCAAATGGAATATAAGGGTAAGGAGCCAGTGCACGCTGCAGCATCATGTACCCAGGTAAAGACATCCCATACCGCCGGTATAAAAGGCATTTATTGCGGTCAGTGTGAAATTTTTTTTTACCAAGTATGGAGATATCTTACCAAAAGTAAAGGCAGAGGCAGAGTGGACCCTGGGCCAGGTAGGGGAGGACCCAATGGGGTGTCCAGTGCGCATGCGCCGCTGAGAACCAATGTGATTGGTCTATCGGTTAACCCCTTTGCCACCTTGGGGTTTTTCGTTTTTGTATTTTTTGCTCCTCTTCTTACCAGAGCCATAACTTTTTTATTTTTCAGTCAATATGGCCATGTGAGGGCTAGTTTGCTTGCGGGACGAGTTGTACTTTTCAATGACACCATTGGTTTTATATAATGTATTGGAAACAGGAAAAAAATTCCAATAGCAAAATTACCATTTTTTTTTTACCATGTTCACTAAATGCTAAAGCTGTCCTGCTGTTATGATTCTCCAGGTCATTACCAGTTTTTAGATACCAAACATGTCTAGGTTCTTTTTTATTTAAATAGTGAAAAAAATTCCAAAGTTTGTAAAAAAGAAAAAAAAAATGACACCATTTTCCAAGACTTCCAATTTTTGTGATCTGAGGCTTTGTGAGGGCTTACCGTATTTTTTGCGCACTGAGTTGACGTTTTTATTTTTAGCATGTTGGGGCAGATATGATCTTTTGATCGATCGCCTGTTACTGCATTTCATTTCATTGCAATGTTTTGTGGTAACCAAAAATAGTAATTTTGGCGTTTTGAATTTTTTTCTTATTACTCTGTTTACCAATCGGATTAATGGTTAATTAAAATATTGATAGATCGGGCGATTCTGAACACGGCAATACTAAATATGAGTATTTTTAACTTCATTAGTTGTTTTATTTTTTATGGGGCAAAGGGAGGGTGATTTTAACTTTTACGTGTGTGTGTGTATATATATATATATATATATATATATATATATATATATATATATATATATATATATATATAATGTATTTTAACTTTTTATTTCTAACTTTTCACCGCCTTCAATAGTCTCCTTCACATACTTGAATCTGCGATCATCTGATCACTTGTGCTACACCTAGCAGGGCTGCAGTCTTGCTATGTGTAACGAAATTGCTCATCTGTTAGGGTATGTGCACACGTTGTGGATTCTGCTGAGCATCCGCAGCAGATTCTCCTGCGGTGTACAGTACCATTCTATTTTATGTAAATCCAAAAACGCTGTGCACACGCTGCAGATTTTTCCATGCAGATTTGCTGTGGTTTTGAATACGCAGCATGTCAATTCTTTGTGCGGATTCCGCAGCGGTTTTACACCTCTTCCTTTCTAGGAATCCACAGGTATCAAAACGCAGGTGAAATCCACACAAAAACTGCACAAAATCCGCAGTAAATCGGCACTAAATACGCAGGTAAAACACAAGTCATTTTACCTGTGGATTTAGCAAAATCCACACTGAAAAATCTGCAGCAGAATCCGCAGCGTGTGCACATACCCTTATGAGCGCCGAGCACGATGAAACCAGGTTCTACAGCGGTTATTGCGACGTTTAAAAAAAAAAAAAATCCTCTACATGATAGCCAGGTTGTGGATACATTACGTGATTGAAAATAACTAGATGACGCTATATTGCTAATGGTAGTATCTCTCTTTGCTAAAATAAAACATCCCTGCTCAAGAATATTGTACAAAACAAGATCTTCATATAAAATCGAAGAAATTCGGGGATGGTAGATTTAATGCAAATGAATTGTGTGCCATACTGAATAGACAGAACTACGTTTCTACATTTTCCCACGTCTGGTTAATGTAAGTCGCTGATACCAGGTCTCTGGAACCTTGAGATCAGGTCTCTGTAACATTGATATGGGGTCTCTGGAACCCTGAGAACTGGTCTCTGGAACCCTGATATCGGGTCTCTGGAGACCATTCATCAATGACGCAAAGATACGCACATGTGGTCTCCGTTCTATTCAATATCTCTGGAACTGCAGAGTACAGTGAATGGCTTGGCAGTCCCGTAGATAATGTATAGAGGCGGCTCATGTGCACTTCTGCTCCTTTGCAAACCCCATTTTTTGGGTTTCAGAGTTCTGATCTCAGGATCACTGGGGGTCATATTGGCCATACCCCCAGCGATCAGCAAGTTATTCGCTATACTACAGATAAAGATTAAAATTATTTTTTAGAAAAAACATCTAAATGAGTGAAATCAACTTTTCTAGGTTAAATATTACACAAGTAGTGCATGGCGAGTTAAATTCTTTCTAAATTGTGATATATCCAAGAAGGTGAAATACTGGGCAGGACTAAGCACTTCTTGTACAAAGACTCATTTAAATTTAACTATTACCCTTGGGTTCGGCCGTGTTTATACAGAGCTGAGCAATCACATTAAACTAACATGATGGAAGTAAAGCAATTGAAGGAGTTTTCTGCAAACCTAGCAAGTCTGACTAAACGTTCTTTATGAGAATTAAATGTTGAGCTCCTATGAGATCTGGTTTATTCCAAGGAGGAGTCCTGTAATCTGGCTCTAAGGCAGACTGTATGGTGCCAGGAAAAATACCTGCAGGCACCATCATCCATTTTCTATATGCTCAAGGGCATATTTCATAAGTTGTGGGCAGCACAGTGGCTCAGTGGTTAGCATGGTTGCTTTGTAATGCTCTCCCCCTGTTTACATGAGTTTCCTCTGGGTTCTCCAGTTTTATCCCACACTTCAAAGACATACTGGTAGGGTTTCTAGATTGTGAGCCCAATGGGGACAGTGATGATGATGGGTGAAAGGTTCTTGCCATGGCCATGCAGGTGCTGTTCAGACACTGTAACTCGGTCTTGTACGCCTTGTAGGGATTCAACTCGCTCAGGAGCCACGGGAGACAATCAGGAGGCACATTCCTTTAAAAGTTCATAGGGTTTATTGCTCCATAACCCATATACCAGCGCATAACATAAGGAATAGCCTTTAGCTCAGGCGAAAGCAAGTATAAGTGTCCATTGTTTCAGGCTCAGTCCTGGAGCCTCAGCAAACACAGGAGGCCCATCCCTCCTCACATACAGCCAATATACACAGGCCTCACTGGGTCAGCAGCCTCAGCACGTGATCTTCAGTAAGGTAGCACACCTTCCTCCACATAGGCCTGCCGGGACCTTCCACATGGCCCAATCAGATCCATGCGCTCTCTCTCATGTGACCGGACCTCAGGTACCCTATATGGTCCATAACCACACCCACAGGTGATCACATGGCTATGACCCCACTAAAGGTCCTATTACACACAGCCACACATTTACTTTACTATGACACTCCCAAACACACCCCTGGGTGGGTTTGTGTGTATCCAGGCCCGCCTAGTTACCTGGAGACTTCTCCCTTATACATTGAAGCAACACCTCAGCAATATCACTGCTGAACAACACATAAGTCTCCTTCCCAAAGCCACCCACCCTGGGATACACAACGGCCATTCCACATTCCGCCATTCATCCCCTCTCCTGGGACATCCACACATCGCCCCCCCAGCGGACCCAGTGGTCACTACACCTCATACCTCCCCCCTCTGTTCAAACTTGTGGGCTTGAACACACATCACTCCAGGGTCTCGCGACCAGGCACTCACTACACCTTGCCCCACAGGTCGAGAGAACCGTATCCATCTGTCATACGGCCTCGTTCCTACGTTAGACCTCCCCCGCCTCCAGCGGTCAGAATATTGGTCATTGGCTTTGACCATCCAGTCACGGTCTGTCTGCATCGTCAGACACTGGTTAGTCACCATCCTTTCTCTATCTAAGCGTCTTGTAACAAATGGTACCCCACCACATCTAAGATTACTTTTCAGTGCATTAACCTCACAGTTCTTTGCATCTGCTGTCTCTGTAGCAATCTCCAGTTCACACTTTAATCTACGGTGCAACGTATTGGCAAGTTGAGCCTCTTTCTCTGCTTCTTCCACCTGGCGTTTCAACTGTTTCAGACGCACATCACTTCCCTCTGCCAGGTCTTGGTACTACTCAGAATTACGCCTTTCATCATCCATTTGCCTTAGTACAACCTTCCATTTTTTCTCTGTACGACGTACTTGTTTGCTAGCAGATTGTCGCACTTTAATTTCCGCATCAAGCTGTTCCTCCAGTAGTGCAACCTTTGCTTCTAAGTCCTTATTCTGGCAAACTAATTGCTGACGGGCATTCTCATTCTTCTGAGCCTTACTACGTTCTGTCTTCAGATCAGCATCCATCTGGTCAACCTGAAGTGTGGCCTTTCTCAACTTGTCATTGGCTAATTCAACGTTGCCGTGTTCTTCCTCCACTTCTTCTTCAAGCTGAACAATGCGAGACTCTAATCGCCTCTTTTCTTCCAAAGCCAGAGCACTTTCACCTCTGTTGTTGGCAATCACATCAGCCAGTTCATCTTTTTCCTGCTGTGCTTGTCTTTTAGCACACTCTGCAGCAGCAATTACCATCTGTAAACGAATCACCTCTGCTTCCATACTTTTCAGTTTCTTTTTGTCTTCACACTGTTCCTCACTCGGGCCTGGCCGCTGTAAGTCTTCGTCCCACTTCTTCTCCCGCAGAAGACCTCTTACAGTTTCTGTTAGTACTCCTACCTCTTCTCTGAGGGACTTATTAAGACCTTGCCACGATGCCAGGTTATCTTTGAGCTCGAAGACTTCTTTCTCTAGCTCATCCAGTCTGTGCTCCCTTTCTCTCTCAGAACCACAGTCACCCCTAGAGTCTGAGTCACGCCGATAATCCGAGTCAACCCTCCAGTTACCCTCTGACCGTGTGTCCACTCCAGTTGCCTCATCTCCCAGCCCACCATCTGTCTTGTCACGAGACATCAGGTCCGTCAGTTGGGTAGATGTACTTCTTTTCCCGATCAGTTCTACTTCTGACCTGTCCACTTTAGGAGGCGTCACCGTCTCAGCGTCTGCTGGCCCCACAGTCGAAATGTCTCCATGGTACGACCATATGTCATCAAACAACACAAAGTCCCGGCCCCTCTCCAAGGCATAGACTAAGTCTTGTGGTATCCCGCCCCCTTGGCACACACCACCTTTGGTCCCCTCAAACATTACTCGGTCTACTGCATAGTTCACAGTGACCCCATGTTTACATCGAACCCTGGCGTTTTTCTCGGTCAGAGATAAAACGAGCAGAGTTCCTGTCACAGTTACCTGACTCTTTGAATCCAGTCTACCAGAGACTCCTCCCCGGCGCGGCTTCACGGTACACACCTGTGGCCCGTCATTATCCGGAAAATACATGCCGCACTCCTCAAAACTCATACAGACACTCTGCGGTTCCCCAGACATACCCACTGAGGCAACCAGTGCTGTCGTTTCCTGAACCACCCCTATTTGGGTTGCCGCCTCCTCCTGGGCTCCACCCCTTTTTGGGTTACCACCCCAATTTGGGTCACCGCCCCCTTCTGGGACTCCACCACCTTTTGAGTTACCACCCCAATTTGGGTCACCGCCCCTTCTGGGACTCCACCCCCTTTTGGGCTACCACCCCGATTTGGGTCACCGCCCCCTTCTGGAACTCCACCCCCTTTTGGGCTACCACCCCGATTTTGGTCACCTCCCCCTTCTGGGACTCCACCCCTTTCTGGGCCACGACTCCAATTTGGGCAACCGCCCCCTTTCGGGATTTCCCCATGTCCGTTCTGCAGAACTTCTTATGCCACAGTTCACACAGTACAGTTTGTCTTTTTGGGCTGGTACTGGCTCTTTAAGCACGACACCACACCAGTTCCTTCTGGTGCTGCCACAGCTCCTGCTGTCACAAATCACCGGCACCTCAGTCTGCTGTTCACAAGCAGCTGCTGGTGTCACTACAGCTCCTGCTGCTCCATCTTCGTGGACTCGCCTATCCACCAGAAGCCGCTTGTCCCCTTCGTAACCCCGCCAAGTTACCGGAAGCCGCTTGTCACCTTCGTAACCCCCACTGACCCAGGTCAGCATACCACAGACTCCTGTCTGTTACCTGTTGGTGACGGCCACACAGGTTTCTGGACGCCTCTTCTCCTCAGAGCTATCCCACAAATATCAATACAGTCACTTTCTCTGACCCTGGTCAGTATTACTCACGATTTTCCAGACCGTCTGCTCTCCTGGCTCAGAGCCGTCAGTACGGCAACATGTGCTTCTTGGAACCGCTGCCCGCAGTCTGTCACCAATTGTAGGGATTCAACTCGCTCAGGAGCCATGGGAGACAATCAGGAGGCACATTCCTTTAAAAGTTCATAGGGTTTATTGCTCCATAATCCATAAACCAGCACATAGCATAAGGAATAGCCTTTAGCTCAGGCGAAAGCAAGTATAAGTGTCCATTGTTTCAGGCTCAGTCCTGGAGCCTCAGCAAACATAGGAGGCCCATCCCTCCTCACATACAGCCAATATACACAGGCCTCACCGGGTCAGCAGCCTCAGCACTTGGTCTTCAGGAAGGTAGCACACCTTCCTCCACATAGGCCTGCCGGGACGTTCCACATGACCCAATCAGATCCATGCACTCTCTTTCATGTGACTGGACCTCAGGTACCCTATATGGTCCATAACCACACCCACAGGTGATCACATGGCTATGACCCCACTAAAGGTCCTATTACACACAGCCACATATATACTTTACTATGACACTCCCAAACACACCCCTGGGTGGGTTTGTAGGTAACCAGGGCCGCCCATCTCTCTAGTTACCTGGAGACTTCTCCCTTATACATTGAAGCAACACCTCAGCAATATCACTGCCGAACAACACATAAGTCTCCATCCCAAAGCTACCCACCCTGGGATACACAACGGCCATTCCGCATCCCGCCATTCATCCCCTCTCCTGGGACATCCACACAGCGCCCCCCAGCGGACCCAGTGGTCACTACATAGCCTGTACAGAAGCAGTATCATGAATGGTTCTATTACAGGAGCAGAAAAAACACACCTTTTTACCTTTTGCACTCATGGTTGGTAGGGGTCCCATGGTCATTTTCTAATAATATGCTATCACTTTTAATCACTAGAATGCTCTTTTAAATCACCACTCCAGGTTTTCTTTTTTACAGTGCTGGAGTGGCGCTTTAATGGTACGCTCGCTGCCCCCTGGTCATATACTCACCCTCTGGCGTCTTCACCACTTTTCAGTGCTTCTCAAGTCCCACAACGCCATCTTGTGACCACAGCTTCTGACTGTCTGGAAGTCAGAAGCTACATCACAAGTTCTCAATGCGAGTGACCTCCACGCCGCTCCATGAAACACTGTAGCTGCCGGCAGGTCACTTATTGCCAGATACCAACGGGAGAGATGCTGGAAAACAATGAAGGCAGCGACAGCAGGTGAGTATGAGACTGGGCAGGGGAATCACATTTAAGGCACCACTCCAGTGGGGCAATAAAAAAGATGCTGGAGTGGTGCTTTAGATCAAGGATATGATGTGAATGATCTAAAAGGGAATGTTTTTTAGTGAATGTTAATAGAATGCAAATAAGAGAATGAATACAAAAATTAATACCATTATAATATAAATAATTCAGAAATCTTCATTTTTTTCAAGGTTTCATGCTTCATAGTAACATTTAATTTCTAACATATGACTAATACACGTAATATTCAAAAAGTACAAATGAATGAATCTATTCAAATTTAAATACAGCACATTTGTTGAATTTTCCTAACAAATTTGATTCATGGTAAATCACCTCGCCGTGATTCAAACGTAATTCAAAGTCTCCAACTGCCCTGAAAAATGTGTTTTTTTTCCAGCACAAATTAATCTTCACTGCTGTACTGTCACACATTATCTGTACAAAGCTGTGATGTCCTATCCCATTTCACATTCCCTAACGGCTTCTGCATTCCCTGCCTTGGCTTTTTTACAGGCTATTATAGTACCCTCCTGAGTGGCTGTGCTACACCAAGAGATGTGATAGCTACAAGGAATTTTGGTCATGGGATTCTACTCTGACTGATGCAATCTTCTGCAATGTATAAAATAGTCGAAGCCAACGCTATCATTCTGTGGACAATGGAGTCACTATTAACTTAAGAATATTTTATGATTAAAAAAAATTCCTGAATTTAAAAGTATATGACAAGAAATCAATGGCCAAATATCAAGTGAAATATGGCGAAATGTTAAAAAGCTAATTATCATTTGCAGGGCATAACAGGACTGTCTGGCATCCCTGGCTTCCATGGCTCTGATGGGAAAGATGTGAGTTAAGAAATGTCTGGTGCTGTATCGTTACTTTCTTGTTCACTGTCTGTGGACACTAATCACCTGAATTATTAATTTACAGGGGGTTACTGGAGTACGTGGCAAAGAAGGTGATCCTGGAATATTCGGACAAAAGGTGTGCTCTATATCTTTACTGCTAACAATATCAAGAGCCATGTCCCTATAGCTGGTCACATACAGGGCAATTTGGCCTCAATCTTATGAACGTTTCAATATTTTCTGCTACCTGGGCATTTATGGTAAAAGCCCATATATTAAAGGATATTTCCCAGAATATTGATAATTTTTCTCAAGAAATTTGTTTTTGGCAAGGATTACATCATAGACCCAAGCAGCCGTTTTGGGAGTTTCACTTCTGCCATAGGATCCGCAACCTACTGTGCTTATACAGTAGGTGATCAATGATGTGTGAAGAGGGCCACCTGACCGCCTCATTTCCATAGCTATACCAGCTATAGACCTGCAGTGAACAAAATGCAGTAACACATGCAGATTTGTCAAGGATTTCTGTGCCCTTGGCCTTAGTTTGCATCCAACTAATAAAAATCAGGATGCTGATTTTCATGAGTTTGCCAATTTGTGTCTGTTAAAACATTGCATCCTATTAGACAGATTGATTCATTTAATTAATTGCTATTTCTTTCTTAAATTCTAAAAAAAATGTAAATTTAAAAAGAAATCATGCTTTTGTTATTACAGGGAGACAAAGGAGATAGAGGGCCACCTGGTCCACCGGGTATTGAAGGGCCAGTGGTAAGTTGGGCATTAATATTGTGATTATACTATGTATATACAGGTTGTTTGGAGGCTGTCTATGTTTTCTTTGCTTCTTTAATGTTCCTTCATAGCAGTATATACTATCCAAACCACCTTACAAATACATGATAGACTTGTAGTCAGATAATATCAGGTGAGCTTAATTTTAAGCCGATATGAAATATATATATTTTGCCCATTAATAGAAGACACTATTCTATCTTTCTCTAGCCATAATTCTATTACAACTAGAATCACTGAGATCGGCTGTTTGCCAGATTGGCTTTGTGATGCCTATCACTACTCATGGATAAGCTGTGAGGCTGGGTAGTCAAGAGGTCCGAGGTCAAAAGCCAAGAGAGTACACCATAGACAGAGGGATGACATAAAGGCGTAGTCAGGAAGCGGATGGTCAATAGAGATCTACGGTTGAGCAGAAAAGATCAGGATACCAGACTAGGAGCACAAAGCGAGCACACAACTCTTGAGCAAAGCTGTAATTGGCAGCAATCAAAGACACAGAGCTGGTTAAATAGCCAGATAATTGCTTATCACAAGAGACACTTGGATGAAGCCCCGGCACACCCTGTCCCTGATTGGATGACTAAACTTTCACTTAAGACACTGACAGCTCAGCATACCCCAGCATCTGATTGAACGGCTGAGCTGTCCATCACCATATCGACAGCTCAGCACACCTAGATTGGGCAGCAGAACTATCAATCACTGCATCCAGACACTCTAATAGGAGGAATCATGACAGGCTTTCTTTTGAAAAGGTGTATGGGTATGTCTCCATCCTAATGTGTGTGATACTGTTAAGTATATCTCTTGGATTTGATATCACTTTACCTGTGTTAGTCTGACAAATAGAATCCCAGCTGACCCCAAAAAGAAAATGCAATGTTTAGTAGACAATGTGTCCCTTTCCAAGTTTTTAAAGCAAAGCGACACATAGATGTGAAGGGCTGCTGCAGCCAGACTTATTCACTTAAAGGGAACCTGTCACCTTTTTTGACTGCTATAAAATACAGCCACCGCCTTTCAGGGCTTATCTACAGCATTCTACAGGGTGGGCCATTTATATGGATGCACCTAAATTAAATGGGAATGGTTGGTGATATCAACTTCCTATTTGTGGTACATTAGTATATGGGAGAAGGGAAACTTTCCAAGATGTGTGGTGACCATGGCGGCCATTTTGAAGTCGGCCATTTTGGATCCAACTTTATTTTTTTCAAAGTGAAGATGGTCATGTGACACATCAAACTTATTGAGAATTTCACAAGAAAAACAATGGTGTGCTTGGTTTTAACATAACTTTATTCTTTCATGAGTTATTTACAAGTTTATGACAACTTGTAAAATGTGTTCAAAGTACTGCTCATTGTGTTGGATTGTCAATGCAACCCTCTTCTCCCACTGTTGACACACTGATAGCAACACTGCAGAAGAAATGCTAGCAAAGGCTTTCAGTATTCGTGGTTTCAGATGCTGCAAATCTCGTATCTTCACAGCATCGACAATTGCCATCAGATGACCCCAAAGATAAAAGTCTAAGGGGGTCAGATCAGGAGACCTTGGTGGCCATTCAACTGGCCCATGAGGACCAATCCACTTTCCAAGAAACTATTCATGTAGGAATGCTTGGACCTGACACCCATAATTGATGCTATGGTGTGGTATATGGGGTACAAAGATAGTGGGGTCATTCTTCATCAATGGAAACCTTAATGCCACTGGATATCTGAAATTGCTACATGATGATGTATTGCCCTCTTTATGCACTGGAGATTGCCCGTTCCCTGAGTTTTTCCAGCAAGATGTGCACCACCATATTATGGGTGTCAGGTCTGAGCATTCCTACATGGAATCTGACCCCCTTAGACTGGCATTTCTTCTGCGGTGTTGCTATCAGTGTGTCAAGAGTGGGAGAAGAGGGTTGCATTGACAATCCAACACAATGGGCAGCACTTTGAACACATTTTATAAGTGGTCATAAACTTGTAAATAAATCATGAAAGAATAAAGTTACGGTACATTAAAACCAAGCACACCATTGTTTTTCTTGTGAAATTCTCAGTAAGTTTGATGTGTCACATGACCCTCTTCCCATTGAAAAAATAAAGTTGGATACAAAATGGATGACTTCAAAATGGCCACCATGGTCACCATTCATCTTGAGAAGTTTCCCCCCCTCCCATATACTAATGTGCCACAAACAGGAAGTTGATATCACCAACCATTCCCATTTTATTTACGTGTATTCATATAAATGGCCCACCCTGCATAATGTTGTAGATAAGCCCCCAGTCTGACCTGAAAGATAAGAAAAATAAGTTTTATTGTACTCACCCGGGGGGGGGGGGCAGTCCGGTGTGGTCCGGTCCTATGGTTGTTACAGGTCCGGCGCCTCCCATCTTCTTCCGATGTCGTCCTCCTGCTCGCTTCATCGCTCCTGGCATTGCATTTCTGAGCAGGCATATTTCTCTGCCCTATTGAGCGCAGAGCAAAGTACTGCAGTGCGCAGGCATCGGGAAAGATCAGAGAGACCGAGCGCCTGCTCACTGTAGTACTTTGCTCTGCCCTTAACAGGGCAGAGAAGTACGCCTGCACAGAAGTGTGATGCTGGGAGCCATGAAGCAAGCAGGAGTACAGCATTGCAAGAAGATGGACGGTGCTGGACCCGGACCTGCAACACCCATCGGACCGGACCGCCCCCCTGGTAAGTATAATAAAACTTATTTTTCTTATCTTGCAGGTCGGACCGGGGGCTTAGCTACAACATTATAGAATGCTGTAGATAAGCCCTGAAAGGCAGCGGCCGAATCTTATAGCGACCAAAACAGGTGACAGGTGAACTTTAATGAGTAACTGTCATTTTAATTTTTATTTCATAAATCGATAGTGCACATGAAAATAAGCAACAGAAATTTGCTTCTTTCTCTGCCAAAATTGATCAGTCATGATCAAAATTCTCAACTCTGAGGTGACATCTGTATTCAGACTTTCCCATTACTGAGATAGGAGCTGGCAGCTGGTACTGATGAGATTCTATGTAGGCGGGAGGAAGGAGGAGCCAGTGGCAGAGCTCCTCCTCCCTCTCATATCTAGATAAAATCATATCCATAGCAACTGCCATCTCCTATCTCATTAATGGGAAAGTCTGTCTTTACTGAATACAGATTTTAGCTCATAATTGCAAATTTTGATAATGACTGATCAATTTTGAGAAAGAAGCATTCTTCCTCTGATAAGATATATTACCAGCTTGCTTACTTTTACATGTACTATTGATTTATGAAGTAAAAATTAAAGCGATGGTTACTATTTAAATGGGTACTCTTTAAGTACAGCATGTGACCATGGCGTATCTGTATAGGATAAGAACAGTGAAGGGGATCCACTGTACACAAATGCTGTGTCCTATTCTTTTTTGGAATTACATGGGGGTCGCAGAGGTCAGAGTGATCAACATAACAAGTTTGCTTTAATCAATTACTCTATGAGCGGCGTTCCTCCCTGTACATTACTTAGATCGGCCACTGCTGTAACATAAATTAGTTGATCGGTTGTTGGTGCTGGGTGCTGGATACGCACAAAGATGAGATGATTCAAAAGATTTACAGGACCATAGTCATTGGGCCATAGCAGTGCAAGCTTCCTATTTCTGGTACTTCTGATTAGTAGAACCAGCGAGATGTCACTGCTGCAGTGCTATGCACACATGGCGTCACACCAGCCCAGTAAGAGTGCCTTTCACTGGGTTCACATAGTATTGACGTGGAAGCTGGACCTAGTATAACAACATTCTAAATTGTTTTTACAGTTTATAATTATTGTTAATAAATTACATTGTATTATTACTTTTTATTGTCTTTTTAGGGTGCAAGGGGCACCAGAGGGGATGGTGGTATCCCTGGAAAACCAGGACCACAGGGACTCAAAGGTCCTAAGGTAAATACCTTTTCAGAATAAATCTCATCTATACTGTCTTGGATGAACCTTGGTTGTAAGTGATTCATTAATTTTGAGATTTTACATACTGTATATCATGTTTCTTCCTCTCTTTTGATTCAGGGCTCAAAGGGGGATATTGGAGATGATGGCATACAGGTATTACCTTTCTTATATGTCCTGTTTTGTGAACATATATTTGAATACTGCATGACAAATGTTATTATATCCGTACCCCCAGTTAGTGACTGCAGTGCAGCTGTACCCACTAAGTGACCTCCAAAGTGTTAACCCGGGAGAGTCTTCGCCTAACGCACTCGATAATTAGACATGGAACACGATGCAGTTACGTAAAAAAATCTGCATCTTTTGTTTTATTTAAGTATCAATCCACCATCTTGATCCTGATCCATGGAATAAAACTTACCCTTTACTCTGTCAACTTTTTGTAAAGTGCAAAACTGCTAGACATTTTAGCAGAAATGTACACTTATATATGACTGGAGTACATTTTCTGCTGCTGTATGAGCTACTGACAAACTGCACCAAATGCTCAGACTCTTGATCAAACCTGGCATTCACAAAAAGGAAGAAAGTACTCATTGGGAATATTAAAGGGAACCTAATAGGTAATACATGCTGCCCGAACCACTGGCAGCATGTATCAAACAACGACTCTGTTATTTCTGCCAGACACGGTCTTGCTCTGAAACTATGCAGCATTTCAGAGAATACATAGATTTAAAAGCCTTCCGGGAACCAGGCCACATGGGCGACCAGTAGGTTCTCAATGCCTTCTCCCTGACTCGTTCCCACTGAGTAACGGTTCTTCTCCATCTACACACATGGCAGGGAGAAGCAATCAAGGACTGGCCACTTGGACTAGTCACCTGTGTGTCATGGTTCTCGGCCAACCTTTAATTGTATAATTTCTCTGAAGCGCCAAAGTGTTTCATAGTAAAACCATAACTATCTGAAGTAGCACCAGTGGAGGGGGAATGTGGGTACTATTTTTATTTTAGCTATTGGACCCTCTCCGATCTATGTACTGTGTTCTACTTTTTATAGCCTTGTTTTGGTCCGTTCTTTGCTGGATACATGTAATCTTGTCTAGGTGGATTTGCAAGCAGCCTACTCTCAGCATGGGAACCTAGGTGTATAAAACAGCTCTATTGGGTGTCTGAATTTCTAAAAATAAGAAATAACATATTTTATGGAGTTTTTTTTATTTTTTGTTCATGTTTTGTTTTCTTTTTTGATTTTTATGAAATATGTTTTACGGATCCTGAGAATTGTTCCATTTTTAATTTAGTTAGAAGTGCCAAATAAATGTAGATACATTGGATTTATTATAGGAAAACATTTACACAACACACAAAAAGAGCATTGAGTGGAAATATACGTAGATGGCTCTCTCTACTGTTCCGGATGGCAACCTAGCTTCTTAGAGTAAAGATTGGCCCGGGATCATGGAAGGCAGCCCAGATGGTTTGTCACTTCTACGTCCAACAACATTGCCAGTGTGCTCCTGCTTACAATATCGTGTAGTCAACTTATTACTAGCATCTGTTTCCCAGAAGCTTTGAAGCTGAAGCCCTCGAATCTGCCTGTGCCGTAGGCACTTTTACACAATCAATTAAGAAGGTGACTTCGAAGACTAGGTCTACAATGCAGATAATGCAATCACACGTGACAATAACGTATAATGCAAGGGATCTGATTTATAATTACTCCCCATGTAGCATATATGTCTGCATGGAACAGATGAGATCGTATTATCCAGAAAATTGCAATAATTGTACAGCTTTTACATTTTGTAAATCTAAGGTGTGCAACGAAAAAAACATTCCAATTTGTATTCTTTTAGCCTTTCTTTTCTTTTATCTTATAGAGCAATTACTTTCCAGGCTGATATACCCACTAAAATGCAGAATAGTTATAATTCATAACACGAATAAAGAATAAAAATTACAAAGTGTAACCCCTTACTGCCATGGTGATTTTCCAGTTTTGTACTTTTTCCCTCCCCATAATTATTTTGTTTTATGCAATAACATTGCAGAAAAAAGGCAATTCAAATGTTATGCTAAAAATGACTCGGCAATATTTCCAGCTCACTACAGATCCAGGTCACTAAAATTATGGCAATATGAAGCATTTTTTTTTAAATATATTATTACCGTATGTGGTGCAAAAAAATTAGGAAATTAAAGAAAAAAAACACAAAAACAAAGTTTGCTTCTGTTGCCAAGACCCATAACTTTTATTTTTTTGGTGATTTAGCTGGATGAAGCGCTCATTTTTTGATTGGTGAACTGATATTTTTACTGATACCATCTTAGGGCAGTTGTAACATATTGAATGCACTTTATTTCATATTTTGTGCTGTTGTGGAGAGCAAAAAAGTTGCAATTCTGGCATTTTTTTTATTTTTGTTTTAACGGTGTTTACCAATTAGGTTCATTAATTTTATATTTTTATAGAGCAGTATTTCCAGACAAGATGATACCACATATTTTTGTTTTTTTAAAATTTTATCACCTCTTTATTTTTATAGGGGAAAAGGAGCGAGACTCAAATTCTTATATTTTTTAATATTTTTTTAAAAGCTTTTTTTTACTTTATTTTTGTCATCATTAGATTGTTTATATTATATAATAGGACAGAATAGCAGTATATAGTAAAAATCTCATTCTGCTATGAACAACAGCCACAGGCTGGTCTTCACAGAAGTATGTAATACCATGCATGAGGGCCTTCAGTAGACCACCAGATGTGATGGCACCCCACCGGCATCCCAGTATTGAATTTCAGGAGGGCAATGGGTTGGTAGAGATTGACAGCAGCGTATAAGAGATAACAGTAGCGGTTGCTGCTGAGCTCCACTTGATGCTGTAAGGGTGAGTGCACACAGTGCGGATTCACCTGCGGATTTGCAGGTAAAACCGCAGGTAAAGTGACCTGCGGTTTACCTGCGGATTTGCCAGCGGTTTTCCCCTGTGGTTTGACACCTGGACAATGGAACAGGTGTCAAACCGCTGCGGAATCCGCACAAAGAATTTACATGCTACAGATATAAAACCGCGGAAAGCTCCGCACCGTGGGCACTGCGGTTTTGAAATCCCATTGGCTAACATGGTACTGTTCATTGCTTGTGGATCTGCTGCGGATCCACAGGGCCAAATCCGCTGCGAATCCGCAGCGTGTGCACATACCCTTAGAGGCAGATGCTGACTGTCCAGCGCAACCAGTGTCTATCTGCAAAATTGTTAGTCTGTCGATGAATCTGTACTAGGTTGCTCAGTGTACATAAACTGCCATAGTTATCGCCATTGCTAGCCCTGTTTACACAGAGCAATGTATTGCCAATAACAATGATCCTTTTTACCACACAAAAGATCATTTTACCAGATGTTTTGCTCATTCACCAGGTAGTCGGCAGCCTGCTTACAGGGCAAGATAATCATGAAATTAGTGTTTTTAACAATTCTTGTTCGTGATTATCTTGCAGTGTAAATCCTCTTTAGGCATCCCATAAGCTAGAGCCACCAAGGAATTGCTCCATCGTGGGATACATTGAGTACATTAACACTGATGCGTTTTGGATGAAAGACCAGCATTTATTTTGGTTGAATCCTTATGTAAAAATCCTGTTTAAACATATATTGTGACGATATCATGTTGGGGTATTAATATGATTAATAAAATAATTAGTAGATCAAAACAAGTATACTAATTTTTAACTATGATTTATTAAATAAAACCTTCAAGTACATAGCTCATTTTGATTTTTCTTTTTTTGTAGGGAGAAAAGGGAAGACAAGGTGTAACGGGAAAGACTGGAGCCAAGGTACATAACAATATAGGTATTAGTCTACCATAAGCCGCCATGTTTATCCATAACTGATATATCTGACCTGCTATAATGTTTTTTCCCAATGGAAACTTGGGATATTGTTTAAAACACATAACAAGAGTTGTATTTTTCAGATGGGACATTGATATACACAATATGATCATTTACATATTTTAAATATGTACAGCCCTCTAATAACCAACTTATTTGTCTGGGTCAAAGCATCAAAGGAGTTGTCCAGGTTTGAGAGCAAAGTCTTCAGCCACTATATATGACTACAGACTTCTGTATCGTTACAGCATCTTGAGCACATGCTGTCTTAATTCTCGGTGCAAGCGAATGGTCACATGCTTACTAGATGCATTTGTCTTCTATCAAATCACTTTTATTGAGAAAAACCGGATGAGACTAGTTGGCTTGTGACTGCATTTATGCAAATTGCATATATGCGGTCATGTCACTGTTCGCTCGCATCGGCCATACCGGGAAATTGAGGAGACAGAAAGTACTCTGGACCTAGTCACAATTGAGAAGTTTGCAGCCACATAGAGTAATTGCAGACTTTTCTCTCAAATCAGCCCAACCCTTTAGCTCAGTAGCTAGCTGTAGTACGGTAAGCTACTCAGCGTGCAGCATGTTAAAATATTCCATTGACTATTGATATTGCACTGAGCAATTGAATAATATTATCATCCACAATTATCTATGTAGGCGATAGACATATTTAGCGTAAACACTTCTTTTTTGAGGTTCTAAGCATGTCTCTCCCACTTGGCAGATATGTGGCATTCATACAAATGTATAAACCAGTTGTTACAAGCATAGTTTGTTTAGCCTTTTAGGAAAATTTTCCTGAAAACGGATCTACTAGTATGCCATGGTGATTCTGTGCCCGGTGCGATCACACTTGAAGCCAAGCTTAAATTTTTTGTCTGCCTTTGGTGATATTTTGTTTTTTACAGGCCATATAAAGGTACATTTATACTGGCCATGTAAAGGTATTGCAGGACTTGTCTTTGAAAAAGCAACATGCACATATAAATAGTATGGGGTGTGAAATCCTACTGACAGATTCCCTTTAAAAGCCAAAAGCTGCAAAATTTTGAATGAAACCCAATTGCAGAAATAATTTTTAACCAACTCCTTTAAGTATTAGAACATAGAAAGATAGGGCAGATAGTACAGTCTTTTTTATGATGTATGCATATTGTAGTTAGAGAGACAGGCATGTCATTCTCCATAAGGAGAAATGTTACTCCTTAGACTCCTTTCATGACGTAATCATTCGGGATAGGGCATTTCTTTTATGACAAATGTGAGATAAAAGTGTGTCTAGACTAGAAAGAGTGAAGCACTATTTGTATTGATTTTGCTTAGTTTTATTTTAGATTTTACTTCTATAGGAAGGAGAAAGGTTCTCGCTTCTGAATTTGGGATCCCAGGGCTTACATTCGGCACCATACTTGATGCTATTAAGAGCAGTTTGGATTTCAAAGGAATTCATCACTTTTTATGTATTTTTTTCATTTTTTTAAAACAGGGAGATGCCGGTGACACTGGAGACAAGGGATTTGTAAGTTAATTAATGTTGCTCTCAAAATAAGTTAACTCCATCCCTACAAGTGTATTTCAGAGGAGAACTTCTCTCACTTACTCAGTGGACAGGTAATAAATATTATCTTCTGGAATACACCTATAACAGCAATTGTTATAACTTTGTCTTAAAAAATCCAAATAAAGGTAATTCATTGTACACATTGTGGTAGATCAGCTCACTCAGCGGTACACAGAGGTAGACACAAGAGCACTCTTTAGGTCCTTTTCTGGTTTATTAGGTGCACGCGGCATAAACTATGGTGAAGTAAAAATAAACACTGCCCTTTGGGCAAAACAAGAAAACAAAACAAAATGGTATATCACAGTCCATATGTCTCTGGGGATCTGCCCGCTAAGGACTAGCAAAAACACATTGCTCAGTTTAGCACCAACACGAGCACTTTCCTGGAGCTAGCCTTTCCAAACACACTGAACACTGAATGCCTAAGGGTATGTGCACACGGTGCGGATTCTGCTGCGGATCCGCAGCGTTTCTGCAGCTGCGGGTCCGCAACAGATTTAGGTGCGTTGTACAGTACTATTGTTTTCAATGGTAAACTGGAAAACGCAGTGCACATGCTGCGGATTTTTCTGCGTGGTTTTGCTGCGGTTTACAATCCGCAGCATGTCAATTCTTTTGTGCAGAATCGCTGCGGTTTCACACCTCATCCGTTGTGATGTGTAAAACCGCAGATAAACCGCAGTCCTGCGGATTTATCTGCGGATTTCACTCCAAAATCCGCAGAGCCAAAAGACTCAGTGTGCACATACTCTAAGAAGGCTGTCTATTTAAACCCTAGACCACACCCTGGAGTAGAGATAAGGTGGACATCCTCCCACCCGCTCTGTTTGTCCACAAAAATCCAGCCCTTAAAAATTGCCAATTAACCCCTCACAAGACATAGGATGCTAGAGCAAACTTCTGGGTTTCAAATCACTGACGCTAAAAACCTCAGTGAAACGTATCTCCCCTCCAGCACTTTCCCAGTGACTTTGTCACAACGTATACACAGCTATTATAGTAGTACAGTCTAGTAGATGCAATATTAGCTACCAGCTTCAAAATTAGTATAGCTTACAGGGAACCAACCACATTGTACATGCATGCCAATCTGTGGACAGCATGCACTGTAGTTATAGTTAGATATGTATCTCAACTTATTTCTTTATATAACATTACTGTTATATTTTCCCTCCCCTTCCCTCCTTCTGTTTTGCCCTTTGTATGTCTTAATAAAGCAACTTAAACCCATTCCGAACCCCTTAGCCTTCCCTTCCCTTTGTCATATGTATAAATGTAACCTCTACATTTAAATGTCATTGCAAAATATTACTGTTATTTTTAAAATGTAATAAAGTTATTTGGAAAATGGAGAAGGAGAAGCTGAACACATTGAGATGAGGGTTTAGTTGGGAAGATTCTATATAGCTTACATTTGATTCATTGAAATCCCTGGTGTTTTCTGTATATGAGTCCAGTGGGTGGTCCTACTAGTGATTGACAACTACCTTTGCATGCACAGTCATACAGAGTAGACTATAGAACCTACATATGTCCAACAGACTGGAGTACTATATTCAAGCAATGAAAAATATAATATTTTATTGGTGTAATCAATTATAATGCAAAACAGTAAAATAAGGACTAAAAAGAGGTAACTCTAGCGAATGGAAGCAGAGGCAAAAGTGATGAAGTTCACATTTGTTTTTTATTTTTTGAATGGAACCTCGGGTCTTCGGTCCGGGGGGCTCAACTAGAGAGCCCCAGGTATCTGTAGTAAGATCCCTCAAACAGGACCAGAGTGGAATACCTGGGGGACACAGGTGCTACCTCCAGTTAGACCCCGGTCTCGTGGCAGCTGTCCCAGCGGGACAAACGCGTAAACAGATATTACAGATATAGTGGAGCTGACCGGCGGACACCGGGTATGAGAGATGAAGCTGGCTCTGGCGAGGGTAGTCAGATTCCGGGTAGATGGGAGGAAGCTGGCTCCAGCAACTTTAGCATCATCCAGAGGTACGGATGGCGAGTGGCGGAACGGGATGGCACTTGAGTATATAGGTACAGGTGTTGTCTTAGGATAGCCAAACAACTGGTCACTGGTATTCTGCGGAAACAAGCAGTAAAAGCAGAGTGCAAACGGAATGCTATAACAGCGCAGACAGAGCAGGAGCAGAACTGGATATAGCAAGAGTAAATACTCGTTGCTCTGGCACCCTCCCTATGATGGAGGGGCCAGAAGTAGTAATCAGTGCACTGCCATTGGTTAATTGAATTTTTCAAAAAATGTGTGTTGTTCCTTTAAGAGACTGGAGGGAAGCGCGCAGGTGTCCTAAGTATTATCCCTGGAGGCCTGCTGGCAGCATGTCAGGAAGTGGGGGAGAAAGAAGCACCAGCAGGACGCTGAGGGACAGAGAGGGAGCGAGGATCCAGACAGGGACCTCGTAGAGGTACAAGGGCAGCCTCGGGAGCAGGAGCGGGTGAGGGACCAGAACTGAGGGCAGGGCCAGAACCGGGTGTAGCAGTAACCGAAGAAAGATCTAAAAGATCCGGGGAAATGCAGATGTATTTGACTATACAATGTGGAGTAAATAGCAGTTCATATGTTAATAGATTTTCTCTGGACTTTGCACTTGCATTTTCTCATCATGGTTAAGCTGTCCATATGATTTATTTTTGATGCTGTTGCTTTCTATTTATCTACACCTCTATCTGTCAAGAGTGAAATGTCCCCGGGCTCTGTGTTTGCACCTTATTACAATGTGCAATTTAACCATGTGATATACTGTTATTCCATACTCCACAATGGTTCATTAGTTACCATGTCACAGATCTGTCCTGATATACTTTTTTTCATATCAGTCATCGCCATTATTTTTGATGCATGCTTTCAGCACTGCGCTATTTGTACTTTTGACTGTGTGAATACATCACTTCTGTGACCTTTTCATTGTTCACATTCTGAGTAACATATGAACTGTTAGTTACTCCACATTGTATAGCCGACTACATCTGCATTTCCTTGGGTCTTTTGGATCCCTGGTTAACCTCTTTTTATTCCTTGTTCTTCTTGTCTTGTATTATAATTGATTACATAAATAAATATTGTATTTTTTATTGCATGAATATAGTACTACAGTCTGTTCGACACATGTAGGTTCTATATTATTTGGAGTTTATTCTTTTTTTTATTCATTCTAATATCCTGAAAGGAGGACCATGTGGTCCAATATGATATCATGCTTCAAAGCCAAAATATTTAATATACAGTATGTCCTGTGAATATTTTTAAACAGAGAAGACTGCCTATCACTGAATAAGACCACCCACTGGACTGATATGCATACAAACACCAGGGATGTCAATGAATCCAAATGCAAATTATGCTCTAACTTTTCTCATAAAAATGTGTATCAATCTGATCAACAAATCTTGCCCTATAACTTGTTGCCTACAGATCAGATACCATTTTCAACATGACAGGTTCTCACTATATTTCATGTCTCTACAGCAAGGAAAACGAGGTAGTGCAGGACAAGCCGGTCAACTGGGCAGGACAGGTGCTCCTGGATCACCAGGTCCTAGAGGCTATCCTGGACCTACTGGGGATCGTGGAGTACAGGGCTCCCCAGGCCCTCCTGGATTACCTGGGCTACAGGTAAGCAAATTATTTTGGCAATCTTGATAGACAGTACCGTATTATAGATCAGAGCTTCTCAAACATTTTCTACCTAAGCCCTCCAGACAGACTACAAGGATGCTTGGGTCATATCATACACTGTGGAAGGTTGTAACAAAATTTAAATTTCTCTCATCCTTGTCTCCTAAACCTACTTTTATTTGATGTTTTTATTAATTCTTGTGCTCAATTAGTAAAACCTGTGTTTGTTAATGAGAAAAATGGAGAGTTTATTGGTCTTGATTATATTCCAGATTTAGTGTAGTGATACGATACCTGTGTACATTTATTCAGTTACTCAAATTCAATAATTCTTTGACTAATGGCCACTCACTCTGGCCAATATGCACTGTATAGGGACAGAACAATGATGATAAATCATGCACGCTGTTGCCGAAGATTCCCTGTTTACACGGGGCGAATGTGCTGCCGACAATGATCCAATCAGCTGGAAAATGAGTGGTTTGCCCATTTGTTTGCTGATCGGTGGCATACTTACATAGATTGATGATGAAAAATGAGTTGTCTTATGGAGGATGTTTTTTTTGTCAAATATCAAACTGTAAATTGGCCTTAAGTTTAGAATTATATTTTCTCTTATTTCTTGTAATGTAAATGAAACATTTTAATGTTGGTTGGTTCGGTCTCAGTCAATGGTGGTTTTTAACGACTTCCTTCACTTATTCTAAAAGGGACCTGACATGCCAGATAATCTTGTATATGAGTTGTGCCGCAAGGTGGTAATAGAATCAACATCAAAGCATGCAGCCAGCATTAGAGGAAAGTGTGCTAGTGGCTGTCCAACAGCAGGTGCATCAATAGTTGGACCACCAGGACCACCTGGAGTTACAGGGAAAGCTGGAAAGAAGGTGAGAACAAGCAATTAAACTGCAGTTTATAATGACTTCATGAAACAGGTAGATCTATGTTTGTACATATAGATGTACACACATGCATAGCTCTATATTTTTATATATGTACATATCTGTATATACACCGCGCACAATTATTAGACAATTTGTATTTGTGATGATTCATTTGGCTATTTAACAACTACAGTGCTGTCAGTCAATCCAAAAGGTTTATAAAACCTGAATATTTATGAAAGTATAATTAAGGTTTTGCCTTTCTTTGGAGAATGTGTGTGCATAATTATTGGGCAACTATTAGTGTGCAGAATTATGCAATTAAATGAAAAACATAAATTTCCCCATTTCAATTACCGTATTTATTTTCTTCTGTTAGGCCATGTTCAGACTCAGTATTTGGTCAGTATTTTACATCAGCTATTTGTCAAAACCAGGAGTGGGTGAAAAATGCAGAAGCGGTGACGTGATTCTATTATACTTTTCCTCTCACTATTCCACTCCTGATTTTGGCTTACAAATACTGAGGCCAAATTCTTACTAAATCCTGATTACGTGAACGTGGCCTTAGAGTGAGAATAATAACCAAACAAATCAAAATGTGCAAAAATACATTTCTGACATTTCAAAAACATATCAGTGACCAATATATAACCCCCCTTTGTTTCAATAACAAAATATACAGTGGGGCAAAAAAGTATTTAGTCAGTCAGCAATAGTGCAAGTTCCACCACTTAAAAAGATGAGAGGCGTCTGTAATTTACATCATAGGTAGACCTCAACTATGGGAGACAAACTGAGAAAAAAAATCCAGAAAATCACATTGTCTGTTTTTTTTTCATTTTATTTGCATATTATGGTGGAAAATAAGTATTTGGTCAGAAACAAAATTTCATCTCAATACTTTGTGATATATCCTTTGTTGGCAATGACAGAGGTCAAACGTTTTCTGTAAGTCTTCACAAGGTTGCGACACACTGTTGTTGGTATGTTGGCCCATTCCTCCATGCAGATCTCCTCTAGAGCAGTGATGTTTTTGGCTTTTCGCTTGGCAACACGGACTTTCAACTCCCTCCAAAGGTTTTCTATAGGGTTGAGATCTGGAGACTGGCTAGGCCACTCCAGGACCTTGAAATGCTTCTTATGAAGCCACTCCTTCGTTGCCCTGGCGGTGTGCTTTGGATCATTGTCATGTTGAAAGACCCAGCCACGTTTCATATTCAATGCCCTTGCTGATGGAAGGAGGTTTGCACTCAAAATCTCACGATACATGGCCCCATTCATTCTTTCATGTACCCGGATCAGTCATCCTGGCCCCTTTGCAGAGAAACAGCCCCAAAGCATGATGTTTCCACCACCATGCTTTACAGTAGGTATGGTGTTTGATGGATGCAACTCAGTATTCTTTTTCCTCCAAACATGACAAGTTGTGTTTCTACCAAACAGTTCCAATTTGGTTTCATCAGACCATAGGACAGTCTCCCAAAACTCCTCTGGATCATCCAAATGCTCTCTAGCAAACTTCAGACGGGCCCGGACATGTACAGGCTTAAGCAGTGGGACACGTCTGGCACTGCAGGATCTGAGTCCATGGTGGCGTAGTGTGTTACTTATGGTAGGCCTTGTTACATTGGTCCCAGCTCTCTGCAGTTCATTCACTAGGTCCCCCCGCATGGTTCTGGGATTTTTGCTCACCGTTCTTGTGATCATTCTGACCCCACGGGGTGGGATTTTGCGTGGAGCACCAGATCGAGGGAGATTATCAGTGGTCTTGTATGTCTTCCATTTTCTAATTATTGCTCCCACAGTTGATTTCTTCACTCCAAGCTGGTTGGCTATTGCAGATTCAGTCTTCCCAGCCTGGTGCAGGGCTACAATTTTGTTTCTGGTGTCCTTTGACAGCTCTTTGGTCTTCACCATAGTGGAGTTTGGAGTCAGACTGTTTGAGGGTGTGCACAGGTGTCTTTTTATACTGATAACAAGTTTAAACAGGTGCCATTACTACAGGTAATGAGTGGAGGAAAGAGGAGACTCTTAAAGAAGAAGTTACAGGTCTGTGAGAGCCAGAAATCTTGATTGCTTGTTTCTGACCAAATACTTATTTTCCACCATAATATGCAAATAAAATGAAAAAAAAACAGACAATGTGATTTTCTGGATTTTTTTTTCTCAGTTTGTCTCCCATAGTTGAGGTCTTCCTATGATGTAAATTACAGACGCCTCTCATCTTTTTAAGTGGTGGAACTTGCACTATTGCTGACTGACTAAATACTTTTTTGCCCCACTGTATATATATACAAACACCAGCGCTCCGCTGGAAGTAGGTAGAATAAGATAACTTGTGGGAAGCTGCTGGTGATTGAAAACAGGTTCCGTGTATGACCTGTATATAATGTAAAAAAAACAATAATACTGATAATCACCGCGCTAACCCACTATGGAATTTTCAGGAATTATTACCAAAAATTATGTTTACATAGATGTACTTACTACTGGTAAGTGATCAAGCCTATTCAGTGTGGATCATTGATAGGATGATGTGGGTATCCAGCAGCGTTGTGGGATTGTATTTCCACTAGTAGAAATCAAAAAATAGGAAATAAATGGGCAGAGCTAGATAGCAATGTTGTCATTACCTAGAAAAGGAGGGGTTAATTGTACTTACTTGCTGGTGAGTAGATAAATGCTCTGCCAGGTTAGTGTAGACAACTTGATTTGAAAAACGTAGTACTAAGGGATGATGTACCCTGTATGACTTTTATTGGTAAACTCCCTTAAAATAAGTGAAATAGTGTTTGAGACCATTAAATTGATAGCAGGAAGGGAACAGTGAGTTTTATAAAACTGGTGTACTCACTAATTCCCCCATATATAATATGTCACAGGACTTCCGTTGTTGAGGCTCCTGCAATGCTGAGGGGCCGTTCCCTGGTCAGCACAGTGGGTGTTTATACCCTGATAAAAAATATATGTATCCACAGGGGAGATTTACTAGTCACACTTAAGTCGGAGGTGCAGGGTATGCACTGCAGGTTTAGTGAACTAACCTTGCCGTTGGTGATAGAGCGTGCAGGTCCTCAGTGCTTGTGACCGCTGTGTAGCGTAGTGCAGTGGGAGGATAAGCGCTGTGCTGGGGACTGCTGCAAACCGCCAAAAGTCTCGCGTGCTCCGGCCGGAAGCACGCTGAGGATGCGGCAAGGGAGAGAGGGGCAGGGTTGTGGAGTGACGTCACCAAGCTAGGCGGACGGGTGCACGGAGGGCACCATTTCCAACGCGTTTCGAGGAACGCTCTTCCTCTTCATCACATTCCCGCTACACAGCGGTCACAAGCACTGAGGACCTGCACTCTCTATCACCAACCAGCAAGGTTAGTTCACTAAACCTGCAGTGCATGCCCTGCACCTCCGACTTAAGTGTGACTAGTAAATCTCCCCTGTGGATACATATATTTTTTTATCAGGGTATAAACACCCATACTGAACTGCACCTGAATTTAGCCAACTTCGAGGAAAAATGCTCTGGAATCCAAACACAAATCCGAATGAGCTACGTTCATGCTGAATTTGAGATTGGCGAGCGTGTTCTGAACAAGTTCACACATCTCTAAATTAAGGACCACATTTTTTGATGAAAGATTTTCTATGAAAAAGACCCAAGTGTGATTGAGGACTTAGATTTACTCCAGTCCTAAATAATTTAACAGCATTGTCCAAACCCATCAGATGAGATTAGGATCATTATATCAATTATTTGCAGTTAATCAATAGCTGTGCAATGAATTTATTTACACCCAAGTTTGCTTGAAGATTGCATCAAGTGATGCTGTGCTTATTTCCTCTATATGGATTAATAAATGAAATGTTCCAGTTTGTGAAATACTAAAATTAAGTCAAATGTTTTTTTATAAAAAAAAAAAGAAGATAATTAATATGAATTTTTAAAGGGAAAACCTGGCGCTTCTGGAATAAATGGCAAACGTGGCCCCAGAGGACCTATTGGACTTCCTGGGCAAAAAGGAGCTGAGGGTGATCAAGGTATGCTAATGACATAAAGTAAATTGTAAATACTTATGGCATCCATATTCATTAGATAAATGTCTACAAATCATGACAATTTTAGCCACATCCACTTAAAATCTAATGTGTATGATTGACCATCCAGATTTTCCCTTGATAGACGACATGAGGGAAAGTAAAGCCCCCGTTACACATAACGATGTCCCAGCGATCGCACCAACGATCCAACATGATGGGATCACTGGGACATCGTTAGGCTGATCGCTGGTGAGCTGCCACATAGACAGCCCCAGGTATCAGGACCACTGACGCTGGATGCTGGTTTCTAATGCAAATGTCGGGTATCCAGGAGCCGCGGCTCCTGGATACCCACTGTTTACCTTGGAAACCGGCGTACACACTGGTTTCCAAGGTAAACATTGGATATCTAAGAGCCGCGCAACTCCTGGATACCCGCTGTTTACCTTGGAAACCAGCGTGTACGCCGGTTTCCAAGGTAAAGAGCGGGTATCCAGGAGCCGGAAGCATAAACTCCCAGCCATTGTCTGCCCCCCAGAAAGGAGCAGAAAGCACATGACAAAAATGAATCAATCCCTCCCATGCCCATATACCCATCACACATCCTCCATCCCATAGGCACATCTTCCCTGTTAAAGGGATCATTGGTATGGAAATCAGGGCAATTCCACTAAGCGCTCTGGTTCTGACCCCAGGCCCCTCTTAAAGGGATCCCTGGTACGGAAGTGAGGGCAAATCCACTCTGCGCTTTGGTACCGACCCCAGGCTCTCTTAAAGGGATTTCCTGTATGGAGGTTAGGGCAAATCCCTCAGCGCTCTGAATCTGACTCCAGGATTCTATTGAAAGGATCATTGGTATGCAAGTCAGGGCAATTCCACTCAGCTCTCAGGTTCTCACCCCAGGCCCCTCTTAAAGGGATCCCCAGTATGGAAGTGATGGCAAATCCACTCTGCGCTCTGATTCTGACCCCAGGCCCCTCTTAAAGGGATCCCCTGTATGGAAGTGAGGGCAAATCCACTCTGCGCTTTGGTATTGACCCCAGGCCTCTCTTAAAGGGATCTCCGGTATGGACGTTAGGGTAAATCCCTCAGTGCTCTGATTCTCACCCCTTGCTTCTATTAAAGGGATCATTGGTATGGAAGTCAGGGCAAATCCACTCAGCGCTCTGGTTCTGATGCCAGGCCTCTCTTAAAGGGATCACTGGTATGGAAGTTAGGGCCATTCCACTTAGCGCTCTGGTTCTGACCCCAGGCTGATGGGATGATGTGGGATATTAGAGGTAGTAGTCTGGTGCCTCTGGCTGATGGGATGATGTGGGATATTAGGGGTAGTAGTCCGCTGGCTCTGGCTGACTGGATGATGTGGGATATTAAGGGGAGCAGTCCGGTGGCTCTGGCTGACAGGATGATGTAGGATATTAGGGGTAGTAGTCCGGTAGCTCTGGCTGATGGGATGATGTGGGGTATTAGGGGTAGCAGTCCGGCGGCTGTGACGGGATGATGTGGGATATTAGTGGTAGTTGTCTGGTGGCTATGGCTGACAGAATGATGTGGGATATTAGGGGGTAGTAGTCTGGTGGCTTTGATGGGATGACGTGGGATATTTGTAGTCCGGTGGCTCTGGCTGATTGAACGATGTGGGATATTAGGGGTAGTAGTCCGGTAGCTCTGGCTGACGGGATGATGTGGGATGTTATAGTGAATGTGGCTATGCGGAGTGGGCGGGGCTATACACTCAGAGATATATATATATATATAATATATATATAGGTATAATCCTTATAATTTGTTATAACTAACTGTAGTTAGTTACTATGCCCGGGCAGCGCTGGGCTCTTCAGCTAGTGTATTACATAATTCTAAATTCTATTTGGGGAATAATTTCATTAGCAAAGAACTACAGGTTGTTTTGTGACATTAACTTGTTCTTTTAACTGACAGCTACTTGGGTTTTGCATATATTCATGTTTATTATTCTTATATATTTCAGGTGAGAAGGGTGAGAAAGGACAGAGAGGAGAACAAGGCACAGGACTACCAGGCCCAGATGGAGTTCAAGGACCAAGAGGTAAACAGACTGGCAAAAAGGAAGTTTTAGGCTATGTGCCCACGTAGCGTTTAAATCCAGACACTGAAAACCGGACTCCTTCCCAGAAATCGCGCGTTTTTTCCGCGTGATTTCACCGCGATTATGCCGCGATTTTCGTGTGCGATATTCAAGCACTTTCCAAGCAATTAGAAGCATCGCTTGGAAAGTGATTAACAGGTTGGTCACTCTCGTTAAACATAGTGTTTGACAAGTGTGACCAGGTTTTTACTATTGAGGCCGCCTATGCGGCATCAATAGTAAAAGAGAGAATGTAAAAAATAATTAAAAAATAAAAAATCGGGGTATATTTACCTTCCGACGTCCCGCGCTGCCATCACGGGCCTCAGCGTTCCCAGTAATGCCTTGCGAGACCTGTGATGACGTTGGTCTCGCGTTGCTATAGCGATCTCACGAGACTGCTAGAGTCACGCGAGACTACGTCATTACAGGACCTTGCCGCAAAGCATTACTGGGAACGCTGAGGCCCGGGATGGCAGCGCGGGACGTCGGAATGTAAATATACCCCGATTTTTTTTATTCTTTTTTTTACAGGGGTATGGTACCCAGGGCCTGGAGGACAGTCTCCTCTCCTCCACACCGTGGGTACCAACCGCACATGAGATGCTTAACTTCGCGCATGGTGGGCATAGCCACATGCGGGAAGTAAGCGATTCTCATGCATTCCTATGGGTGCGGAATCACGGGAATTCTTTGCGATTCCGCACAAAAGAATGAGCATGCTGCGATTTTTTCCGCGATGTGATTCTGCCGCGGAAAAAAGCGCAGCATTAGCACGGCATGTGCGGAATGCCATAGGAATGCATGGGGTGCGTTCTGTACAAGATTTTTAAACATTTTTGCAGCGTTTTCGCGACAAAAATGGCGGCAAAAACGCTTAAAAATCGCATCGTGGGCACACGGCCTTAATATATGAAATATGTCATAGAATGTATTGCAAAATTATAAAATCTTATACCAAATCCTTCTCTGACATGATAAAGTATGTTACAATTAAGTCAACACATTCACTTTGTAAAATCACTTTTCAGATGATCCGCATTCATGATTAATAAAGCCTTTGGAATTATTACATAGAAAGTCATATTCAGCCTTCTGCATTTTAAAAAAATTTTTTTTGATATTTAAAAAGAGATGTCAAAAAAGTTTTTCTGCAAATGTTAAAAACGGTCATACAGATGACATACCTATCATATGCAATTGAAAAATCGTCTGTTTTTTTTCTGGATGAAAAGGGACAATTTTTTATACAGCCATCTGAATGGTCCACCAGGTCCACTTTGTACAGTGTGTATATTTGGGGTATGAGCTGAGAAACAGTCAAAAGGGGCTATGCAGAAAGAGTCTGCAGTCCTATATAGGCCTAATGGTTGCTAAAGAATACTTGGCATCGGTTTGAGCAGATATCACCAATATATCTTTATTTTACTGCTGCTTTTTCCTATACATTCGGCCATCTTAAGAGATATCTTTACTAAGCAGCATAGATAGTGACCAGTGGATGAGAGTCTTTATAATCTGTGTGTCTGTTGAAGGTTATCTTGAAAGGTGTGCCGATCATGAAGTCCACAATTGTTGTGAACGGAGTTTTAATTCCATTTCTATCACTGATCTAGCAGAAATAGAAATTGGAGAATGACCTCAGCATATTCCTTTGATCTAAAGGCTTTCTATTTCTCTAAGTTCTTGAGAGATCTTTGTAAGAACAGACTGCAGACTGTTTATGCAGGGGGCTCATCGTATATTTTGCATTAGAGATAACTTTTACTTAATTTATTTATTTTGTATTTTATTTTACTCATTTGTATAGCACATTAATTCCACAGCGCATTACAAACATTATCGGAACTGTCCCCGATGGGGCTGACAATATAGAATCCCTATCAGTATGTCTTTGGACTATGGGAGGAAACTGGAGAACCTGGAAGAAATCCACGCAAACACGGGGAGAACATACAAACTCCTTGCAGATGGTGTTCTTGGTGGGATTTGAACCCAGGACCACAGCGCTGCAAGGCTAACCACTGAGCCACCATGCTGCCCTAACATACATACAACCACAAAATATGGAAACATTAATATTGCATCGGAATAAGGCATATAATGAATGGTACCAAAATAGACCTCTCCCTAAAATTTTGTTGAGTCTATATTTTCTGATGTGAATTCCTACCTCTGTTCATCTTTTGGAAAAATTGGGATATACAATTCGTAGATTCCTTTATATCTAGCACCTATGTAAATAGATCTAATATAAAGCTAAATGCACAGAAGTTTTCGAATTCTCGATGACAATAAATGGAATATATTTATGGTGTTGTTCAGCATTACTGTATAATTTTCCCTGATTCTATCTGCAGGAATAGCACTTTTGTAGATTTTAGGTTGGCCAGAAGGTGGAATGGAAAATGTGACTTTGGAACATTCATCACTTGTTTCTCAGCACCAGTTCCTGTCATTTTGACACATCCTGTAAAATAGCTTACACACTGAGAAAACACTCACTCTAGATATGTATATTCTCATTGATTCGTCTTATGGATTGCAAATGTTCCTGTAGTTTAACTATTTGTATTTCAATTTTATAGGTTATCCAGGATACCCAGGAGTTGCCAAGGATGGACAACCTGGACCAGAAGGACCTCCTGGTGACAGTGGTCCCCCAGGCCAGCAGGGGAGACCAGGCTTTGCTGGGGTTCCAGGATTCTGTGAAGCCAGGGACTGTAGCATTAATGCTCCATCAATGCTGAATGAGCAGGGGCTGAGAAACGCATTCTGATTAAAAGTCTGACCGACACAGACCAGGACAATGGCCGGGTGCAAATTCTCTTTATGTGGCATAAAAATGTGATGGATCTGTGCAAAAATGACTTATTAGGCTAATGGACATGCAGATTAATCAAGAAGATGGTGAAACCACCAAAACATTCCTGGTGTCTGTACATCTGATGTTCTCAAATGTGTCATCTACCAATACCTACCAATATTCACCTCCATCCTAAACTGTGAGATGCACGAAGACAACCTTGTTAATTCAACATGAAGATGAGATTTTTCAGAACTTTTCTAGTTGTTATTTAGGTGTTTTGTTCAACAGTCACAGATTCAAATTTGTGTTTCAAATAGTGATATATACAGAATAAAGTTTTGGTGTATGTGGCAAGAAAGTCCAGTTGCCTGTTAAATAAACATACATTCACTTTGCAGTTTTTTTTGGCAGATTTAATTTATATTCTAAAATAATTAAAATACTTTTTCTTTATAACTTATGTATTGATAAATGCGTGTTTTGTATGTCATATTTTATGTGTAGACATCTTTAATGTTGTTTAGTATAAAGCAGTGACACATCACCATTGAAATATATTAACAAATTGCCCATAAAAGCAAATAAATACCTACTGCTTTCCACCTATTTAAGAAAACAAAGACCACAATTCAGCAAAGTGTTTACTATAGAAATCTGGACAACAACTCTGACAACAGCTGACCGGCAGGGGTGGCGGGTGTTGGACACCAACGGATCAGGCATTGATGACCTATCCTAAGGAAAGGTCATCCATGCTAAATTAGTGGACAACTGCTTTAATCTCGCTTTAATCTCAGAGGCGCACACCTCTTATTGAATCAGGCATCTCTGATTCCACCATGCCCCCTTAGCAAAACTGGCGTGAACAATGTTGATCTTCATGAATTAGGATCTATTATATTTTATTTATTATTATTATTATCATCATTATCTTAAAAAAATGGAATTAAAACTCCAAAGTATTGGCAGTTATATACTGTATGTGTATATTTGTATACATATATGTTGTCTTGCTGCATGAAAAGTAATTCAAAGGATGAAATCTTAATAGTTTAAAGAGACATGATAATGACAATGCCCCACCGACAAGTAAATAGGATCACCCAGTTTCATAGTTTTAAGGTTGTAAGAAGACACAATTCCACCGAGCTCATCCTAAAACCTAAGATGTATCCAAAAGAATGTCTAGATTTATGATTCTTTATTTAGATTATGAACCTAAAAAGAAAAAGGATGCAAATGCCATAAAAGTACAAAATTTATTGAAGCATATTAATTAAAAAAAAAAAAATAATTAAAAATAATTCAGGGACACAAATGCAAAAATATTCCACTTTTTTAAGGAAATGCACCGTGCGTAAAACCAAACACTGGTAGAAAGGTCGCCAATATACTTAGCTCATTTCAGGCTCTGATTAGGCTTGTACAAAAATACATGTGTATAGAATTATAATAAACTTCCAAAAATAAATTTTTCAAGCCTATGAACAATGTTTAACCCAATGATGAGTAAAAAAGCCCAAAAGGAACAAAGGATTATCACACTTAGTAAATATGCATAAAATATTTAATCATATAAAAAAATAAGTGCTAAATTTTACCAATGCCTAATATAAAAACTGCTTCCTAAAGAAAAATGCACTGAACAGTGTCACACATTCTTTATGTAAATACATTCGATAAGCTACCCTTAAACGTAGCATAGAAATAGGAGAAGTAAAACAGGCAATATTTAAAACTCCATTAATGCATATATATATCAGATAATCAAGTGAATAGCCCATAAGGGAAAAGTGCAGGCTGTAACATCAAATAAAAAAAAATCAGTGAGGCAAAACACAGAGGGTGCAGGTAGGGTGAATAAACCTGACATATTACCTTTAAGTGGCAGACAGACTCTGACGTGCGTTTCACGTTTAGCTTTTTCTTAACACTGATGTCCCAGCCTAGGTCAGTGCTCCAAGAGCACAGATCGTAGGCTGCTGCCTTGCAAGACCAGGCATAGCCTAGACCTGCTCTGATTGGCACGATCGACGATTACATCGATCGTGCCAATCACAGGGCACAGCCACGTTGTGACCTGGCTGTGACCTGCACAGGATCGGAGCTGTAAGAGCACCGATCCTAGGCTGGTGCCTGGCAACACCAGGGCCAGCTCCGATTTGTGCAATCACTGTCATTATTGATCGCACCAATGACAAGGCACAGCAGCGGTGTGACCGCACTCAACGTCCTCACAGTAGCTGAAGATTTGTGCAGAGCTATCATACTATTGGATCATCTCTGTACTGGGCCTTGTGGTGCCACAGAAGCTTGTGACACCACAATCCCTCACTTCTGGAGAAAAAAGAACAGAGAAAGAAGACAGAACAGAGAATAAAGAAGAGAGAAGACAACCGTAAATTTTTTGATCATTGATCTCTGGCAGATCTCTCCTCATCCACCACAATCCCCCTCTTCTCCCTTCCCTGTCATTTTACCCCATCCTCCCCACCTTTGCGCCTCCTCCGTGTGCACATCCAGCAGCAGCTAAGCATTGATTAGTAACACAGTTCACCGATCAGCACTTGTGTTTGCTGTTTTCCACTTTTCTTTTTAACCCCCATTTGCGCCACCTCCGTGCGCACATCCAGTAGCTGCTGAGCTTTGATTAGTGACACAGTTCTCTCATCAAAGCATGTGCCTGCTGTTTTATACAGTTTTCTTTTTTTCTTCTCTTTGTGCCACCTCCGTGCGCACATCCAGAAACCGCCGAACTTTGATTAGTGACACAGTTCACTCATCAGAGCACTTGCCTACTGTTTTACACACTTTTCTTTTTCTCCCGCCCTTTGCACCACTTCCGTGCGCACATCCAGTAGCCAATGAGCATTGATTAGTGATGCAGTTCACTCATCAGCACTCGTGCCCACTGTCTTTTGTACTTTTCTTATCACTGACTTTTTTTTTTTTATCCCTGGTTGCTGCTTTTATTCTTTTAGCTTTTTATTTTCAAACAAAAATGTTTACACCAAGCACTCTCTCACACACACAACTAAATAAAGTACTGACACAATCACCACATACATAAAAAAATGTCGTCCTGCTAGTCCTAAAAACGCTATTCAGTGGAGGTATATGCTTTCCTTGCCTCCAACACTGGTAGCGAAGGAGAAGATCCCACCTTTATTTTTTAGACTAGTCCTCCTCCTTGTCTGCCTCCTCTTCCTGCTCAGGTGCTGCTGAACTGCTACACAGACACCACAGGACAGACGGTGAAGCAGAAGCCCCTAATCCAGAAGATGATCTAGTGCCCCCCATTACTGACCTTGTATGCACCCCGTCCCCTGAAAATTCTGAGCTACTGATTCCCAGTTCCTGATTTTTGGCATAATCAGGAACCAAGTTTGACACCACTGACCTCACAGAACTAGACTTTTTCAAAGTCTTTTTCCTCTGAGGTTTTTTTTAACCTCATGGTGGGCCAAACTAATTTGTACTCATCAATTTTTGGCACAAAACTCTGATTCATCATTTTCTAGCTGGTCACAAAAATCATTTTTGTGGAAAAAATATGATTTTTTATTTTCACAGCTCTACATTATAAACTTTAGTAAAACACTTGGGGGTTTAAAGTGCTCACCACACATCTAGATAAGTTCCCTGGGGGGTTTAGTTTCCAAAATAGGGTCACTTGTTTGGTGTTTCAACTAGGCACATCAGGGGCTCTCCAAACGCGACTTGGCGTCTGATCTCAATTCCAGGAAATTTTGTGTTGAAAGTCAAACACCACTCCTTCCCTTCCGAGCTCTACCATGCACCCAAACAGTAGGGGGGTATCAGCGTACTCTGGACAAATTAAACAACATCTTTTGGGGTTCAATTTCCCTGATTACCCTTGGGAAAATAAAAAAAATTGGGGGCTAAAAGATCATTTTTGTGGGAAAAATATGATATTTCAAGGCTCTACATTATAAACTTTAGTGAAACACTTGTGGATTCAAAGTGCTCAACACATATCTAGATAAGTTCCTGTTAGGGCTGGCGGAACGCACCAAATTATAAAATAATAGTAGGTGTGTTCGCAGCCCGGGGTCTACCGTGCAGAAGTGGTACACTGCTGCTAGGTAGTAGCGGGAGTATAAAGCAGTGTGGAAAGGTCACACGTGGGTTAACGTCAACCAGTGTGAACAGAAGCGAACTCTGTTAACTCACAGAGCCGCACTACCGCTGAACATAAATGCCGGAGCCTGTTTAGCTCACAGAGCCTGACCAAGGAGCACACAGAAATTGGTCACAGAACTATGCCCCAAGGACATGGGGTCAGAGTCCCTCTAGACCTTCTGAGCGCGCGGCGTCGCAACTGTGGATGCCGCTATAGACGCTGACTATGGAGTGTAGAGCACGTGCACGGAGGCATGCCGAGTCACTGGTGGAGACTGATGCCTGTCTCAGACTCTGTCCTATCTACACCTAAGCCTGGGTGCTTAACAGGCTAGGCTGCACAACACAGGCGTACCAAGGGTAGGGATTTCTTAATGAGTCATTCACCAGAGACATTCATACATGCATACAACACTCACTCCTCATAGTCTATACTAGCGCATGGGCGAGTGGCCATGCGAACCTTTTACAGCCGCGTGCTTCCGGGACCTTCCTGGCCTTTTGGATGGACCAATCCGAGCTGGAGAAGAACCTGAGCACGTGACCTTCGGTCTCCAATGGGAGATCACTCCACAGGCATGCTCAGTGGACCGAAAGGAGGACTTAGCCCCTGGAGAGACTCGCTGCTGGCCAGCCTGCGTTGCTGTATGTGGACCAGAGGTGGCAGCAGCCAGCAAGCCCACAGTGCTTCTCTGAGCAGAGCGCTGGGAACGATGAGTCTGCTGAGCAGGCTCCTCTGTGGCTGAAGGAGAATGGGAGACCGCCGAGTGTAAGGCTCTGGATTCCTGCTGTGCAGTGGCAGGAACCTGACGCCTAACAGTTCCTTGGGGTTCTAGTATCCAAAATGGGGTCTCTTGTGGTGGTTTTCACTGCTTAGGCACATCACGGGCTCTCCATACGCGACATGGCGTCCAATCTCAATTCCAGCCAATTTTGCATTGAGAAAATCAAACGGCACTCCTTCTCTTCTGAGCTCTGCCATGCACCTAATCAGTAGTTTTTCCCCATATATAGAGTATCAGCATGTTCAGGAGAAATTGTGTTACAAATTTTGTGGTTCATTTTTTCCTGTTACCCTTGTGAAAATAAAAAAAGAGTCTAAATTTACAATTTAGTGAAAAAAAGTTAAATGTTCATTTTTTCCTTTCACATTCCATTAATTCCTGTGAAGCACCTGAGGGGTTAATAAACTTCTTGAATGTGGTTTTGATGAGTTGAGAAATGCAGTTTTTAGAATGGTGTAACTTTGGGTATTTTTTGACATATAGACCCCTCAAAGTGACTTCAAATGTGAGGTGGTCCCTAAAAAAATGGTTTTGTAAATTTTGTTGCAAAAATGAGAAATCGCTGGTCAACTTTTAACTCTTATAACTTTCTAACAAAAAAAATTTGTTTAAAAAATTGGGCTATTGTAAAGTAGACATGTGGGAAATATTATTTATTAACTATTTTGTGTGACATATTTCTCTGATTTAAGGGCATAAAAAGTTTGAAAATTTCTAAATTTTCCAAGTTTTGGCCAAATTTCCATTCTTTACACAAATAAACGCAAGTTATATCAAAGAAATGTTATCACTAACGTCAAGCACAATATGTTATGGAAAAAAAAAATCTCAGAATCACCAAGATCCATGGCAGTGTTCCAGAGTTATTACCTCATAAAGGGACAGTGGTCAGAATTGTAAAAATTGGCCCGGTCATTAATGTGCAAACCACCCTCTGGGGTAAAGGGGTTTAAAGAACATTTGTACTGGTTTACAGCTAGGACTTCTCAGAATGTGCGTGACAACGATACATAATGATGCAGCCCGACAATGATTTTCAAGACAGAACTCATCCAGTCTTCATAATGCTCACAAATAACAACATTTCATTCCCAACTTTCATGCTTATTGGGAAAGATTATAATTATCTGTGAAGTGCTGATACTTTCCTAGTGATTCATGTAAAACTGCTGTGATGCAGCACGGTACACGCTTATCCATTATTTATATCCTCCAAACAAACTTCCAAGGCATAACATTGCACAATATTGGCTTTCATGGTCGCTGAAGCATGTCTGTATAATACCTTACAGTATCATGCTCAGTAAACTTTCTATAACATAATAATGCTGTAAGAACTGATGGCAAACAGTTTTGACTGACGAAGAGCCATCATTGTCATCTCCAGTGGCTTTCTCTGGTTAGATCTATGGAACTAAACAAGCAGTCTGTAACAAAGATTAACTTTGTTTGGGTGGTTCATCCCAACAATTACTGTGCGCTGAATGTATTTGTCTGCATGTGAATGTCATACAGGTGAGCAGCTTTGTTCTATTCTTTATTCAGCAATTTAAACATTGCACTAACAAAATATTTTAAATGTGAAGAACGATACATGCTGTTTAAGGTGTATTCCTGTAAACTATGAAGTTAGCTATTGTTCTGGCACCCTCAACTTTGTGCTTAAAGGGAATCTGTCACCCCATTTTTCGACAATGCTGCCGGCACCGACATCAGGGGCTTATCTACAGCATTCTGTAATGAAGTAGATAAGCCCCCAATGTAACCTGAAAGAGAAGAAAAAGGAGTTATATTATACTCACTGTTGCGTTCGGTCCGGTCCGATGGGTGTTGCCGTCCGGTCCGGCGCCTCCCATCTTCTAAAGGTGATGTCCTCTTCTTTGCTTCCCGTCGTGGCTCCTGCGCAGGTGCACTGCTCTGCCCTGTTGAGGGCAGAGCAGAGTACTGCAGTGTGCAGGCGTCTGGAGTGGTCTGGCGCCTGCGCACAGCAGTATTCTGCTCAACAGGACAGAGCAGTGCGCCTGCACCGGAGCCACAACAGGCAGCAAAGAAGAGGACGTCACCGTTAGAAGATGGGACCGCAACACCCATCGGACCAAGACTAGACCGCTCCCCGGTGAGTATAATCTAACTCCTTTTTATTCTCTTTCAGGGTACATTGGCGGCTTATCTACAGCATTACAGAATGCTGTAGATAAGCCCCTGATGGCGGTGCTGGCAGCTCATAGTCGAAAAATGGGGTGACAGATTCCCATTAAGAAAAGGCAGTTGACAGCTAAACTCTTTCCTATCGATGCATTGAAGTAGACGCAGGGGGTCCTTTACAACTTTTATTGATAGAATCAGTGTAAAACTACAAGAAAAATGAAAGTCCTCAGTACAAGGCATACTACATAGCTAAACATATTTAGCATTATATATGGTACTGGACACATGGCATAACTGCACAACATGGCAAATAGTGTAAATAACTATAAAGGCAAAAGACTACTTTGATATAAACTTGTAGAACAGAGTAGCTGCATAATACAACATGGTGAGCTCTAGCAAGGGGAAAAGAACTCACTGACTGTGCTATGTGGGGGTAAACAACCAGATGGGCTGAAAATCAGGGAAAGATAATCAGCATGTCAGCATCCATGAGGCCAAGATGGCTGCTGGAGAAGAAGGGGGCAAGGCTAATGCAGAGGCTGATCGAATCTACGGAAGCCTTGATGAGCAAAAAATAATTGCACAGTAACCAAGGACTAGAACTCTAGTGCCACCTATTGGAAGTAGCAATCCTAAAAGTCAATGTTGACTCTTTAACGAGCCTTGTTACATGACTTAGGATAAAAGCCAAGCCAGAATCTCAATTTGCAGACACTGTTTCAGGGTACTGCCCCTCATCAGTGCAAAGTGTGAGATCTGGTTTGGCTGTGAGAGAGGTGTCTGACCGATATCCAAGAAGTATCATTTCTCCTTGCGGAGAATGACATGCTAAGCATGTCAAGATGAGGAGACTTAAAGCTGCAATGCTCCTCTGGGAAATATGCTAATTATGCAAATTGTCTCTTCAGAGAGGAAGAGGACTAGAACTCTAGTGCCACCTATTGAAAGTAGCATTCCTAAAAGTCAATGTTGACCCTTTAACGAGCCTTGTTACATGACTTAGGATAAAAGTCAAGCCAGAATCTCAATTTGCAGACAATGTTTCTTTTTTTTTTTTACATTTATTTATTTATTTTTTAAAAACCATTCAGGTTAGTTATAAACAACGCAATATAAGCTCATCAACTTAAACGTTGTTGTTTCAACTCTCATCATCATGGTTCATATTTATTTTAGTATAGCAAACCAAGGGTATACACAAAGACATCCTAAACATCAATAAACCTCACTAAAATTCACTGATATTTGATCAGGTGCTGCCATTTTTTAAATTTCCAGACACCCTCTGCATCAGAACCACCACCGCCTTCGCTGCCTAATTTAAAAATCAAGAATAATCTAGAAAGGATCAGCCCGACACACTTATTCACAGATACATGCTTCTCTTTGAAAAATCCTAAATTCCTCACATCCCACAAACTCTGCATCACACAAGTCATAATTAACTATAGGATTCTATTTTTCACATGACAACATGCACCAATTCCAAACATTGCAACACGCCAGTCAATAAAACTCACACCCGCTAACTCCTTACACAACCCACCTACACACTTCCACACACTGCACGCGTAATCACAGTCCCACATAGTATGCCACACAGTCTCACATCCACCACATCCTTCCTTCGGGCACACATCAGTTCTGGTCAGACCTCGTCTCTTCTGAACCTGTCGCACAGGCAAAATATTGGGCAAGGACATCCATACAATATCCCTGTGTCTATTAGACATCCCATGCATTCCCAAACTCTTCCATGCAACTGAAACTTCATTCCCTCTCAACCCCACAATATTACATTCCACATCATTCTTAACGTATTATTTTCATCACATTCTTAGCCATTCTAAAATCATTCATCGGCACACTCAGTGTTACCACGGCTGGTCAGGAGACAAATCTCCAGGAGTGGACCCTCTGGACCGTGGCACCAAGGGGCCCCGGGCGAGCTGCCAGGTGGAGCTGACCCCTATACAAGGATCGTTAGGAGCAGGCCCAGGGGTTCGGGTACCACGATAGCCGGTACAGAGAGGGGCGGCTCAGGACGGACTGGAGTGGGAGTGCGGGACTGAAGCGTAGACAACAGAGCGAGATTACTGGAGACTGGACCGGAGTAGAACTGCAGGACTGGAGCATAGACAACAGGACGGAGCAGGAACATGGGAGGCAGGACTGGAGTAGGACTCTAGTGTGGATAGCAGGATGGAGCAGGAACACCAGAGGCATGACTGGAGTAGGACTGAAGGACTGGAGTGTGGATAGCAGGATGGAGCAGGAACACCGGAGGCAGGACTGGAGTAGGACTGAAGGACTGGAGTGTGGATAGCCGGATGGAGCAGGAACACCGGAGACAAGACTGGAATATAGATAGCTGGACCCACTGAGCACCAGACTGCGGGACTACTGCAGGGACCACGGAAGGCAGGATTGCGAGGCTACTGCAGGAATCACTGAAGACAGGACTGCGAGACTGCAGAGAGCACACAATGAAGCAGGGCCCAGTGTGCTAGCAAACACAACGATCAGGCGCCTCCCTCAGGGGGGAACGGCCTGATATGGCCCTGTCAGGTCTGCCATTGGTCCGTAGGTGTTTCCGGGTCAGGGCATTGCCGGAGCACAAGCAACAGGAGGAAGGCGCAGGCGCGGCCTATGGCGCATGCGCATTGCATGCAGAGACCCCGTCGGCCGCAAGCCTGTCAGAAGGGACCGCCGTGGCTGTCAAGCGGCGGGGGGCTGTGGCGTGGGAGCAGAGGCCGGGTGAGTATGCGGAGGTGGCATGACACTCAGTAAATCAAGCAGAATAACTTGCCATTTACGCTCCCTTATTTCCTTTATTCAGCAAAGCAACAACAGTTTTGATATACTGAAGCCCCAGAAAAATCTCAATGTTTGGAAAGGCCATGCCACCATGGTGACACGCCTTAAAAAGACTTTCTCTCTTACAGTAAGTTTCTCTATTTTACTGCTCCAGAAAAAAGTAAAAACTATCTTCTCCACTCTTTTTCTTTTCCTACACGGTGGAAAAACTATTGCAATAAAAAGCAAAATTGGAAGAATCACCGCTTTTATGACCAAAATCTTACCACTCAAGGTCAAGTCTCTCAGTCGCCAAAAATTTAACTTATGCTCTATGCGCAATCCACACTCCTCCCAGCTCTCCTTACCTTCCAAGTCCTTATTAAATAATACTCCCAGCATTTTGATAGCACCCTCCTCACACTTTACCCCCTCCATTTTAACCCTGTCATCCCCAAAACATTTAAAACTACTTTTATTCCAATTCACTCTAAAGCCAGATGCACTACAGATAAACTCCAGAAGCAACTTAACCCTACTCATAGATGCAACACTTTCACTCACAGCCACAACATCATCCATATATCCAAGAACTTTCACATGCTTTCCACCTCTCCCAGGTACCAACAAACCTCGCATCATTTTATCACGTCTCACCAAGCACAACAAAGGTTCAATCACACATACAAACAAGACAGGGGACAAGGGACACCCCTGCCTTACACCAGACTTAATAATCACTTTCTCTCTCAACCACCCATTAACAAGAAACTCACTTGACACACAATCTTACAAAGACATTATCCCATTCACAAATTTTTGAGGAAATCCCATTCTATCCAGAACTTTAACAAAAACACATGCGAGACCCTATCAAACGCTTTCTCAAAATCAATTGACAGAACCATACACTTCCGTTTCCTTCCCATGCAGTCTCCAATCAAATCCCTTAATAACAATAAGTTATCACTCATACTTCTTCCAGGCACAGCACACACTTGATCCTCATCCACAACACTACCAATCACCTCACACATACGATTCGCCAACAATTTGCTATAGATTTTGTAATCTGCGTTCAGCAATGTTATAGGTCTCCAATTCTCTAAACACTTTCTCTCACCTTTCTTATGCACAAGCACAACCACCCCCTCTATCATTGAGTCACACAACTTACCACTCTCCCACATATACTTACATATCTCAGTCAAATCAGCACCCAGAAAATCCCATGCCTTCACATAGAATTCTACCGGCAATCCGTCTTTACCTGGTGTCTTATTCTTTTTAGCACTCTTCATCACGTTTTCTACTTCTTCCATAATTACGTCCTCATTCAAAATATCACATTCTCCACTATCCAACTTGTTCTCTAACAAATTCAGCACTTCTGAAACAAGACCAGAATCAATCCATTTTTTATCATATAACTTGCTATAGAACCTATTCACCTCCTTTATCACATTCTCACCTGACACACACAAACCATTCCTATCCAGGATTTTATCTACAGTATATAATCCTTTCTCCAATTAATTTTCTTAAAAAAGAACCTCGTGCACTTCTCATCTTTCTCAAGATGTTCTATTTTGGTGTGATAGATGATTTCTTTCCCTTTTTCATTCATAACACTCTTTAATTCACTCTTTGTCTCAGCCAGCAGATCAGACACATCCATGCCACTTTCTCCACACTTCCTTAACCAGTCTAAGCGCCTGTTTAAATCATTAAATCTACTCCGATAAATAGCAGCTTTTTTATAGCCCCATTTTTTTAAGAATTTTTTGCAACACACCTTAACCCAGTCCCACCATTCTAGCACACACGCAAAATCCCTCTTACATACTCTCCACTCTTTATACTTTATTTTTAATTTATTCACCACATCCTCATCTTCTAACAAACTTACATTCAGCTTCCAAACCCCACCCCCATACACACGGTCATCAATCGCACTAAACACACCTCTCAAATACTCATGATCAGAAAAAGGTACAGCATTTTGCTAAAAATTCATACACAACATATTTTTGGAAAACAACATTTTATCTATCCTGGATGCAATACCACCCCTATCAGCATGGTACGTTGGTGGTGGTGGGATGCCAAATTTCAGAGCAGCAGCATCTAGAAGGGAAAAATCAGAAATAAGATTGGATAACTTTTTGCCAGTTATGTCACAATTCCCTTCTGTGACGCAATTAAAGTCTCCAACTAAAACTGTAGGCATTTTGCCCGGAAGAAACAAACTTAATTTTTCCAAAAGAGCCAGATGCTTCTTTTTCCTGATGGACAGTACACATTAAAAATTCTAGCCTGCCACCCCCTATAGCTAACATGTGCAATTATACATCTACCCACCTCTATCACCGTGTAGCTATCTAAACTATTCTCCCTGTTACCCATTAATATCCCTACACCATCATTCCTATTAACACATGAGCCAGACCATACATGCTGTCCGTAAGGCCAGTCCTTATCGCTTGGAGAGTCCACAATCCCACATTCCTGAAGACAAAAGATGTGAGCATTCATCTGTTTAATATAATCTAGATTGATTGCCCTCCTGAATTTGGATCTAATTTGCCTGACATTCAGGGACGCAATGCCCCAACCAGCTTGGGGAGCCATAACATGACTGTGTTATTTACATGCCAATTCTTCTTCAGCCGTTTTCGTCTTCCATCTGGAACTGCAACTCCCTGAATCTGTTTACGTTTTTGGGAATGCCTAAAAAAGCACTGGTGTCAGGAGAGAAGACATTCTGAGGGTAACTACGTTCACTCACCGGACTTAAACCAACTTCACGGGGATCTGCCCTATCCGTTCTGGGCTTCTTACAGGAAGTTCCAGGCTCCTCATCCTCAGAGGACCTTGCCAGAGTGAAGTCACCTTGATCTCCACAACTGGCCAACTCCTCCTCAGTAGCGAACCAAGATACACTGGGGGTATTGCCAAGAGTACTCTCCAACTCCCCTTCCCCACAGACATCAGACTAATGAGGGAGCTCAAATTCAACATCAGCAAGTTCCAAAACTGCCACCTCTGGGCTGGGAGACTCTGCTTGGGGCAGGGCCTCCTCATGTGCATCCATGATTTCAGGTTCCTCAATAAGATCCGGGTCTGAAACCTGTGGAATGTAAACAACAGCAGCAGGGGGCGCAGCTGCCCCACCTGAGACCTCAGCGTAAGACCTAGGACTGATCCTGGCCTTACAGTCCCGATACACCACAAGCATTGCACATGACAGGATTTGTGCAGTCTTTTGCCATATGGCCAGAAGCATTGCAATTCCTACAGGTTGGCATCTCCTTGCAACTATCCTGGGTATGCCTGAAATTTTTACACCTCCTACAATACATCGGGGCATCTGTAAAGAACAAAAACCCACTATTTTTCCCAATTGACAAATTAAGAGGGGGTAATGGATGCCTCCCGGACCTTGGGGATCCATCCCAAATCTCACAAAAAATTTGTACTTCCCAGTCCAGAGCCCTACTTCATTCAGGACCCTGTGGGAGTACTGAACATAAATGCAATGTCTTTTCAAAAATAAAGTAATGTGAGATCCCAGAGGAGCATTGCGGCTTTAAGTCTCCTCATCTCGACATGCTTAGCATGTCATTCTCCGCAAGGAGAAATGATACTTCTTGGATATCGGTCAGACGCCTCTCTCACAGCCTAACCAGATCTTACACTTTGCACTGATGAGGGGCAGTACCCCGAAACACAGTGTCTACAAATTGAGATTCTGGCTTGGCTTTTATCTTAAGTCATGTAACAAGGCTCGTTAAAGGGTCGACATTGACTTTTAGGATTGCTACTTCCAATAGGTGGCACTAGAGTTCTAGTCCTCTTCCTCTCTGAAGAGACAATTTGCATAATTAGCATATTTCCCAGAGGAGCATTGCGGCTTTAAGTCTTCTCATCTCGACATGCTTAGCATGTCATTCTCAGCAAGGAGAAACGATACTTCTTGGACACAGCAACCAATGAAACAGAAAGTAAAGCTCTAATAAGAACATTGTCAACAGATGGCGCTGTTGGATAAGTTATCACAATACAGTACACTTCAATGTTATCAATACACTACAATTCAATACAAAGCATAGTATAACTGATTATATGCATTTGTATAAAGGCATAACAGCTATCATAAATAGTGTACAAAAGCAAAGCAAATCATAAACTTTGGTATGTTTATTATTCAGTTGCTTAACCCCTTAACTCCCGGACCATTTTCTATTTTTGTTTTTTGCTCCCCTTCCCAGAGCCATAATTTTTTTTATTTTTCCATCAATATGGCCATGTGAGGGCTTGTTTTTTGCAGGACAACTTGTACTTTTGAACGACACCATTGATTTTAACATATCACGTACTGGAAAACGGGAGAAAATCCAAGTCCGGTGAAATTGCAAAAAAGTGCAATTCCACAGTTGATTTTTTTTTTTTTTTTTACCATGCTCACTAAATGCTAAAACTGACCTTCCATTATGATTCTCCGGGTCATTCAGTATGAGTTCATAGACACCAAACATGTCTAGGTTCTCTTTTATTTAAGTGGTGAAAAAAATCCCGTAGGCCATAGCGTCTCCATTTTTCGTGATCTGGGATTGGCTGAGGGCTTATTTTTTTGCGCGTCGAGCTGACATTTTTAATGATACCATTTTGATGCAGATACGATCTTTTGATCACCTATTATTGCATTTTAATTCAATGTTGTGGTGACCAAAAAAACGTAATTCTGGCATTTTAACTTTGTTTCCCATTACGCCGTTTAATGATTTTTTTTCTATTGATAGATCGGACGATTCCGAAAGCGATGATACCAAAAATGTGTACAGTATATTTGTTTTTTTATTGTTCTACTTTGAACAGGACGAAGGGGGGTGATTTGAGCTTTTTTTTTAAATTTTTTTTTAATATTTTTAAAATTATTTTTTTTTTTTACTTTTTCCATGCTTCAATAATATCCATGGGAGACTAGAAGCTGTAGTACATAGATCACATCTGCTACACCCAGGCGACTACCTCTGCTGCAGTCTTAATTTCCTTTTCTTAGCGTTATGTCTCCAGAATATATAGAAATAAACTAAAAAATCTCCCAGAGGCTCTCACAGGGAGAGTATGTGACTGTATTTCCTGTTTTGCCTGTGTCTGTGTATGAGAGAAGCAGCCTGCTGTAGATGCTGCACAGATAGAGACACACAAATGAATTATTCCTGATATATTAAGCTTATCACATATTGTTCCTTTTTGTTCCTGAATAAGAAGCTCTGTTGTCACACCCTTGGAGAGTATCCTGAATAATTTGCTGCCAACATGTGCACTCACTAGAAAATACAGGCACAGATGTGTCAGATGATTGTCGGGTACATAGGAAAATATTTGAGGGATTGTTGCACACCTATCAGCAGATAATAGCAAATTTTAACATTGGACGTACTATTCCATCCATGTGACCTGGGACCTAACTCCCAAGGGCGGAATAGTACGTCCAGCGCGATCAGCGGTGCTCACGGGGAGAGTGTCGCTGATCGCAGCCGGGTGTCAGCTGATTATCACAGCTGACACCCAACACTGTGTCAGGGGCGGTCACGGACCACCCCCGGCACATTAACCCCTGGCACACTGCAATCAAACATGACCTCTAGAGCGATGCGATGTGCTGCGTCGCTCTGAGAGTCTCCTTCCTGCAGGCCCCTGGATCCAATATGGCCGCGGGGGCCTTCGGGGTCCAGCAGGGAGGTGGCTTCCTCAGTGCCTGCACAGAGGAAGCCTGTGCAGCGCCTGTCAGATCGCTGATCTGACAGAGTGCTGTGCAAACTGTCAGATCAGTGATCTGACACTAGATAGTGATCTCCCCCTCTGGGACAATGTAATAAAGTAAAAAAAAACACTTGCAAAAATAATTAAAAAAAATTCCTAAATAAAAAAAAAATATTCCCTAATAAATTATTTTTTTTCTAAATAAAAAAAAACAAAACAGTAAAAGTACACATATTTAGTATTGCGGTGTCCGTAACAACCCACCCTATAAAACTGTCCCACTAGTTAACCCCTTTAGTGAACCTCTTAAAAAAAAACTATGCAAAAGTCAATGCAAAAAGTGCAATAACGCGCGATCAAAAAGACGTATGTAAATAACCATGGTACTGCTGAAAACATCATCTTGTCCCACAAAAAACGAGCCACCACACAGTGTCATCAGTGAAAAAATAAAAAAGTTATAGCTCGCAGAATAAAGCGATGCAAAAATAATTATTTTTTATATAAAATTGTTTTTAATGTATAAAAGCGCCAAAACATAAAAAAATGATATAAATGAGGTATCACTGTAATCGCATTGACCCAAAGAATAAAACCCCTTTATCAATTTTACCACACGCAGAATGGTGTAAACGCTCCCCCCAAAAGAAATTCATGAATTGCTGGTTTTTGTTCATTCTGCGTCCCAAATATCGGAATAAAAAGCGATCAAAAAATGTCACGCGCCCGAAAATAGTACCAATAAAAACGTCAAAGACCTCACATGACTCTGTGGGTCAAAATATGGAAAAACTATAGTTCACAAAATGTGGTGATGCAAAAACTATTTTTACAATAAAAAGCGTCATTTAGCATATGACAGCTGCCAAACATAAAAAATGCCATAAATAGTAAATCAAACTCCCCCCCCCCTTAGTTAGGGAAAAATAGTAAAATAAAAAAAATGTATTTATTTTCATTTTCCCATTAGGGCTAGGGTTAGGATTAGAGTTAGGGCTAGGGTTAGGGCTAGGGTTAGGGCTAGGGCTGAGATTAGGGTTAGGGGTGTGTTGGGGTTAGGGTTGGAGTTAGAATTAGGGGGTTTACACTGTTTGGGCACATCAGGGGCTCTCCAAATGCAACATGGCGTCTGATCTCAATTCCAGCCAATTCTGTGTTGAAAAAGTCAAACAGTGCTCCTTCAATTCCAAGCTCTGCCATGCGCCCAAACAGTGGTTTACCCCTGCATATGGGGTATCAGCGTACTCAGGACAAATTACACAACAACTTTTGAGGTCCAATTTCTCCTGTTACCCTTGGGAAAATAAAAAATTAGGGCCAAAAATATAATTTTTGTGAAAAAAATAAATTTTTTTTATTTGTATATGTTATAAAGTTCTTTGAAGCACTTGGGGGTTCAAAGTGCTCACCACACATCTAGATAAGTTCATTGAGGGGTCTAGTTTCCAAAATTGGGTCAATTGTGGGAGGTTTCCACTGTTTAGGCACATCAGGGCCTCTCCAAATGCGACATGACACCCGCAGACCAGTCCATCAGTCTGCATTCCAAAACGTCACTACTTCCCTTCCGAACCCCGACGTGTGCCTATGCAGTAGTTTTTTCACACATATGGGGTATCAGCGTATTCAGGACAAATTTATCAACAACTTTTGTGGTCCAATTTCTCCTGTTACCCTTGGGAAAATAAATAAATTGGGGACTAAAAGGTCATTTTTGTGGAAAAAATATGATTTTTTTATTTTCACGCCTGGGCGTTATAAAGTTCTGTGAAGCACTTGGGGGTTCAAAGTGCTCACCACACATCTAGATAAGTTCCTTGGGGGGGTCTAGTTTCCAAAATGGGTTCACTTGTGGGGGGTTTCCACAGTTTAGGCACATCAGGGACTCTCCAAATGCGACATGACACCCGTAGACCATTCCATCAAAGTCTGCATTCCAAAACGTCACTGCTTCCCTTCCAAGCCCCGCATGTGCCCATACAGTAATTTTCTCCCACATATGGGGTATCAGTGTTTTCAGGACAAATTGGACAACAACTTTTGAGGTCCAATTTCTCCTGTTACCCTAGGTAAAATAAAAAAATTGGGGACTAAATGGTCATGTTTGTGGAAAAAATATGATTTTTTTATTTTTCACCCCCAGGCATTATAAACTTCTGTGAAGCACTTGGGGGTTCAATGTGCTCACCACACATCTAGATAAGTTTCTGGGGGGTCTAGTTTCCAAAATGGTGTCATTTGTGGGGAGTTTCCACTGTTTAGGCATGTCAGAGGCTCTCCAAATGCAACATGGCGTCCGATCTCAATTCCAGCCAAAAAAGTCAAATGGCGCTGCTTCCCTTCCAAGCTCTTCCATGCCCCCAAATAGTGGTTTACCCCCACATATGGGGTATCAGCGTACTCAGGGCAAATTGCCAAATAACTTTTGGGGTCCTGTTTCCCTTGGGAAAATAAAAGTTGGGGGTGAAAAGATCATTTTTGTCGAAAAATATGACTTTTTAATTTTACGGCTGTATGTTATAAACTTCTGTGAAGCCCTTGGGGGTTCAAAGTTCTCACCACATATTTAGATAAGTTCCTTGGTGGGTCTGGTTTCCAAAATGGGGTCACTTGTAGGGAGTTTCCACTGTTTAGGCACATCAGGGGCTCTCCAAACGTGACATGGCACCCGATCTCAATTCCAGCCAATTTTGCGTTGAAAAAGTCAAACGGTGCTCTCTCTCTTCCGAGCTCTGCCATTCGCCAAAACAGTGCTCCCCCCCATATCAGGTATCAGCGTACTCAGGATAAATTGCACAATAACTTTTGGGGTCCAATTTCTCGTGTTACCCTTGGTAAAATAAAAAAAATTGGACCTGAAGTAATTTTTTTTGTGAAAAAAGTTAAATGTTCATTTTTCTTTAAACATTCACAAAATTCCCGTGAAGCACCTGAAGGGTTAATAAACTTCTTGAATGTGGTTTTGAGCACCTTGATGGGTGCAGGTTTTAGAATGGTGCCACTTTTGGGTATTTTCTATCATATAGACCCCTCAAAGTGACTTCAAATGTGATGTGGTCCCTAAAAATAAAATGGTGTTGTAAAAATGAGAAATCGCTGGTCAACTTTTAACCCTTATAACTTCCTAACAAAAAAAATTTTTGGTTCCAAAATTGTGCTGATGTAAAGTAAACATGTAGGAAATGTTACTTATTAAGTTTTTTGTGTGCCATATCTCTGTGATTTAAGGGCATAAAAATTCAAAGTTGGAAAATTGTGAAATTTTCAAAATTTTCGCCAAATTTCCTTTTTTTTCACAAATAAACGCAAGTTATATGAATGAAATTTTACCACTAACATGAAGTACAATATGTCATGAGAAAACAATGTCATGATCAAAAGGATCCATGGAAGCGTTCCAGAGTTATTACCTCATAAAGGGACAGTGGTCAGAATTGTAAAAATTGGCCTGGGCATTAACATGCAAACCACCCTTGGGAGTAAAGGCGTTAAGAGGAAGACGCATCAAAAAATGCTTTTTTTTCTGAATTTTTTTCAACGTTTTCAAATGCCTGTATTTGTTTAACATTTGTCCAACATTTTTCTGCTGAGTTTTTTTTATTGTTTAATGACATTTTATGGTCTTTTTTTAACTCCATTCAACAATGGACAAACCACTAATAATTTTTCAAACAAAAATTCTTGCAAAATACATCTTTTGAGACTATTATAAAGTATGAGGTGTCTTCAGTGCGGAAAAGGTCTGAAGAATGATCAGATCACTTTTTTTCAACCTCATGGTGTCTTTGGAAGCCTGAAGCAGATAAAATATGCTAAAAAAATGAACATATGAACAGCAAGTAGTTTTTACATAGAAATGCATATGTTCATTTTTTTGAGTCCACTTAAATCATACATTATGTTTAGATACCCTAATGGTCTCACTACAAGGAAGTTACTGCTCATTGTGGCATTATTTTTTACACTTTTTATATATGAGTCTATCGAAGCCAAATCTATAATAACAGGAAGTAATAACATGGAAGTAATTTACACTTTAATATGAATTTCTCTAGATTTATTGCAAAAACAAAGTGTTTTATTGTCAATGGGTATGTGAAGTCGAAGTAAACCACAAGAAACACGAGCAACGTAATCTGTGACATTTTAAAGTTGGGGCTATTTTACTCTGAGCAAAACATGTAAAGAAAGGTGTATTGAAAGCTGTGCCAGCAAAGGAAGAAAACCTGGCAGGGCAGGCATTTACCTCAAGGCATTTCATTGACCTAGCACATTTATCCAAGTTCTTTAATACAGTAGAAATAATATTTATATCACCTCTCATCGGCTCGCAGACTTCCTCCCAGTTGTTGGGAGTTCAGGAAGCCTGGATTCATTTAAACCCTCCAATTTAGCTTTGAAAATGTACAAATCTACCATTCTGTTTGCAACAGAAAAAATATTTAATATTAACAATTTTACACTTTTTTCATGTTATTTTCTAATTGTATATATATATTTTTCTATTTTCCTTACATGATTAGGGGACAGCCAACGTATCTGAAATGTTTCTCTAAATGTAAAGAGCAGTTAAGAAATTTGTTTTACAGCAACCATATGATGACTTCAAAGGAATAGTTATTGGCATGCTCAGTAGCCTGTATGTAACGCACGTGGTAGAGGAAACACTGTGCCGTGGACCAAGGAGAGCCTGGAGGGGCATGACTAGGTGAACACCTGACTCTTCGCTAGAGCACCTGATGGTGTGGTTAGACTTGGCTCCAGATGGAAGCCAGTTGCTGCTCCAGGACAGACCTCGGACACATGGAAGCTGACCCCCAAAGGGGTAGGAAGCAGGTCTCTGTCATTCCAGCTTCGTGTTTCCAGGTTCCATAAAACACTGCAGTGTCACAGTCCTTTTCAAACAGTTCAACTTTACTGATGATATGGAAAGTCATCACTTTGGCTGCACAATTTGCACAGAGCCGCATATCCTGCACTTTCCCTGCCTTCCGGTTAAACGCCATTCTTTCTGTATCCTCTCTTTCTGTTCTCCCAGCAAGCCCTGCCTTCTCTGTGGATAATCTGTGTCTCATCCATACTTCCTGCGTCACCAGCTCCATGTAAGCCTCTTGTCCGGTTCCAATAGGGAAAGGTGCCAGGAGTGCCATCCTAGCGACTCCTGCCCCAGTCATAGACCCCAGATCCTTCCAGAGGATGGTCCTGCTGAGTTGGTGCCTGTCTGCACTACTCTCCAGCCTGGGGCCCCTTACTTCTGTCTGCAGCTTTATCCCCACGGCCTGTAACTGTCTCCTGCACTGCATGCACCCTGCCCTTGGGCAGGCTGCCCGGGCTTCTGACTCTAATCAGGAAGTAAATTATCCTATCAAAGAAACTGCAGAACTCTATTTAAACAGTTTAAAGATCTTTATTGATATACTGATTAAAAAACATAAGGGTTACATGATGGAATATGATAAGACAACACATGGTACACTCTAATGAGAAAGTGGTTTTAAATTATTTCACAATAAATTCTTTATGATTTCACATAAAAATTGACTTTGCCTTTAAATTGTGCATACGAGAACTTCAAAGTATATCCCCTTAAAAAAATTATGAAAAAGGGTTACTGTACTTTTCGGACCATAAGACGCACTTTTTCCCCAAAAATTTTTTTGGGAAAGTGGGGGGTGCGTCTTATGGTCGCAATGTACTAACCTGTGAGGCTGGTGCCGCGGGGGCTCTGTAGTGCGGTGGTGGCAGCGGGCTGTGCTCCAGTGCAGGGGTAGCGGCTCTCTGTTCTCCGGTGCAGGGGCCCCTGCACTTCCCTTGCTGGCCGCCGCCATGTTGCGGTGGCCTCCGGGAACATGGACGCCGGGAAGATGGCCGCCGGTCCGGGGACGGCGCATGCGCAGGTTCAGATCTCATCCAGAGATCTCGGGGGACGAGATTCAAATCTCGGCAACGTGATCTCGCCCCCCGCAACATGGCGGCGGCCAGCAAGGGAAGTGCAGGGGCCTCCGGAGCACCACCGGAGCACAGCTGCCCCAGCACAGCCCAGCTGCCACAGCCCAGCTGCCCCAGCACAGCACAACTGGCCCAGCCCAGCTGCCCCAGCACAGCCCAGCTGCCCCAGCCCTAGCACAGTCCAGCTGCTCCAGCCCCAGCACAGCTGCCCCAGCACAGCACAGCTGCCCCAGCCCAGCTGCCCCAGCGCAGCTGACACAGCCCAGCTGCCACAGCACAGCCCAGCCCTGCTGCCCCAGTACAGCCCAGCTGCTCCAGCACAACCAACCTGCCACCACCGCATGAGCCTGGACCACTGAATGACCCCTGTGACCACTCCTCCACTTGTGCTGGATCCCTTCCCAGGTAAGCTGAATTCACACTGTAAGACGGACCCCCATTTGACACATTATTATTTTTTTCCCTATTTTCCTTCTGAAAACTGGGGTGCGTCTTATGGTCCGGTGCGTCTTATAGTCCGAAAAATACGGTACATACTAAAAGAGTACACCAGCAACTCTTATTGTACAGGTAATAGTGGAATATTTTATGGAAAAGAAAGGAAGTGACTATATATCAAATTAAATGAGCAATTTCATATATATAAATTAATCACACCCAGAGCTCGATGGTCACAATATAGATTTATCAAATGATAAAACAAAAAGGGGATGGTAAACCATAAGCATCAATATTCCCATCTAAGCTGTAACACCTGTGCCAGCGCGGGGTCCCCGTTCCCCCGCTGTGACGCCCGTACCTCCGTGGGGCCCCGTCGGGGGTCTCCGCTCTCAGTCTACTCCCTGCCGCCCTGCCTTGGCTCTCTCCCCTGCTTCTGCTTCCTGGCACGCGGCCAGTACATCTCTGGGTGTGAGGCTTAGGTCGTGTGTCTCTTAAAGAGACAGCGCGCTTTTTTCATAAATGTTGTTAACCAATGGTATTCTTGTGTGTGCTATTTCTGGCCCCTCTGCCATAGAGAGGGTGCTGGAGCAACAAGTGTTTCCTGTTGCTAGTTTCTGGGTCTGTGTTCTGACGTTCCTGTGACCTGCTGTGCTTTGCCTGTGTCCTTCCAGTACCCAGCTAATACTGCTTGTCTTTTCAGATTATCTGTGGCTTGCTACTCCATCCTCGGGATGACACCAGTACTACTTGTGCAAGTTCCATCCGGCTCAGACGTCCATCTCTTCATTACCGACGACATCAGTACTGCCTGCCAGCTCCGTCCCGGCCAGCCGCTTTCTGCCTGTCGAGTTCTACACTGTCTGTTATCCCTGTTTGAGCACCTGTTTCACTGGGTTAGCTTTCACGTGTCCTGGTCTAACTGGAAGTAGCACCTGTGTCCCTCTGACATTCCACTCTGATCCTGTTTGAGGGGTCTTACTATGGGTGTCAGGGGTTCGCATAGTTATGCCGCCTTCGGATCCCCCCGGACCGTGGTCCAGTGGTTCCACCAAAATAGCAATAAACGAATGTGCACTTCACCATCTGTGCCTCTGCTTCCATTTGTTACTTATTACTCCAGCCATGGAACCCGCTGAGTCCCATGCACCTCCAGCTGCAGAGTGGTGTCAAGAGGTTACTCGCCTGAAAGATCATCAGGACAAGATCACGACCTATCTGCGCAACTTGTCTACATGTATGTACTCAGTGATATCCTCCACTACTCCCGCCTCGACCACCGGCTACCAGGTTCCCTGCTGCATGGCAGTTAAAGGACTTCGTCTGGCAGCTGCCCCTTGGTTTAATGGCGATGCTGCCCAATGTCGGGGTTCATTAATGCATGTTGCATTTTGAACTCCTGGGTCATATTTTCATTTCTGAATGGGCCAAGGTGGGCTTCATTTTGTCACACCTCGCTGGAGAGGCCCTCGTCTGGCTAAATCCGCTGTGGGAGAGAGGGGATCCTCTGGTTAATAACCTCCAGTCTTTTCTAGAGGCGTTCCGCAGGACCTTCGACGATCCTGGCTGTACTTCCTCGACAGCTTCTTCACTTCTTCATCTTCGTCAGGAGAATCTCATGCAGTTCGTTTCCGGACCCTTTCCTCAGAGTTATCCTGGAATGACGAGGCCTTGGTGGCTACCTTTAGGGAAGGTTTGTTCATAAAGGATGAGCTGGCAGGCTGGGATACTCCTGCAAATCTGAATGACCTGATATATTTAGCAACTCAGATTGATCTTCGGTTTCAAGGATGTTCCAGGCAGTCTAAATGGGAGAAGAGACCTTATCACATGGATCTTAGTCTCCAGAAACTGTCTGCTTCTCTGTCTCCAGTCTCCTTTCCTGAACCAATGCAGGTGGATCAAGTGAGCTTGACCAGGCAGCGCCAGGAGGCGCACCGTGTGGAGGGTTTCTACAGCGGTAGTTCGGAGCATCGGATCTGCTTCTGTTCAGAGAGGTTTCCAAAACTCCAGTGCCTAGGGTCGGTAGGAGAGGCTTCCCTGGGTAAAGATTTCTCTCCAATTCTGCAAAATGACTGTTTCCGTATCCTTCAATGTATATATAAGAAAAAGGGCGCACTATTGATGTAGCAAATGGAGGGAGGTGCAAATTGGTAGTAAAAATATATGCTAAAAAGAGAAAAGAGAGCACTACCATAACATGCACACTACACCAATGATTAAACAAAGTAGTGAAAACAAGGCTTTATTGGTACACACAATAGAAAAGTGCATAATAAAACACAATTAAAAACAAGGACCCAGAACCGGGTACCTGCCAATGTGCAGACATGTCGCATAATATAATACAATACAAAAAATTATGCTGGAGACCCAATGAGCAAATATGCAATGCAAAAAACAATGCTTGCTTAGGCTAAGGCTATTGCAAAAAATACATCAGAGTAGCATAATATATAATGGTACTAGCTGCTGAACTGCCAGGCTGCTTCAGGAGTAGGAACCAGAAGATTGCAAGTCATACAGTATATATAATAATAAAGACCGCTATAAAAAAAGGTTCACAATAATAGTGTAGATATGATCAAGCCCACAAATGAGCATATAGAGATGAATGCATTCCAGACCATAGTTTCCATATCCTTCGGCACAGATAAATTCTCAGAACTTTGTCACTTGGATTCCGGAGCCGCCGGGAGCCTCATCCAGCAAGCGGTTGTGGACCGTTACCAGATTCCAGTCCAACACCTTTCAAATCCACTGTTAGTGACTGACAGTGCATGGCAAACCCCTGACTGAGCCAGTTTGGTTCCAGACTGAGCCAGTGGAACTTCGGATAGGTCTAACTCTTTCAGAAAGAATCTGTTTTTATGTTTTGCCTGGTTTGTCTCACCCCTTGCTTCTAGGTTTGCCCTGGTTCCAAATGCATGAACTTATCTTAAATTGGAGGATTGGAGAAATGTTGCACTGGGGAGATTCCTGCTCCGATCATGGTATCACTCCCATTCGTCCTGTTCCTCCTCCAGTTCAGCCAGCTGCCCTACCGTCCTCTTACTGGGCCTTCTCTGATATCTTCGGGAAAAAGGAAGCAGAGAGACTACCTCCACACAGGTCGTATGACTGTCCCATTGATCTGCTTCCCAGAACGACTCCCCATCAGGGGCGAATCTATCCTCTTTCCCATGCAGAGACCCAGGCCATGTCGGACTATATCCAGGAGAACCTGACTAGAGGATTTATCCGGAAATCATCTTCCCTGGTGGGGGCAGGATTCTTCTTAAGGTACTGTCACACTAAGCGATATCGCTAGCAATATCGCTATAACTTGTGACGTTATAGCGATATTGCTAGCGACATCGCTGTGTCTGATACTTACCTCCGATCCGCTCCCCCGCTGGTTAACGCTGATCGTGCGAGAACGTCCTGGACTGCTTCTCGCTGTCAGCTTCCTGCGGCGTTTCCTGTGGAGAGATGAGCGACGAGCGTGGAGGCGGGCGGGAGGACGCAGGATCGCCTAGTGTGACAGGTAAGTAGCGACCCCCGACCCCAGGGATGTCACTGGTGAGATCTGCCTGTGTGGCAGCTCACTAGCGACCACTTAGCAATGTACCAGCGATCCTGACCGCGTCATATCGCTGGTCGGGATCGCTGGTACATCGCTAAGTGTGACAGTACCTTAAGTTAAGAAAAAGGATGGATCTCTTCGGCCCTGTATCAATTACAGGGGGTTAACCAGATCACGGTAAAAAACAAATATCCATTACCGCTTATTTCAGAGCTGTTTGATCGTCTTCGAGGGGCCAAGATCTTCACCAAACTAGATCTCAGAGGGACCTATAACCTGATTTGTATATGTCAAGGAGACGAATGGAAGATAGCCTTCAACACTCAAGATGGACACTACGAATACCTTGTAATGCCTTTTGGCCTCAGTAATACACCCATGGTCTTCCAGGAGTTTGTAAACAAAATTTTTAGAGATTTACTCTATTCGTGTGTTGTGGTCTACTTGGATGACATCTTGATTTACTCCACAGACTTAGCCACTCATCGGAAACAAGTGTGCCAGGTTCTACAAAGGCTTAGAGAGAATAGACTATTTGCCAAGTTTGAGAAATGTGTCTTCGAGCAATCCTCTCTGCCTTTTCTCTGTTACATAGTCCCCCCCTCTTCTGCCCTCCGCTCCCCTCGTTGACTGATTCCACCCCCTCCCCCAGTAACTCAGGAATCCCGGTGTCCCTCCGTCTCTGAGCTTTCCCCCATGGGCGCCGCCATCTTCTAAAATGGCAGACACATGTGCAGTGCGCCTGCCAAGATCTGCTGGCCAGCACCCGGCAGATTCATTCATAGGTCCTGGACTCTCGGCTGCAACATGAGAGGGATGGACCTTAACCCAGACACTTGAGGCAGAATCTGCCATGTTTAACTTGCTGCTGCTCTGAGATTTTGGAATGTTACGCCAGGTAGGGGCTGGAGCTGTACCGGGACTTTTCCTTGAATGATATTCCCGAAAAGCACTACAATTCTCTGATAAAGGCAAGCCCATGCTGATGGGACTGTTGCTGTTCCGTTCACTACTTTCATAGCCAGACTCCATCCTCTGAATAAGACGAGGCTGCTGTTGATCCACCAGATGAGGAGTAGTCCCACGTCCAACACCCCAACTTCTATATTTCACACATGGATGCTTCTCCTTTGTATCAGGATTGGCAGTTTCCCTCCGATCACTGACCGAGAGTTCCTTGGCAGCTTCTTCTGAGAAGGTACTACATTCCAGGTACATTTTGATCACTGTGATAGACCCTATCACATTGATCAAAAAAAAAAAAAAGTAAATTAACCCCCCTTTATCATCCCCTTACATAGGGAAAATAATAAAATAAAAAATGTATTTTTATTTTTCCATTAGGGTTAGGGTTGGAATTAGGGTTAGGGTTGGAATTAGGGTTGGGGTTGGAATTAGGGTTAGGGATGGGATTAGGGTTAAGATTAGGGTTAGAGGTGTGTTGGGGTTAGGGGTGGAATAGGGTTAGACTTGTGGTTAGGGTTATGGTTAGGATTGGGATTAGGTTTAGGAGTGTGTTGGGGTTAGGGTTAGGGGTGTGTTGGGGTTAGGGTTGGAGTTAGAATTGAGGGGTTTCCACTGTTTAGGCACATGAGGGGCTCTCCAAATGCGACATGGCGTCACCATTGATTCCAGCCAATTTTGCGTTCAAAAAGTCAAACTGTGCTCCCTCCCTTCTGAGCCCTGACGTGTGCCCAAACATTGGTTCATCCCAACATATGGGGCATCAGCGTACTCAGGAAAAATTGCACAACAACTTAGGGGGTCTAATTTCTCCTTTTACCCTTGGGAAAATAAAAAATTGGGGGCTAAAAAATTATTTTTGCGGAAAAAAATGATTTTTTATTTTCACAGCTCTGCGTTATAAACTTCTGTGAAGCACTTGGGGTTCAAAGTGATCACCACACATCTAGATAAGTTCCTGGGGGGTCTAGTTTCCAAAATGGGGTCACTTGTGGGCAGTTTCTACTGTTTAGGCACATCAGGGGCTCTGCAAAAGTAACATGACGCCCGCAGACCATTCTATCAAAGGCTGCATTTCAAAACGTCACTACTTCCCTTCCGAGCCCCGCCGTGTGCCCAAACAGTGGTTCCTCCCCACATATTGGGTACCAGCGTACTCATAACAAACTGGAAAACAACTTTTGGGGTCCAATTTTTCCTGTTACTCTAGTGAAAATAAAAAATTGCAGGCTAAAAAATAATTTCTTGAGGAAAAAAATTATTTTTTATTTTCACGGCTCTGCGTTATAAACTTCTGTGACGCACTTGGGGGTTCAAAGTGCTCACCACACATCTAGATAAGTTCCTCGAGGGGTCTAGTTTCTGAAATGGGGTCACTTGTGGGGGAGCTCTAATGTTTAGGCACACAGGGGCTCTCCATACGTGACATGGTGTCCGCTAGCAATTGGAACAAATTTTCCATTCAAAAAGTCAAATGACACTCCTTCCATTCTGAGCCCTGCCGTGCGCCCAAAAAATGGTTTCTGACCACATATGAGGTATCGGTGTACTCAGGAGAAATTGCCCAAAAAATGTTATCCTGTTGCCCATGTGAAAATGAAAAAATTGAGGCTAAAAGAAAATTTTTGTGAAAAAAAAGTACTTTTTCATATTTACGGATCAATTTGTGAAGCACCTGGGGGTTCAAAGTGTTCACTATGCATCTAGATAAGTTCCTTGGTGGGGTCTAATTTCCAAAATGGGGTCACTTGTGGGGGAGCTCCAAAGTTTAGGCACACCGGGGCTCTCCAAACGCGACATGGTATCCGCTAACGATTGGAGCTAATTTTCCATTCAAAAAGTCAAATGGCGCTCCTTTCCTTTTGAGCCCTGTCATGCACCCAACAGTGGTTTCACAATTTTTGAGGTCCACTTTCTCCTGTTACCTTTGGGAAAATAAAAAAATTGTTGCTAAAAGATCATTTTTGTGACTAAAAAGTTAAATGTTCATTTTTTCCTTCCATGTTGCTTCTGCTGCTATGAAACACCTGAAGGGTTAATAAACTTCTTGAATGTGGTTTTGATCAGCTTGAGGGGTGCAGTTTTCAGAATGGTGTCACTTTTGGGTATTGTCAGCCATATAGACCCCTAAACTGACTTCAAATGTGCGGTGGTCCCTAAAAAAAAATTGTTTTGTAAATTGTTTTGTAAAAATGAGAAATCACTGGTCAACTTTTAACCCTTACAACTTCCTAACAAAAACAAATTTGTTTCCAAAAATGTGCTGATATAAAGTAGACATGTGGGAAATGTTATTTATTAACCATTTTGTGTAACATATCTCTCTGGTTTAACAGAATAAAAATTAAAAATTTAAAAATTGCGATATTTTCAAATTTTTCTCCAAATTTCGATTTTTTCACAAAAAAACACAAAAATTATTGACCTAAATTTACCACTAACATGATGCCCAATATGTAATGAAAAATAAATCTCAGAATCGCTAGGATCCGTTGAAGCATTCTTGAGTTATCTAATATATAAAGCTCAAGTGTGTGTATGTAAGTATGTATGTATGTCTGGGATTGGCATCTGCACCGTCGCAGCTACAGCCGCAAAATTAGGCACAGTCACATGTCTGGACCCCGAGAGTGTCCTAGGCTATGTTGTGAGGTGAAATTTTAACCCCGCGCGTTCCAATTCACCAAACAATTTTGCCCCTATCTACATAATGGGGAAAAAGTGTGTGTATGAAGCCCCACCCCTCATTATGATGTCATAATGGTTGCCATGGCGATGCTGATGCCTCACAACATAGCTTAGGACACTCTAGGGGTCCAGACGTGTGACTGTGCCAAATTTTGTGGCTGTAGCTGTGACGGTGCGGATGCCAATCCCGGACATACATACATACATACACACACTTGAGCTTTATATATTAGATATATATATATATACAGGGGTTGGACAGAATAATGGAAACACCTGGAAACATCAACAAAAGTTAGTTTAATATGGTGTAGGTCCACCTTTTGCGGCGATTACAGCCTCAATTCTCTGAGGTATGGATTCATACAAGGTGTGAATTGTTTCCGAAGGAATTTTAGCCCATTCTTCAGTTAAAACCCCCTCCAGTTCTTTGAGCGACGATGGCGGCGGAAATCGACGTCTAACTTGAATCTCTAAAATCGACCATAAATGCTCAATAATGTTGAGGTCTGGGGATTGTGGGGGCCAGATGAGATGCTCAACTTCATTAGAATGTTCCTCGTGCCATGATTTAACGATTCTAGCTGTATGAATTGGTGCATTATCATCCTGAAAGATGGCGTTTCCCTCCGGGAACAGTGCTTGAACCATAGGATGCAATTGGTCAACCAAAATGCCTAAATAATCTCGGTTGTTAATTCTTCCATGAAGGGATACCATTGGCCCGGCGGATCTCCACGAAATAGCACCCCAGATCATCACAGAACGTTGGGAGAAGGCAGTCTGGATGGAATGCTTCTTTCGGCTGTCTCCAAACGTACACTCGGCCGGAGGTCGGAAATAGGGTAAACAATGATTCGTCTGAGAATATCACATGTTTCCACTGCTCGAGGGACCAATTCTGGAGGTTTCTACACCACTCTAAACGCTTGGAAACATTTATCATTGAGATCAGCGGTTTTCGAATTGCAGCTCTTCCGTGGAATCCATATTTGTGCAGCTCCCGATGAACAGTTTTCGTGGAAACTGGGTTCTGCAGGTGTTCATTGAACTCAGCAGTGATTTTCGGAGCCGTGGTCTTGCGATCCTCTCTCCCAATTTGCTTTAGAGTCCGACAGTCTCTCTCAGTCAACTTCGATTTTCGGCCGGACCTGTGCTTTGCTGCGGATGTTTTTCCTTCTCTTTGAAACGCAGTCATTACTTTGGAGACAGTACGTCTTAACAGAAAGTGCCCGAATGCTTGTCGTGTCACACTAGCGCCTGCCATACGAGCACCAACAATTTGACCTCTTTGAAAATCAGAGAGGTCTGCCATTGGTATTAGGTTCTCATCAATGTTCTTACAATTCTGCAAAACAAACAGTTAATTTACATACACATATCACATAACACAAATAATCAACTACAAAACAATACCATATGTCACGGCTTGCATATTTATAACATGTTCGAAGATTATGATGCCAAAACGTTTGGTGTTTCCATTATTTTGTCTAACCCCTGTATATCTCACTGACATACTGTATATATTCGAATATAAGCTGAGATTTTCAGCCCATTTTTTTAGGCTGAAAGTGCCCCTCTCGGCTTATACTCAAGTCATTGTCCCAGGGGGTAGGCAGGGGAGGGGGAGCGCAGGAGCCGGTGGCTGTCAGATCATACTCATCCCCTACTGGCACGGTCTATGCACTTCCCTGCTCAGATGGTCTGCGGCTCTTCCTGTGTTCAGCAGTCACATGGTACCGCTCATTAAAGCAATGAATATGCACGCCACTCCACTCCCACAGGCATGGAGTGCATATTCATTAATTTAATGAGCGGTACCACGTGACCGCTGAACACTGGAAGGAGCTGCCGTTGCCGGAGACCATCGGAGAAGCAAGAAATGCAGAGACTGCGCCAGGAAGGGGCGAGTATGACGGGGAGGACAGGGGGAGTCATGCGATATTCACCTGTCCCCGTTCCACTGCCACGCTATGCTGTCTTCCGCATCCTTTGGCTTTGACATTCAGGTCAGAGGGCGCGATGACGTGTTTAGTGTGCGCCCTCTGCCTGAACAGTAACTGCAGAGACCCGGAAGACAGATCGGCATGCGGCGGTGGAACTGGGACAGGTGAATATCGCAGGTGCCAGGACCCTGAGCCAGCAGCGACACTGGCACCTGGCCCCCATAGCACGCCGGTGTCCGCGCCTGCTCAGGACACCGGCACCTGGCCCCCAGCAATGAGAGGCGAGTATGTCACATTTTTTGCTTTTTATCGCAGCAGCAGCGTATGGGGCATATATACACTGCTCAAAAAAATAAAGGGAACACTTAAACAACAGAATATAACTCCAAGTAGATCAAACTTATGTGAAATCAAACTGTCCACTAAGGAAGCAACACTGATTGACAATCAATTTCACATGCTGTTGTGCAAATTGAATAGACAACAGATGGAAATTATTGGCAATTATCAATACTCCCTCAATAAAAGAGTGGTTCTGCAGGTGGGGACCACAGACCACATCTCAGTACCAATGCTTTCTGGCTGATGTTTTGGTCACTTTTGAATGTTGGTTGTGCTTTCACACTCGTGGTAGCATGAGACAGACTCTACAACCCACACAAGTGGCTCAGGTAGTGCAACTCATCCAGGATAGCACATCAATGTGAACTGTGGCAAGAAGGTTTGCTGTGTCTGTCAGCATAGTGTCCAGAGGCTGGAGGTGCTACCAGTAGACAGGCCAGTACACCAAGAGATGTAGAGGGGGCCATAGGAGGGCATCAACCCAGCAGCAGGACCGCTACCTCCATCTTTATGCAAGGAGGAACAGTAGGAGCACTGCCAGAGCCCTGCAAAATGACTTCCAGCAGGCCACAAATGTGCATGTGTCTGCACAAACGGTTAGAAACTGACTCCATGAGGATGGTCTGAGTGCCTGACATCCACAGATGGGGGTTGTGCTCACAGCCCAACACCATGCAGGACGTTTGGCATTTGTCACAGAACGCCAGGATTGGTTAATTCGCCACTGGTGCCCTGTGCTCTTCACAGATGAAAGCAGGTTCACACTGAGCACATGTGACAGACGTGTCAGAGTCTGGAGACGCCATGGAGAGCGATCTGCTGCCTGCAACATCCTTCAGCATGACCGGTTTGGCAGTGGGTCAGTAATTGTGTGGGGTGGCATTTCTTTGGAGGGCCGCAAAGCCCTCCATGTGCTTGCCAGAGGTAGCCTGACTGCCATTACATACCGAGATGAGATCCTCAGACCCCTTGTGAGACCATATGCTGGTGCGGTTGGCCCTGGGATCCTCCTAATGAAGGGCAATGCCAGACCTCATGTGGCTGGAGTGTGTCAGCAGTTCCTGCAAGATGAAGGCATTGAAGCTATGGAATGGCCCACCCGTTCCCCAGACCTGAATCCGATTGAGCACATCTCGGACATCATGTCTCACTCCATCCACCAACATCACATTGCACCACAGACTGGCCAGGAGTTGGCGGATGCTTTAGTCCAGGTCTGGGAGGAGATCCCTCAGGAGACCATCCGCCACTTCATCAGGAGCATGCCCAGGCATTGTACAGTAGGGAGGTCATACAGGCACTTGAAGGCCACACACAATACTGAGCATCTTTCCCTTGTCATGAGGCATTTCCTCTGAAGTTGGATCAGCCTGTAATTTGATTTTCCACTTTGATTTTGAGTATCATTCCAAATCCAGACCTCCATGGGATATTCATGTTTTATTGTTCTGAACACATTCCACTATGCAATGAATAAAAATTTGCAACTGGAATATTCGATTCAGAGATATCTAGGATGTGGTATTTTAGTGTTCCCTTTATTTTTTTTGAGCAGTGTATCTATGGAGCATCTTATGGAGCCATCAACCTTTATGCAGCATTATATGGGGCATTTTATGGGGCCATAAACCTTTATGAAGCAGCATATGGGGCATATATGTCTATGGAGCATCTTATGGGGCCATCAGCCTTTATGGAGCAACATATGGGGCTTATTATTCTATGGAGCATCTTATGGGGCCATCATAAACCTTTTATGCAGCATTATATGGGGCACATTTTAATATGGAGCATCTTATGGGGCCATTAATAACCTTTGTGCAGCATTATATGGGACATATTTTTGCATGGAGCATCTTATGGGGCCCATCATGAACTTAGCAGTGTATCTATGGAGCATCTTATGGAGCCATCAACCTTTATGCAGCATTATATGGGGCATCTTATGGGGCCATCAACCTTTATGAAGCAGCATATGGGGCATATATGTCTATGGAGCATCTTATGGGGCCATCAACCTTGATGGAGCAACATATGGGGCTTATTATTCTATGGAGCATCTTATGGGGCCATCATAAACCTTTTATGCAGCATTATATGGGGCATATTTTAATACTAGCTGAAGAGCCCGGCGCTGCCCGGGCATAGTAACTAACTGTGGTTAGTTATAGCAAATTATAATTATCCTCCATCCCATAGTCCCGTGCCCTTATACCCATCATACATATCCACGATCCATTAGGCCGTGGCTCATATACCCATCATACATATCCTCCATCCCATAGTCGAGTGCCCATATACCCATCATACATCCTTCATCTCATAGTCCCATGCCCATATACCCATCATACATATCCTCCATCCCATAGTCCCGTGCCTATATACCCATCATACATATCCTCCATCCCATAGTCCAGTGCCCATATACCCATCATGCATATCCTCCATCCCATAGTCCCGTGCCTATATACCCATCATACATATCTGCCGTCCCATAGTCCCGTGCCCATATACCCATCATACATATCCTCCATCCGATAGTCCAGTGCCCATATACCCATCACACATCCTCCATCCCATAGTCCCGTTCCCATATACCCATCATACATATCCTGCATCCCATAGTCTGGTGCCCATATACTCATCACACATCCTCCATTCCATAGTCAACCATTATGACATCATAATGAGCGGCGGCAGGGCTTGCAGCCTATGATGACATCAGCGTCACCATGGCAACCATTGTGACATCATAATGAGGGGCGGGGCTTGATACGCACACACTGATTCCCCAGTATGCAAATAGGGGCATTGTGACATCACAATGAGGGGCAGGGCTTGACACGCACACACTTTTTCCCCAGTATGTAGATAGGGGCAAAATTGTTTGGTGCATTGGAACGCGCGGGGTTACAATTTCGCCTCACAACATAGCTAAGGACGCTCTCGGGGTCCAGACGTGTGACTGTGCCAAATTTTGTGGCTGTAGCTGCGACGGTGCGGATGCCTATCCCAGACATACACACATACACACACACACATACATATACTGTACATACATACACACATACATACACACTTTGAGATTTATATGGGACATATTTTTGCATGGAGCATCTTATGGGGCCCATCATGAACTTTATGGAGCATTATATGGGGCATATTTTGTATGGAGCATCTTATGGGGCCCATCATGAACTGTATGGAGCATTATATGGGGCTACTGATTCAATATGGATATTCAAAAAAATTTAACCTACTGATGTCTCATTTAATTTTACTGTTATTGGTATACTAGCTGAAGAGCCCGGCGCTGCCCGGGCATGTAGCTAACTGTGGTTAGTTATAACAAATTATAATTATCCTCCATCCCATAGTCCCGTGCCCATATACCCATCATACATATCCACCATCCTATAGGCCCATGCCCATATACCCATTATACATATCCTCTATCCCATAATCCCATGCCCATATACCCATCATGCATATCCTCCATCCCATAGTCCAGTGCCCATATACCCATCACACATCCTCCATCCCATAGTCCCATGCCCATATACCCATCATACATATTCTCCATCCCATAGTCCCGTGCCCATATACCCGTCATACACATCCTCCATCCCATAGTCGAGTGCCCATATACCTATCACACATCCTTCATCTCATAGTCCCATGCCCATATACCCATCATACATATCCTCCATCCCATAGTCCCGTGCCCATATACCCATCATACATATCCTCTATCCCATAGTTCCGTGCCTATATACCCGTCATACAGATCCTCCATCCCATAGTCCAGTGCCCATATACCCATCACACATCCTCCATCCCATAGTCCCATGCCCATATACCCGTCATACATATTCTCCATCCCATAGTCCCTTGCCCATATACCCGTCATGCAAATCCTCCATCCCATAGTCCAGTGCCCATATACCCATCATACATCCTCCATCCCATAGACCCGTGCACATATACCAGTCATACATATCCACCATCCCATAGGCCTGTGCCCATATACCCATCATGCAAATCCTCCATCCCATAGTCCAGTGCACATATACCCATCACACATCCTCCATCCCATAGACCCGTGCACATATACCAGTCATACATATCCACCATCCCATAGGCCTGTGCCCATATACCCGTCATACATATCCGCCATCCCACAGTCCAGGGCCCATATACCCATCACACATCCTCCATCCCATAGTCAATCATTATGACATCATAATGAGCGGTGAGGCTTGATGACATCAGCGTCGCCATGGTAACCATTGTGACATAATAATGAGGGGCGGGGCTTGATACGCACACACTGTTTCCCCATTATGTAGATAGTAGCATTATGACATCATAATGATTGGCGGGGCTTGACACGCACACACTTTTTCCCCATTATGTAGACAGGGGCAAAATTGTTTGGTGAATTGCAACGCGCGGGGTTAAAATTTCACCTCACAACATAGCTTAGGATGCTCTCGGGGTCCAGACGTGTGACTGTGCCCAATTTTGTGGCTGTAGCTGCGACGGTGCGGATGCCTATCCCGGACATACACACACACATACACACATACATACACACTTTGAGCTTTATATATTAGATATTTTTATTTTTGAAGCTTACCTGTAGCTGCTACATTTCCCATCCTAGGCTTATACTTGAGTCAATAAGTTTTCCCAGTTTTTTTGTGGCAAAATTAGAGGCCTCGGCTTATATTTGGGTTGGCTTATACTCGAGTATATACGGATATATATCTAATATATAAAGCTCAAGTGTGTGTATGTATGTTTGTATGTATGTATGTGTGTATGTCCAGGATTGGCATCCGCACCTTCGCAGCTACAGCCATAAAATTTGGCACAGTCACACGTCTGGACCCCGAGAGTGTCCTAAGCTATGTTGTGAGGTGAAATTTTAACCCCGCGCGATCCAATTCACCAAACAATTTTGCCCCTATCTACATAATGGGGAAAAAGTGTGTGTGCATCATGCCCTGCCCCTCATTATGATGTCATAATGGTTGCCATGGCGACGCTGATGTCATCATAGGTTGCAAGCCCCGCCGCTCATTATGATGTCATAATGGTTGACTATGGGATGGAGGATGTGTGATGGGTATATGGGCACTGGACTATGGGATGGAGGATATGTATGACGGGTATATGGGCACGGGACTATGGGATGGCGGATATGTATGATGGGTATATGGGCACGGGACTATCGGATGGATGATATGTATGATGGGTATATGGGCATGGGACTATGAGATGAAGGATGTGTGATGGGTATATGGGCACTCGACTATGGGATGGCGAATATGTATGATGGGTATATGGGCATGGGACTATGGGATGGAGGATGTGTGATGGGTATATGGGCATGGGACTATGGGATGGAGGATGTGTGATGGGTATATGGGCACTCGACTATGGGATGGAGGATATGTATGATGGGTATATGGGCAAGGGCCTATGGGATCGTGGATATGTATGATAGGTATATGGGCACGGGACTATGGGATGGAGGATAATTATAATTTGCTATAACTAACCACAGTTAGCTACTATGCCCGGGCAGTGCCGGGCTCTTCAGCTAGTATATATATGTATCTAATATATAAAGCTCAAAGTGTGTATGTATGTATGTATGTATGTGTATATGTGTGTGTGTGTATGTGTATGTCCGGGATAGGCATCCGCACCGTCGCAGCTACAGCCACAAAATTTGGCACAGTCACACGTCTGGACCCTGAGCGTGTCCTAAGCTATGTTGTAAGGTGAAATTTTAAGCCCGCGCGTAACAATTGACCAAACAATTTTGCCCCTGTCTACATAATGGGGAAAAAGTCTGTGCGCGTCAAGCCCCGCCCCTCATTATGATGTCATAATGCCCCTATCTACATAATGGGGAAACAGTGTGTGCGCATCAAGCCCCGTCCCTCATTATGATGTCACAATGGTTGCCATGGCGACACTGATGTCATCAAGCCCCGCCGCTCATTATGATGTCATAATGGTTGACTATGGGATGGAGGATGTGTGATGGGTATATAGGCACTGGACTGTGGGATGGAGGATATGTATGATGGGTATATGGGCACGGGCATATGGGATGGTGGATATGTATGACGGGTATATGGGCACGGGACTATGGGATGGAGAATATGTATGACGGGTTTATGGGCACGGGACTATAGGATGGAGGATGTGTGATGGGTATATGGGCACTGGACTATGGGATGGAGGATATGTATGATGGGTATATGGACACGGGCCTATGGGATGGTGGATATGTATGATGGGTATATGGGCGCGGGACAATGGGATGGAGGATATGTATGATGGGTATATGGGCTTGGGACTATGAGATGAAGGATGTGTGATGGGTATATGGGCACTCGACTATGGGATGGCGAATATATATGATGGGTATATGGGCATGGGACTATGGGATGGAGAATATGCTTGATGGGTATATGGGCATTGGACTATGGGATGGAGGATATGTATGATGGGTATATGGGCACGGGCCTATGGGATGGTGGATATGTATAATGGGTATATGGGCAAGGGCCTATGGGATCGTGGATATGTATGATAGGTATATGGGCACGGGACTATGGGATGGAAGATAATTATAATTTGCTATAACTAACCACAGTTAGCTACTATGCCCGGGCAGCACCGGGCTCTTCAGCTAGTATATATATGTATCTAATATATAAAGCTCAAAGTGTGTATGTATGTATGTATGTGTGTATGTGTGTGTGTGTGTGTGTGTGTGTGTGTGTGTATGTCCGGGATAGGCATCCGCACCGTCGCAGCTACAGCCACAAAATTTGGCACAGTCACACGTCTGGACCCCGAGCGTGTCCTAAGCTATGTTGTAAGGTGAAATTTTAAGCCCACGCGTTCCAATTCACCAAACAATTTTGCCCCTGTCTACATAATGGGGAAAAAGTCTGTGCGTGTCAAGCCCCGCCCCTCATTATGATGTCATAATGCCCCTATCTACATAATGGGGAAACAGTGTGTGCGCATCAAGCCCCTCCCCTCATTATGATGTCACAATGGTTGCCATGGCGACACTGATGTCATCAAGCCCCGCCGCTCATTATGATGTCATAATGGTTGACTAAGGGATGGAGGATGTGTGATGGGTATATAGGCACTGGACTGTGGGATGGAGGATATGTATGATGGGTATATGGGCACGGGCATATGGGATGGTGGATATGTATGACGGGTATATGGGCACGGGACTATGGGATGGAGAATATGTATGATGGGTATATGGGCATGGGACTATGGGATGGAGAATATGCTTGATGGGTATATGGGCATTGGACTATGGGATGGAGGATATGTATGATGGGTATATGGGCACGGGCCTATGGGATGGTGGATATGTATGATGGGTATATGTGCACGGGACTGTGGGATGGAGGATAATTATAATTTGTTATAACTAACCACAGTTAGGGCAGCGCCGGGCTCTTCAGCTAGTATATATATATATATATATATATATACTGTATATATATATATACTAGCTGAAGAGCCCGGCGTTGCTTGGGCATAGTAACCAACTGTGGTTAGTTATAACAAATTATAATTATTATATTGCACATAAAAGCCGTGCATCTAATCCTATCCTGTGTGATACTGTCTGCTGAGCCGTGTATCTAATCCTATTCTGTGTGATACTGTCTGCTGAGCCGTGTATCTAATACTATTCTGTGTGATACTGTGTGCTGAGTTGCGTATCTAATCCTATCCTGTGTGATACTGTCTGCTGAGCCGTGTATCTATTCCTATCCTGTGTGATACTGACTGCTGAGCTGTGTATCTAATCCTATCCTGTGTGATACAGTCTGCTGAGCCTTGTATCTAATGCTATTCTGTGTGATACTGACTGCTGAGCTGTGTATCTAATCCTATCCTGTGTGATACTGTCTGCTGAGCTGTGTATCTAATCCTATCCTGTATGACACTGACTTCTGAGCCGTGTATTTAATCCTATCCTGTGTGATACTGACTTCTGAGCCGTGTATTTAATCCTATTCTGTGTGATACTGTCTGCTAAGCCGTGTATCTAATACTATTCTGTGTGATACTGTGTGCTGAGCTGCGTATCTAATCCTATCCTGTGTGATACTGTCTGCTGAGCCGTGTATCTAATACTATTCTGTGTGATACTGACTGCTGAGCTGTGTATCTATTCCTATCCTGTGTGATACAGTCTGCTTAGCCATGTATCTAATACTATTCTGTGTGATACTGTGTGCTAAGCTGTGTATCTAATCCTATCCTGTATGATACTGACTGCTGAGCCGTGTATCTAATCCTATCCTGTGTGATACTGACTTCTGAGCCGTGTATTTAATCCTATTCTGTGTGATACTGTCTGCTGAGCCGTGTATCTAATACTATTCTGTGTGATACTGTGTGCTGAGCTGCGTATCTAATCCTATCCTGTGTGATACAGTCTGCTGAGCCATGTATCTATTCCTATCCTGTGTGATACTGACTGCTCAGCCGTGTATCTAATCCTATCCTGTGTGATACTGGGCTCCCCCTGCAGTCTGCGTCAGAGGGTGGTCTGTGTTGGCACGGTAATAAATTGTGTTATTTTCAGCTTTACAGAAGGACTATGACACCATAGAAATGATAAGAATAATAGGCCTCAGTTACCACATCTGTCTACAAAGAAAACTGTTGCTGATAGCAATCAATCACAGCTCATTTTTCATCTTTTAAACAGCTCTGGGACAGCGTGGCGAGTTTTGAGTTGCGACTTTTGTGTTTCGACTTTTATGTGGCGAGGTTGGTGTATGTGTGGTGAAATGTGTGCTGAGGGTGGTATATGTGTTGAAGCACGTGGTAGTGTGTGGCGCATTTTGCGTGTGTGTTCATATCCCCGTGTGTGGTGAGTATCCCATGTCAGGGCCCCACCTTAGCAACTGTACGGTATATAGTCTTTGGCGCCAACGCTTTCATTCTTTAAGTCCCCCTTGTTCACATCTGGCAGCTGTCAATTTGCCTCCAACACTTTTCCTTTCACTTTTTCCCCCATTATGTAGATAGGAGCAAAATTGTTTGGTGAATTGGAACGCGCGGGGTTAAAATTTTACCTCACAACATAGCCTATGACGCTCTCAGGGTCCAGACGTGTGACTTTGCAAAGTTTTGTGGCTGTAGCTACGACGGTGCAGATGCCAATACATACATACACTTTTTCCCCCATTATGTAGATAGGGGCAAAATTTTTTGGTGAATTGGAACGCGTGGGGTTAAAATTTTGCCTCACAACATAGCCTATAACGCTCTCGGGTCCAGACGTGTGACTGTGCCAAATTTTGTGGCTGTAGCTGCGACGGTGCTGATGCCAATCCCGGACATACATGCATACATACATACACACACACATTGAGCTTTATATATTAGATAGACTGTTTTCACAAATATTTGAGGCTATGGACCCATTGTATGTCCATTTTGCAAGCCAGCGAGAAAATCTAGCCGCACGGATGCCATACGGATGTCATACGGATATGTTACACCGATACTTTGATTCGAGGAAATCACATCCTCGCATTGCACATGGATGACATATGGATCACTGTTCATGAAACATTTGTGCGCTTCTCGTCCGTGAAAAACGGACTGATTTTTGATACGTCTAGTGTGACTCCGGCCTTAGAAGGACTGTTGATTTAGCTGGATATGTGGATTCAAAGATGGTATACCAACACTAACTAATAAAAGCACAAATCTTCCCTAACTCAGCAGCAGCTCTCACTACACTGTCTGATTCCAGAGGCGACTGGGCCGAGCAGGGCGGAGCAAGGTCTTATAAAGACCTGATGATGCTGTGTGGCCAGCCAATCACTGTAATACCACAACAAAGATGGCTGTGACATTACAGTGCGTGGCACACAATCCCTGCATGTTGAAATGCAGGGCGGGGACCCGAGCTCCCGCCGAATAAGTCCAGAAATGCTCGGTGCTCGCCGAGTACCACGAGTACAGTGATACTCAGGCGAGTACTGAATAGAGGCAAATATGCTCGCTCATCACTAATTAGGTGTAAAGGTCTTAAGAACTGTGTTTTTAATTTTATATAAAAGGTGCAAAACAGGGTGTTTTGTTTTATTTCAAATAATGGATTTTATTCTTGCTGTGTGTTTATTTCAATACTTACTATGGCGTTAGTGATGAAGCCATCTTATAGCTGCCTCTCCATTACTTATCCCTGGGCTTGATGTCACCTGACAATACAAAACTGACATCAACCTCAGCATTATTACCCCACTTAACACTGCCACAGGGCAAATGGAAAGAGCGAAGCTAAGCGCAAGATTTGGTGCATCTTATGGATGCGCCATTTGTGGGGCAGCTGAGGGCTGGGAGGGGGGGGGAATATCTCTGGCATAAAATTCAAAGTTTGAAAATTGCAAAATTTTCAAATATTGGGTTAAATTATCAACATTTTCAGAAATACATGATAATCATATCAGCCTAACATGAAGTGCAATGTGTCATGAAAAAACAGTCTCGGAATCACTGGGATATGATGAAGGGTTCCAGAGTAATTACCTTATGAAGTGACACTGATAACATTTGGAAAATGAGACTCGGTCATTAACATACAAAGCGGCTCGGTGCTTAAACGGATAAAAAATTGTATTGAAAAAACCATTACAGCAACAGATGCAAATATGCGATAATTGAGAAGTTACTTCTGTGTTGGATGCAGTTTTTACTCATAGAAACAAACCTGTCCGCTGTCCTTTGTAGTGGCAATCTCTGGCCTTTTCCAGGGGTTAACGCCAACAGAATAAGGTCCCTGTGCAAGAACAAGATTTGAGAGCCCTTTTCAGTCCAATTGCCTATCATAAAGTACAATTTCACTTGTTTTGGAGATATAATTGACCCCATTTACTTTTTGGGTCATGGTGTGACTGCACAGGTTGCACCAAATGTATGTCTGCCTCTATCTGTCTATATAATGGCGGTACTGTCTTCCAGATGTGCCAATCTTCCCCACCTGGGAAAAGCTACACTAACAAAAGTACAAGATGCAGATGTCTTCTCTGCTTCTCTGCGGCCCATGCTATGGCTCAGCCTTAAAGGATTTATGCACAGGTTCATTGAGGAGCATGGTAGCAGACACAGGATAGGCACAGAGAGCGCATGACTGGATTGGTCAGGAAGGGGTTAATGATATTTAGTTAGAGGAGAATGCAGTCTATGGGTCAGGTAGTAGTGCAAAATATGTTTCATGGATGATGTTACAGTTCCTAGTGGAACAATGGAAAACAAAAGTGCGTCCAACTTGCTCTTATTCCTTGGAAAAAAAAATAAAAATAAAATTATCTTGCAATTATCTGTGCAACTGGTCAATATAAGTTAAAAATGTACATTGGATTTTTCAGATTTTGGCATTTGATGATGGAGCCATTGCCAAGAACTCTGACTGCAGGGTAGTTTATACTTTTCTTTATAATAACTCTTATATTCACCATGTTGAATCCATTATCATTCAATAAACCTATGATCAGACAGCTTTCCAATTAAGAAGCTGTGTGTAGTATAGTGTTATTATTATAGGGGGTGACCAGGTGGGTTTTTCTTAAATGTTTAAATATCGACCCTTATAATTTCTTGTGCATCCTCGACCATTGTGACACGTTATGTAATCATCCAATGCCCTTTCCAGCATCCTCTGCTTGTCATCACTGATGATGTCATAGATTGATGATGTCATAATGGCTTAGAACTTTCAGCTCTATTTTCCAATCACTTGTGCAGTTGGTGCGATTCTGGTGAAGCATGAAGATGTGGAAGAGGTGACACAGGACAGGTAATTACTATAATTAATTAGAATTATCAGAATACATGCTAATTCTAGGCCAACAAGCTAAACTAATGTAATTTGGTGCTTATATCCCCAAATACAAAAGCGCCTTGGGCCGGATGGCATCCAAATATCATTAATTTTCTAGTATAGAATAAGTGATAACTTCCTGGAGATCCAACCGCTAGGACCCTCACCGATCTCAAGAAATCATTTGGAGGTGCAGCCTATAGACCTCTGCTCCATTCACTTGCCTGAGATATCCCTGTATTCAGTCGCATAGAGAATGAACGAGTCTGCGGTGCGGTCTATTTGTTGTAGACATGTGATGCATGGCTTTATTCTGTGGGTTTTAACAATTCACACTTTGGAATATATCAAAGTTAAAGGCTCTCATAACTTGATGACTGTGTCTGTGTTCCCTTAGCTCCTCTAATACCTCCTGCTCTTCCAGGAATTATGGTGGCTACACAAGGCCTCATTACAACCAGTCACATATTTTACCAGTGTCAGTAAGATTGAAGCTAAAATCTGATTGTTTGCTTTGGTGAGCAATATCTCTGCATAATTATTGCCACACCTTACGATGGAGGGAGCAGATTTAGCTTTTTTCAAACAATTTTAAAAATTGGTAAATCTTTTATTTTATAAAAATGTTCTTTTAAATCAAATACGTGTTACTCTACTGCAAACTGAAATTTAGAGATGTACAGAGCATTTGTAAAAACTGGTAAGGAAGCAGCAGGCTGTGTGCGTCCACAGGACACCATCGTCCCCGGGTTCCTTGGGTTCTCTTCTTTTATGATGTCATAAAGGCTTAACATCATAATGTTAGAACTCGGTGCCATGGAGTTACAGGTCAGGACATTGTCATCACAGGGGCGCACATAAACTGGAGGGGAGAAAGACGACTAGATGACACAGGAGAGGTAAAGGAATCCTAATTATTGATCAGAAAAGATTTTAGTTTATTTCTGCATGTTCTGTAAAATCTTTCTATTTTAGATATTCCGTATACAGTAAGATGGAAGTGGGGGGTCACTTGTCATACTTCTTATATGTAATCCCTAACTACTAGACTGGGGTTTTAGTAGCAGATAAGGGGGACATTGTCTGCTAAATATTAGCCTTCATATGGATAATAATGACATATATAATATTTAGCACAACAAAAACGAGAAAAATAGTGTTGGCGCATACAAGTAATTATATCCACTGTATGTGGTCATAATTTTTGCAGAATGGGACAAAGTTTACTTTGGCATAATATGATGTGATATGAAGCAGGAAACATATTTGGCATAGGCAGGAGTAATTAACTTTTGTGGAGATTCATGATGGTTGAGGTCTTCCAATATAAAGTGGGACTTGGCATGTCAACTTCAGGATTGTGAACTTGGATAGTTATAACAATAAAGAGTTTTTGATACTAAAATGCTGAGAAAAATACACTCAATGATGGAATCTAATATTCCCAACATGATTGAGCTGAAATTGTCACCAATATGTTCCTTGGTGTGAACTGTACATGCTGCATGTGGCTAAGAAAGATTTCTAGGCCAACGGGTATTGTACCCTTTACTCCGATATGGCATAATTCCCTTTCACTGGAGTTAACGAAATTGGGAGAATTTGAAACCTGAAGAAATAAGGGGATTGCCTATTTGACATTATAAAGCTGGGAAAATTGATTCCTTTTTCAGATTTACATTTAAATGCAATCTAATAGATGATGAATGGTATTCCTCCAGCGCAGACATGCCGTATCACCTTCCTCAATTGGACATCCCTTTATAAAGAGACATCAATTATAATTATGAATTTTTGAAAATGTTGCAACAACATAGATTATCTAAAAAAATGCATCACATTATTTTTTAGAAAGCAGAGACACTTTTAAAAAACATAGATAAATTACTTGCTCCCATCTAAGTGGAATTGGAAAGTTGTGTATAAAAGATGTGAAACGTTTCCATGGAATAAACCACCTAAGTGAGATACAATTGAATTTCATTCATAGGTTGAATACCTCCCCTTCCATTCTACAAATTATAGGCTTGAAAAACAACTTATGTTCTCTAAAATACTTAAAGTAAATTATAACTTAGAAGATATGATGGGGTATTGTGAAAAATTAAAATTCTGCCATTATTGAAATAACATTACAAATAGGATTCTCCCATTATACATTAGTTGGTCTTTACTCTTTAGGACTTTTTCCAATATTAAGGAAACAAGGTAACTTAAGGCTGTGTGCACACGCTGCGGATTTAGGTGCGGATTCATCCGCGCAGATTTTGTAAAATCCGCAGGTGAAACCGCAGGTCAAAAGACCTGCGGTTTTACCTGCGGATTGCTCTGCGGTTTTGCCCTGCGGTTTTTCATCTCCTCAATGGAGGAGATGGTAAACCGCAGCAGAATCCGCAGAAAGAATTGACATGTCAATTCTTTCTGCAGATTGAAAACCGCAGATAATCCATGCGGAAAATTCCGCACCGTCTGCATTGCGGTTTTTGATTCCCATAGGGAATCATGGTACTGTACACCGCAGCAAAAACTGCTGCGGGTCCGCAGCGGCCAAAACCACTGCGGAACTGCAGCAAAATCCGCAGCGTGTGCACACAGCCTAATAGAATATGTTTATAAAATTACATTTATTGTAAGATTAGTAATAGCACATAAATAGATGTCTGAATCTGGTACGTCTTTTATGTGATCGGATTAACTTGATTAAAAGGATAATGTTACCTAACCAACTGTATATAAAAACTAGCTGAAGAGCCCGGCGCTGCCCGGGCATAGTAACTAACTGTGGTTAGTTATAGCAAATTATAATTATCCTCCATCTCATAGTCCCGTGCCCATATACCCATCATACATATCCACAATCCCATAGGCCCGTGCCCATATACCCATCATACATATCCTCCATCCCATAGTCAAGTGCCCATATACCCATCACACATCCTCCATCCCATAGTCCCATGCCCATATACCCATCACACATCCTCCATCCCATAGTCCCATGCCCATATACCCATCACACATCCTCCATCCCATAGTCCCTAGCCCATATACCCATCATAAATATTCGCCATCCCATAGTCGAGTGCCCATATACCCATCACACATCCATCCCATAGTCCCATGCCCATATACCCATCATTCATATTCTCCATCCCATAGTCCCGTGCCCATATACCCATCATACATATTCGCCATCCCATAGTCGAGTGCCCATATACCCATCACACATCCTTCATCTCATAGTCCCATGCCCATATACCCATCATACATATCCTCCATCCCATAGTCCCATGCCCATATACCCATCAAACATATCCGCCATCCCATAGTCCCATGCCCATATACCCATCACTCATCCTGCATCCCATAGTCCCATGCCCATATACCCATCACACATCCTCCATCCCATAGTCCCTTGCCCATATACCCTTCATAAATATTCGCCATCCCATAGTCGAGTGTCCATATACCCATCACACATCCTCCATCCCATAGTCCCATGCCCATATACCCATCATACATATTCTCCATCCCATAGTCCCGTGCCCATATACCCATCATACATATTCGCCATCCCATAGTCGAGTGCCCATATACCCATCACACATCCTTCATCTCATAGTCCCATGCCCATATACCCATCATACATATCCTCCATCCCATAGTCCCGTGCCCATATACCCATCAAACATATCCGCCATCCCATAGTCCCATGTCCATATACCCGTCATACATATCCTCCATCCCATAGTCCAGTGCCCATATACCCATCACACATCCTCCATCTCGTAGTCAACCATTATGACATCATAATGAGCAGCGGGGCTTGCAACCTATGATGACATCAGCGTCGCCGTGGCAACCATTATGACATCATAATGAGGGGCGGGGCTTGATACACACACTTTTTCCCCATTATGTAGATAGGGGCAAAATTGTTTGGTGAATTGAAACGCGCGGGGTTAAAATTTCGCCTCACAACATAGCCTAGGACACTCTCGGGGTCCAGACGTGTGACTGTGCCAAATTTTGTGACTGTAGCTGCGACGGTGCGGATGCCAATACCGGACATACACACACATACATACATACATACATACATACACACACTTGAGCTTTATATATTAGATAATCCAAGTAGAAAGCAATTGGACTATGCAATGGGAGTTTGGGAGAAAAGAAACCATAATATGACACCTCTTTTTCTTTTATTTATTTTTTACTTTTACATTTTACTCATTCCCTCCTTCTTTATAGATGAGGGTAGGGGGTCAAATATTGCGTGGGGAGATTAATTGTGAGAAAAGTATTAAAAATGTCAAATAATAGTAAAATACGAAAATAGAACAATAATCATTTTTATTTGAAAAAAAAAATGTTACATACATATCTGCTACTGTATTGTAGCAAAAGCAACAAATTAGTCCTCTATTTTTTTTTTCTTTCATTTTTATTGCATACCAAAAAACTATTAACACACTAATGACTTACAGGAGACTGAGATGATGGAAAAGGACAATTTTCCTTCTCGATGTCACAATCCATTTTTGGGTCTGTGTCAGAGTCTGGACTCTCTTATATAAACCTTTTTCCTTTCTGGCCCTCGGAGGTTAATATGGGTTTTTTCCCCCAGTGGCCGCTGGTGTTACTACAACTGTAGTAAGTCTGCTGCTGGGTCCCCCCCCTCCCCCGTTGGCCGCTGGTGTTACTACATGTTACTACATGTCCTATAAAGGGTCATCAGGTGCTGCACTCACTGTCTGGTGATATTATTCATTTGGAAACCAACCAAGCTGGACTCAGGAGCAGGCTGTGTTGCAGTGGAGCTCCAGCTATCCCCTTAGCCTGAGCGGCAGTTCAGGGGCCCAGGTTCCAAATCTCCTGTTTTCCCCCTACTGACCTGTGACACTCGACCTCAAGAAGAGAATCAGAAAAATCACAAGACAAGTAAACAAAATTATAATTAATTAGAAAATTGTAGGTCTAGGCATATATTATAGATCTGTGAAGGTGTAATAACACCTTACTGATAAATAAGATATCTCATTTTTGTGAAAGACCACATTTACACTAGAATGTAGATTGAAAGACCACGCCTTTTACACTACTGTAGTCTGTGGACGTAAAAACAATTTTAACACTATACTTTGAACAAAATGAACAAAGAATTTACACTAGACTGTGGACTGATGGACCACAGCATTTATTGTAGACTGTGGACCGACTGATAACAATGTTTATACTAGACTGTGGACTGACTGACCTCATTTACTGTAGACTGTGCACTGGAGGTCAAAAGCTTTTACACTAGTCCATGGGCTGACTAACACAAGCATTTACAGCAGTCTAAAGCCCCCGTCTCACATAGTGAGATCGCTAGCAAGATCGCTGTTGCGTCATCGATTTTGTGAAACAACAGCAATCTCACCTGCAATCTCGCTACCTGTGACACATAGTGGCGATCGGGCCCCTGCTGCGATGTCGCTGATCGTGCTCGAATGTCCTGGGACATTTTTTGATCGCTGCTGTCCCACTGGCCAGCATGCATTGCTGTGTTTGACAGAGACAATGTGGCGCCCCCAGGAGTATGGTCACCACAGTGGCTTTGCCTTCCTCCAGGGGAGGGTAATGCACGCTTGGAGGCAATGATGGGTCTCTCTCGCAGTCAATCCATACATGCAACACAGTTCCACTCCAGGCCAGCAGGGGGAACTCTGAACCAGGATTAAGGGGAGGGGTGCCCTCTGAGGGCCAAGAGTGGTTAGTTAGTCTGCGGAGGGTGAAGTGTGCAGACGTGTAGAGAGAAGCTGGAGGTTGAGCTGCAGAAGGCGAGCTCCCTCAGCTTGAGAGCGCATGAACTGGAGCCTGGTCCCCACGGCTGTACGGATACTAACGGTCCTACAGCGGATCCCAGAGGAGTAGGATGCCCTACTCCCATCTAAGACTTGAGGCACAACAGAAGCTTGGATAGTGAGCCAGGACTCAGAGCGAGGAGTCCCCGAGAGATGCTACAGCTGTCTGCCGTGCAAGTAAGGTTCTTGGGAACATCTGACAGGAGGATCTTCAGAGTAACTAAGTACTGGAGTACTTCATTCAAACAAGCGCTAGGAAGGAGACTGCACAGCCCATCTGCTGAGAGAGAATCCCTGAGTTGCTTCCAGGCTAGCCTGCTCCGTTACAATCTGTAATCAGGACCCTGGACTGCAGTTATCAGGTAAAGGTACAGAAATTGCACCCCGCTGTGTCGAGTCTGCTTCCTACCTTTCCGGCACTGCTACATCCCCTTGCCAACCACATCTACACTGCCCTGGGACTATAGCTTCACCTGTGGGGAGATACTACATCTTTGCAGCACCATACCATCAGTCCCAGCGGATCTGTCTGCAGCGTAGGCTTAACATCTCCCTTACCAAACACCACAGGTGGCGTCACAAACTATTCCATTACACCATTACATTCCCCCATTACTTGGGCGCCCAAGGCCACGGACCGGGTCACTGCTGCTGTGACACATCCCACTGACACCGGCCAGGTATCGAGTATCCCACAGCCCTGGGAGGGCGACCCAACAATGACGAACGACCTCAATACTACTGGTCTGAGAGACAGGGTCCCAACGACCGTCATATCATTCCGTATCATTGCTGCGTCGTTGTTGAGATCTGACTGTTTGACATCTCACCAGCGACCTCGTAGCGATGTACCAGCGATCCCTACCAGATCACATTATTGTCGGGATCACTGGTGCGTCGCCAAGTGTGACGGTACCCTAAGGATTGACTGAGCACAGCATTTTTGCTAGGTGTGGAACTACTGACCACATTTCCAGTAGACCAGAATACTGTGTACTGAATGACCACAGCATAGACTGTGGACTGATTGGCAAAATTTGTAAATAGACTGTGGACTGATTGGCAAAATTTACAGTAGCCATGGAGTGACAGACGAAAACTTTTACACTAGTCTGCGGATGAATGATCAAAGCATTTATATGAGTCTGAAGCCGGTCTAACCACAGCATTTACACTAGGTATAGACTGCCTGGCCACATTTCCAGAAGACTTTGGGCTGCCTGAGCACAGCATTTGCACATTTGCACTTGTTTAAGGACTTACTGACCATGTCATTTACATTAGATTTGGACTGCTTGACCACATTTCTAGCAAAGTTTGAGCTGACTCACTATAACATTTACACTAGTCTAAGTACTGACTGACCACAGCATTCATGCTAGATGTGGAATTTCTGACATTTCTAGTAGACCAGAAGACTATAGACTGAATGACCACAACATTAACAGTAGAATGTGGACTGTCTGACAATTTTAGAAAGAACTGTGGACTGGCGAGCTTAAGCTTTTACACTAATTTATGGACTGACCATAGCATTTACAGTAGGTGTGGACTGCCTGACCACATTTCCAATAAACTTAAGTCAAATTATAACATTTACAGAAGACTATAGAATGACTGAACATAACATATACAGCAAACTACCAAATGCCTGACTACAGTTTTCACACTAAACTGGCCACAGTCCTTAGACCTGATATAAGTAATTTTAGCCTTAGTGTGTTATATTTTTCTTTGTGTATAGCATGCAGCAGGAACATATCACACCTTTGACTATTTACAGGTGACTGACGCCCAGTGAGATGGCAGAATAAGAAATATTACTTGTGGATTTCAAGAAGAGAATAAGAAAAATCTCATCACAGGTAATTAATTTTTATATTAATTACTGATAATCGTCTGTTTAAGCCTAATTTCTAGGCCTGCTGAGGTGTAATAACCCCTTCCTGGTACAAGACAATATACTGTTTGTGTTTTTCACATGTATATCTTCTATACACAACTACAAGTATAACATCACCATATCTCTGGTACAGAGGTAAGGGACATTTCTTATCCTTTTCCTCTGTCTTCTAAAATAAGAAAATGTTCCTATTTGTCATAGAAAAGGCTTCTTATCAGAGGTATAACATTCAGTGCCTCAATTATAAGATACTGATATCATCATTTACTTTAGACTGTTGACCGACTGACCACAGCATTTTCTCTAGACTGTCGATCGACTAACCACAACATTTACACCAGACTGTGAACCAACTGAACACAGAATTTACACCAGACTGTGGACTGATTCACCACAGTATTTATGCTAGAATGTGGACCGACTGACAACATGACTTACACTAGACTGTGGACTGATTCACCACAGTATTTATACTAGACTATGGACCGACAGACATGATTTATACTAGACTGTGAACTGACTGACTGGCCACATTTATAGTACACCTTGGACTGACTGAGTATAACAATTACACTACAGCATGGACATTTTATTTGGATAAACCTAAATAAAATGGGAATGGTTGGTGATATCAACTTCCTGTTAGTGGCACATTAGTATATGGGAGGGAAAAACTTTTCAAGATGGGAGGTGACCATGGTGGCCATTTTGAAGTTGGCAATTTTGGATTAAATCTCTATTAATGGCCCAGCCAGGTGTCTTTATATAGACGGCCCACCCTGTTGTCTAAGGACTGATTGATCACAGCATTTATAATAGGTGCGGAATTTCTGAAAACTTTTCTATTAGACCAGAAGACTATAGACTTAATGACTACAACATTTACATCCAAATGTGGACTGATGGACCAAAACTGTTACACTAATTTATGGACTGACTGACCATATCATGTGCACTAGATGTGGACTGTCCGACCACATTTCCAGTAAATTGTAGTCTAACTATAACATTTACAGTAGACTAATAGTAGAATAACTGAACATAACAGATGACTGTAGAATGACTGAACATAACTAGAGTTGAGTGACTTTTGTTTTTTTAGGGTCGAGTTTCGTTTCGTGAAACCCGACTTTTCCAAAAGTCGGGTCGAGCAAGATCGGCCGATTATAGGGAAAAGTCGGGGTCGTCCCGAAACACGAAACCCAATGTAAGTCAATGGGGAATAAAAGTCGGCAGTGAGAGGAGGACAGGAAACACACCTACAGTGCTCATTTGAATGCCAAAAGCATCAATTCTTCTTACTTAAGCTTGTCAACCTTAATTAACTTCATAATACAAGTTACGCACTGAAAAATGGGGTTTATTTGGCTAAAGTTGTGGGGGGGTAGGGCTGGCTCAAGGATTCATGTGCCCTGGGCGAAAGAGCGCCCCTTTAACACATACCACAACTCATCATGCTCCGATATGGCAGAGAAATAGCGGTATAGTACAATGAAAAATACTTAACTTTTTACATCTCATGACGAGGCCCATCTATTTCTCCATACAGAATCATTGGTCCCATATAATGTTTGAAACAGTATATGATGAGCTCCACATAATGCTACAGTATATGTTGGTCCCCATGGATGAAGCTCCACTGTCTTATGGGCCCAAATAATGCTCCAAACATAATGGGCCCCATTTCTAATGCTCTAGTGTATAATGGGCCCTGTAAATGCTGCTCCAGTGTCTGATGTCCACCTTTGGAATGTTCCAGTGTATGGTGGGCCCCATCTATCATTCTCCAGAGTATAGTGCTCCCCAAAAATTGCTGTCCCAACATTGAAAACAATCAAATAAGTCTCCTCGCTAGGGAATCCCTGTACTAGTCTGGACTCCTCGTCGTCCCCATCTTCCATCTCACTGCACAGTATTTCAACCTTGCAAGTGCTGTGATCCTGAGCAAGCAGGGGGGCCCACTCGTTGGCGACGGCACTGGCACAGAGCCCCTGATAGTACGGTGGTGTGTCTGATGGCGGGTGGGCCGAACCTGCACTTTCATCTGCAGCTTCCTCTTTGTCACCGTGTAAGATGGAACTGTATATGGGAAGGGTAACCTGAGTTTCATCAGGGTCAGATTCAGGCCGTGTAGCGTGCGAGGGGAATGTAGTGGTCTGGGTCAATGTACCAGCAGATTCATCGAGCAGTGGCTTGGCATCAGTGCACTTGTGTTGCCCCAGGAGTACGGTCGCCACAGTGGCATTACCTTCCTCCTAGGGAGTGTGATGTCATGCTTGGGAGAAACGAAGGATCTCTCTAGCAGGTTAACTGATTGGGCGGCGTTATTCCCACGAGTCATGACCCTCCAAACAGTGTTCATGAAGGCAAAGTGTTTGTTTTACGTGGGCAGTATGGTTGCAAAGCTGAACCTTAAAGGAATGTCCAGAAGGGCACCACCAGGAGTGGAGCCTACGGTTAAATTCGACTCCACCTGGGAAACCTGAACCATGCCAGCTACAGAACAGATGCACACATTGCAAGCTTAATTCCGTTAACGAACGAGACTCCGTCATGCCCCCCGGTCCGAGTCCGGCTTACTAGAGGGACACGTGAGGCTCTGGCACATGAGATTGGCCAATAACTGGTGTGTCATGCCCTTACATGTCCGTGGCTGCATGTGCGCTACACTGAAAAGGCCAGCGTTTGTCGCTTACAGGTGCAGATAACCCGCTGAACAACGTTAGTGATGGGGATCACTGATTACAATTATTACCCGTGAACGATGATTTGCCAGTAAGTGCAGGTCAACCGCAGTTCCGGAATTAGGCCTAACCGTCATTCCTGAAAAAATGAAAAACTTACGTGTGCAAACCACAGGTGCTGTAGCTTGCTTAACAGCTCGCCAGCCGTTCTCACGCCCAGTATGGATTACACGTGATTGCACAAAGGTGAGAAAGGGTACCGTATCCCCGGATAACATGTATGGATAGCGTACACATTCAAAATATATGTCTATACATCAGGAGGCAGGCTCAGACGGTGTTAGGCCCAGTATGGCTTGCACGTGATTGCACAAAGGTGAGAAAGGGTACCGTATCCCCGGATAACATGTATGGATAGCGTACACATTCAAAATATATGCATATGGCAATGCGGGGGTCCCTTTTTAGGATCTGCAAGGCATAATCTGACATGTGGGCCAATGTTCCCGGTGTCAATGATGCACTGTGAGTGCTGGGTGGAGGAGCACTTTCTGGCAAATCCACATCCCTCCAGTCACGCACAAACCCTGTACCAGACCTTGCCACGCCAACATTTTCACTTGCCCCACGAGATGCATCCTCCTCCCCTAAGTAATCTTCCCCATCATCATCCTCCTCCTCTTCTTCCTCCACCTCGTCCAGGAGAGGTCCCTGAGCAGACAATGGCTGAATGTCATCAAGGATTCCCTCCTCCTCTTCCTCCTCATCAACATTGGCTGCAGACGCCTGCTCCTTAAGGTGCGTCAAAGGTTGCATGAGCAGACGCATAAGTGGGATGCTCATGCTTAGGATGGCGTCGTCTGCGCTTACCAGCCGTGTGCATTCCTCAAAACACTGAAGGACTTTACAGAGGTCTTTCAGCTTCGACCACTGCACACCTGTCAACTCCATGTCTGCTCTCAAAGTGCCTGGCCGTGTATCCTCCCACAAATGCATTATGGCCTGCCTCTGCTCGCACAGCCGCTCCACCATGTGCAGGGTGGAGTTCCACCTTGTTGCAATGTCGATAATGAGGCGGTGGTTGGGAAGGTGGAGCAATCGCTGCAGCTTCTGCATACGAACGGAGTGTACAGGCGACCGGCGGATGTGCGCGCACAGTCTTCGCACCTTCTGGAGCAGGGCTGTTAACTCCGGATAATTTTTGAGGAAGCACTGCACCACCAGGTTCAAGGTGTGAGCCAAGCAAGGTATGTGGCTGAGTTTTGAAAGGGCTATGGCTGCCACAAAATTACGGCCGTTATCACTAACTACCTTGCCTGCCTCAAGATGTACACTGCCCAGTCATGACTCAGTTTGTCGCTTCAAGTACTCGGCCAGCACCTCGGCGGTGTGTCTGTCGCCCAAACACATCATCTGCATCACAGCCTGCTGACGCTTTCCACTAGCTGCTCGATAGGGGGACACCTCGTGTGCAACAGTGGCAGCTGCAGATGGAGTGCTCGTACGACTGCGCTCTGTGGACGAGCTTTCGCTTCTGGAGGAGGAGGAGGGTCGAACGCCTACAGCTAACTGTTTCATATACCGTGGGCTAGGCAGCACTGTCCCACCACCGCTGTCCCCTGTGGACCCTGCATCCACCACATTAACCCAGTGCGCAGTGATGGACACGTAACGGCCCTGGCCATGCCGACTGAACCATGCATCAGTTGTGAGGTGCACCTTTCCACTCACTGACTGCTTGAGTGCATGGACAATGTGGTCTTTTACATGATGGTGGAGGGCTGGGATGGCTTTGCGAGAGAAGAAGTGGTGACTGGGTAGGTCATAGCGTGGTACTGCATAGGCCATGAGTTCGCGGAAAGCTGCGCTTTCCACCAACCGATAGGGCATCATCTCAAACGAGATTAGTTTGGCAATGTGGGCGTTCAAACCCAGTGTACGCGGATGAGAGACTGAGTACTTTCTTGACCTACTCATAGTGTCTGGGAGAGTGAGCTGGACTTGAGAGCTGCATATGGTGGATGTAGCGGTGGACAGGGCGGACTGAGAGAGGGTTGATGATGGTGATGGAGTTGGTGTTCTTTCTGATGGCCTAGATTCAGTATTTCGTTGATATAACAGTGGGATTCCCTGACTGCTGTGGCCTTGCAACGACACCTCAACATTTGCTGCTGTGCTAACCGGTGGGCTTACAGTGGGGGAAACAATGTAGCGTTGTTGACTACCTTCTTTGTGATCAGTTGCACATGTGGCATTTGAGGTTTGGTGTTGTGTCCACGCTTGCAAGTGCATGCTGGTTAAATGTCTAAGCATGCAACTGGTATTCAAATTTTTCAGATTTTCCCTCGGCTAAAGGTCTTTGCGCACTTCTTACAGATAACCTTGGCCTGATCATGAGGATTTTGTTCAAAAAAGTGCCACACTGCACTCTTCCTACTTTGGCAGACATTTTGCGGCCTAGCACGCTGTGATCTTTTCACCGTCTGGACAAGCTGTCCAGCAACTCTTTTGATTTTTGGAACCTGTCTTTGGAGTGCTCCGGGCCTGCCAGATAACAGCTGTTGCGATGTCGATGTCTGCTGTGGATGCTCCTCCTCATCTGAGCTATTGGAAGCAGCACCCTCTTCCCCCAATGGATGCCAATCTGGGTCAACAACTGGGTCATCCATCACCTCCTCTTCAATGTCATGTGCACCTTCCTCTGTGTCACCGTGTATGGTGGTATAGTGTGCGGGAAGGGGCACCTGAGTCTCATCGGGGTCAGAATCTGGCTCTGTACACTGCGAGGACAATGTAGTGCTCTGAGTGAATGTACCAGCAGAATCATCTATCAGCGGCTGTGCATCAGTGCACTCCATGTCAGATTCATCTTGGCCTGGGTAATTCACCATTTCACTTGATAATCCAGGCATGGTATGTGAAAACAGCTCCATGGAGTAATCAGTAGTATGGCCTGCGTCATCCTTCAATCTTGGTTGGGGTGAAGGACACAAGGAATGGTGTGGTTCATGAACATGAGCCTCCAATGACGACTCAGTGCTTTTACTTTTTACAACTGAAGAAGAGGAGGCGATAGAGCTGGAGGCTGAGTCAGCAATGTAAGACAAAACTTTTTCCTGATGCTCTGGCTTTAAAAGCGGTTTGCCAACTCCTAGAAAACTAAGCCTTCGAAGCCTTATGGAGCCAGACGATGACGCAGGCTCAACACCTCCTGCATTCGGTCCTATTTTGCTCTTGCCACTACCATCAGATCCACCACCAACACCATCATTACCAGCTGCCAACCCCCGCCCAATTCCACGGCCTCTTCCACCAGCCTTCCTCATTTTTTGTAGAAATGTAGACAAAATCCAACAAACTATATAGTAATGTAAAACAAGGTACAAGGTGTCTATAGGACAGGGGATATTTTGAATTTCTGCAGACACTTGTGGACACTGGACACTTTTGGATTGTGTGAGGCCCACTGAATATCAGAGCGCTATGTCACAGGCTCGATGGCACAGGTGTGAAAAAAGTGACTACAGGATAAGGGAGAATTTGAATTTCTGCAGACACTTGTGGACACTGGACACTTTTGGATTGTGTGAGGCCCACTGAATATCAGAGCGCTATGTCACAGGCTCGATGGCACAGGTGTGAAAAAAGTGACTACAGGATAAGGGAGATTTTGAATTTCTGCAGACACTTGTGGACACTGGACACTTTTGGATTGTGTGAGGCCCACTGAATATCAGAGCGCTATGTCACAGGCTCGATGGCACAGGTGTGAAAAAAGTGACTACAGGATAAGGGAGATTTTGAATTTCTGCAGACACTAGTGGACACTGGACACTTTTGGATTGTGTGAGGCCCACTGAATATCAGAGCGCTATGTCACAGTCTCGATGGCACAGGTGTGAAAAAAGTGACTACAAGGTAAGGGAGATTTTGAATTTCTGCAGACACTTGTGGACACTGGACACTTTTGGATTGTGTGAGGCCCACTGAATATCAGAGCGCTATGTCACAGGCTCGATGGCACAGGTGTGAAAAAAGTGACTACAGGATAAGGGAGATTTTGAATTTCTGCAGACACTTGTGGACACTGGACACTTTTGGATTGTGTGAGGCCCACTGAATATCAGAGCGCTATGTCACAGGCTCGATGGCACAGGTGTGAAAAAAGTGACTACAGGATAAGAGAGATTTTGAATTTCTGCAGACACTAGTGGACACTGGACACTTTTAGATTGTGTGAGGCCCACTGAATATCAGAGCGCTATGTCACAGGCTCGATGGCACAGGTGTGAAAAAAGTGACTACAAGGTAAGGGAGATTTTGAATTTCTGCAGACACTTGTGGACACTGGACACTTTTGGATTGTGTGAGGCCCACTGAATATCAGAGCGCTATGTCACAGGCTCGATGGCACAGGTGTGAAAAAAGTGACTACAGGATAAGGGAGATTTTGAATTTCTGCAGACACTAGTGGACACTGGACACTTTTGGATTGTGTGAGGCCCACTGAATATCAGAGCGCTATGTCACAGGCTCGATGGCACAGGTGTGAAAAAAGTGACTACAAGGTAAGGGAGATTTTGAATTTCTGCAGACACTTGTGGACACTGGACACTTTTGGATTGTGTGAGGCCCACTGAATATCAGAGCGCTATGTCACAGGCTCGATGGCACAGGTGTGAAAAAAGTGACTACAGGATAAGGGAGAATTTGAATTTCTGCAGACACTTGTGGACACTGGACACTTTTGGATTGTGTGAGGCCCACTGAATATCAGAGCGCTATGTCACAGGCTCGATGGCACAGGTGTGAAAAAATTGACTACAGGATAAGAGAGATTTTGAATTTCTGCAGACACTAGTGGACACTGGACACTTTTGGATTGTGTGAGGCCCACTGAATATCAGAGCGCTATGTCACAGGCTCGATGGCACAGGTGTGAAAAAAGTGACTACAAGGTAAGGGAGATTTTGAATTTCTGCAGACACTTGTGGACACTGAACACTTTTGGATTGTGTGAGGCCCACTGAATATCAGAGCGCTATGTCACAGGCTCGATGGCACAGGTGTGAAAAAAGTGACTACAGGATAAGGGAGATTTTGAATTTCTGCAGACACTAGTGGACACTGGACACTTTTGGATTGTGTGAGGCCCACTGACACTGTATGGTGTGAAAAAATGCACGCTCAGTACCTCAGCAGGACAAAAAAAAAAATTGGGATTGCTTTTAAAAAAGCAGTTTGCAGAGCAGTGGGTAAACAGCAATGCAGCTGTCAGGAAGCCTTAGAAGGCAGCCTAACAACCAACACCGCTGATCCACCACAATATAGCCTCCCCTTGCACTGCACACACAGTGACTGGTGTGTTGTACAGGCAAAATCCCTAGCAGCAGAAGCAGTTTTTTTTTCTTCTTCCCTGCCTAACGCTCTCCCTACAGAATCAGCAACCTCTCCCTATGCTAAGATCGGCAGAAGTAAGATGGCGGTCGGCGTGCACGCCCTTTTATAACCCCTGTGACGCCCAACAAAGCAAGCCAATCACTTGCATGCCCTTCTGAAAGATGGTGGTGACCCCTGTCTATGTCATCACGTTGCCCACAGTGTCCGTGGATCCTGATTGGCTGAAAAAGAGCGCAAAACAAACTTTTGAAACGCGACTTTGGCGCGTAAGTCGCCGACCTCGTGGCCGACCTCATCCTAGGGTCGGGTTTCGTTTCATGAAACCCGACTTTGCCAAAAGTCGGCGACTTTTGAAATTTTTCGACCCGTTTCGCTCAACTCTAAACATAACATATACAGTAAACTATTGAATGACTGACTACAGTTTTCACACTAAACTGGCCACAGTCATACCTGGGATAAATAATTTTAGCCCTAGTGTGTTATATTTTTCATGGTGTAGAGCATGTAGCAGGAACATATTATCACACCTTTGACTATTTACAGGTGACTGGCGCCCATTGAGATGATGGAACGTGAAATTTTTACTTGTGGATTTCAAGAAGTGAATAAGAAAAATTTCATAACAGGTAATTAATATTTATATTAATTACTGATAATCGTGGGTTTAGACATAAGTTCTAGGCCTGCCGAGGTGTAATAAAACCTTCCTGGTACATGAGAATATACTGTTTGTGTTTTTCACATGTATATCTTCTATACACAACTCAAAGTATAACATAACCATATCTCAGGTACAGAGGTAAGGAACATTTCTTATCCTTATCCTCTGCCTTAAATAATAAAATGTTCCTTTTTCTCATAGAGTAGGCTTCTTATCAGCGGTATAACATTCAATGCCTCAATTATAAGATACTGATCTCATCATTTCCAATAGACTGTGGACCGACTAACAACAACAATTACACTAGACTGTGGACCGACTGACCACAGCATTTTCTCTAGACTGTCGATCGACTAACCACAACATTTACACCAGACTGTGAACCAATTGAACACAGAATTTGCACTAGACTGTGGACTGAGTCACCACAGTGTTTACACTAGAGTGTGGGACTGACTGACAACATGATGTACACTAGACTATGGACCGACTGACCAAAGCATTTATTATAGACTGTGAACCGACTGACCACATCATTTACACTAGACTGTGGACTGACTGACCTCAGCATTTATACTACACTGTGGACCGCCCAAAAAAATTTGTTTTTATTATAGACAGTGGACAGACTGACCACATCATTTACACTGCACTTTGCAATAACTTTCCACATTTACAGTAGATCTTGAACTGCCAGACCAAAACTTTTATACTAGTCTGTGGATGAATGGTCAAAGCATTTACATTAGTCTGAAGACTGACTAAGGCTAGTTTCACACTAGTGTTTGGCAGAGCTGCGGAGGGCTGTGTAGTTCCTCTGTGATGCTCCGCCCACTGCCGCACCTCCTTGGATCAGCTTGGCCTACGCCTGCATGCGGCCTGCGTACCTATCTTTAACATTGGGTACACAGTCTGTGCGGATGTATGCGGATACGTCCGCATGCGTCATTTTCACAATGCGTCGACCACAACAAATTGCAACACGTTGCGTTCGACGCGGGTCGCAGCATCTTCAAACGACACATGCGGAGGCATTCGCATACATCCGCATGGTCTGTGCACCAGATGTTAAAGATAGGCCGCATGCAGATGTAGGCGGAGCTGACCGGAGGAGGTACGTCAGTTTGTGGAGCTTCACGGAGGAGCTACGCAGCCCTCCGCAGCCCTGCCGAATGTAAATGTGAAGCCGGCCTAACCACAGCATTAACACTAGGTATAGACTGCCTGGCCATATTTCCAGAAGACTTTGAACTGACTGAGCACAGCATTTGCACATTTGCACTTGTTTAAGGACTTACTGACCATGTCATTTACATTAGATTTGGGCTGCTTGACCACATTTCTAGTAAAGTTTGAAGTGACTGACCATAACATTTACACTAGTCTAAGAACGGATTGGCCACAGCATTTATAATAGGTGTGGAATTTAATTTCACACTAAACTGGCCACAGTCCTTAAACCTGAGATAAGTAATTTTAGCCCTAGTGTGTTATATTTTTCTTTGTGTATAGCATGTAGCAGGAACATATTATCACACCTTTGACTATTTACAGATGACCGGCGCCCAGTGAGATGGTGGAACGTGAAATTTTACTTGTGGATTTCAAGAAGTGAATAAGAAAAATTTCATAACAGGTAATTAATATTTATATTAATTACTGATAATCATCAGTTTAGGCATAAGTTCTAGGCCTGCCGAGGTGTAATAACACCTTTCTGGTACATGAGAATATACTGTTTGTGCTTTTCACATGTATATATTCTATACACAACTCCAAGGATAACATAACTATATCTCAGGTATAGAGATAAGGATCATTCCTTCTCCTTATCCTCTGTCTTCTAAAATAAGAAAATGTTCCTATTTTTAATAGAATAGGCTTCTTATCAGCGGTATAACATTCAATGACTCAATTATAAGATACTGATATCATCATTTACTTTAGACTGTGGACTGACTAAGAACAACATTTACACCAGACTGTGAACCAACTGAACACAGAATTTACACTAGACTGTGGACTGATTCACCACAATATTTACACCAGAGTGTGGACTGACAACATGATGTACACTAGACTGTGGACCGACTGACCAAAGCATTTATTATAGACTATGAAGCGACTGATCACATCATTTACACTAGACTGTGGACTGACTGACCTCAGCATTTACACTACACTGTGGAACGCCTAAAAAAATAATTTATAATAGACAGTGGATAGACTGACCACATCATTTACACTGCATCTTGGACTGACGGCCACATTTACAGTAGACCTTGAACTGACAGACCAAAACTTTTATACTAGTCTATGGATTAATGATCAAAGCATTGACATTAGCCTGAAGACTGACTAAGGCTAGTTTCACAATAATGTTCGGCAGAGCTGCGGAGGGTTGCGTAATTCCTCAGTGAAGCTCCGCCCGCTGCCGCACCTCTTCCCGTCAGCTCCGCCTACATCTGCATGTGGACTACGTACCTATCTTTAACACTGGGTATGCAGGCCATGCGGATGTATGCGGATGCGTTTGAATGCGTGATTTTGACGATGCGTCAATCGCAACAAATTACAACATGTTGCGTTCGCCACGGGTCGCTGCATCGTCATAACGATACATGGAGAGGTATCCGCATACATCCGCACTGCCTACATACCCAATGTTAAAGATAGGTACGCAGACCACATCCAGACATAAGCGGTGTTGCCCGAAGGAGGTGCGGCAGTGGGTGGAGCTTCACGGAGGAACTAAGCAGCCCCCTGCAGCTCTGCTGAACCCAAATGTGAAGCCAGTCTAACCACAGCATTTACACTAGGTATAGATGGACTGGCCACATTTCCTGAAGACTTTGGGCTGACTGAGCACAGCATTTGCACATTTGAATTTGTTTAAGGAATTATTGAGCATGTCAATAACATTAGATTTGGACTGCTTGACCACATTTCTAGTAAAGTTTGAACTGACTGACTGTAACATTTACACTAGTCTAAGGACTGACTGACAACACAGCATTTATGTTAGGTGTAGAATTTCTGACATTTCTAGCAGACCAGAGACTATAGACTGAATGACCTCAACATTAACAGTAGAATGTGGACTGACTGACCATTTTAGAAAGGACTGTGGACTCGCGAGCATAAGCTTTTACACTAATTTATGGATTGACCATAGCATTTACAGTAGGTGTGGACTGCCTGACCACATTTCCAATAAACTGAAGTCAAATTATAACATTTACAGAAGACTATAGAATGACTGAACATAACATATACAGCAAACTACCAAATGCCTGACTACAGTTTTCACACGAAACTGGCCACAGTCCTTAGACCTGATATAAGTAATTTTATCCTTAGTGTGTTATATTTTTCTTTGTGTATAGCATGCAGCAGGAACATATCACACCTTTGACTATTTACAGGTGACTGACACCCAGTGAGATGGCAGAATAAGCAATATTACTTGTAGATTTCAAGAAGAGAATAAGAAAAATCTCATCACAGGTAATTAATTTTTATATTAATTACTGATAATCGTCAGTTTAGGCCTAATTTCTAGGCCTGCTGAGGTGTAATAACACCTTCCTGGTACAAGACAATATACTGTTTGTGTTTTTCACATGTAACATGTATATCTTCTATACACAACTACAAGTGATAACCATATCTCAGGTACAGAGGTAAGGAACATTTCTTATCCTTAAAGCCCCGTCACACTAAGCGACTTACCAGCTATCCCGACACCGATATCAAGGTGTCAGGATCGCTGGTAAGTCGCTATGTGATCGCTGGTGAGCTGTCACACAGACAGCTTCACCAGCGATCTGCACAGCGATGCTGAGCGCCCGGCATCGCTTGCCATCGCTGTAAAAAATAGAATCAAAATAAAAAATATAGTTATTCTCACCTTCTGACGTCCCGTTCAGCCATTCTGCCTCTCTCCATGCTCCGGTCCCAGTAATCCTTTGCACGAATGACCGCGAGATGTCACGGTCTCGCGGGAGCGCGAAGTCTCGCGGTCATTCGTGCAAATGATTACTGGGACCGGAGCGTGGAGAGAGGCGGGATGGCTGAACGGGACATTGGAAGGTGAGAATAACTATATTTTTTATTTTTTTTATTATTTTTTACACCTGATCGCTGGTCTCCCGCCTGTCACACACAGCGATGCGTGCTGGCCAGCGGGAGACCAGCGACCAAAGAAATGTCCAGAGGTTTCTTCCAGCGATCAGCGATACCGGCAGGGGGGCCGCTCGCTGATTGCTGTCACACATAGCGATCTCGCTGGTGAGATCGCTGTTACGTCACAAAAGTTGTGACTCAGCAGCGATCTCGCTACCGAGATCGCTTAGTGAGACGGGGCCTTTATCCTCTGTCTTCTAAAATAAGAAAATGTTCCTTTTTCTCATAGAGTAGGCTTCTTATCAGCGGTATAACATTCAATGACTCAATAATAAGATACTGATGTCATCATTTACTTTAGACTGTTGACCGACTGACCACAGCATTTTCTCTAGCCTGTCGATCGACTAACCACAACATTTACACCAGACTGTGAACCAACTGAACACAGAATTTACACTAGACTGTGGACTGATTCACCACAGTATTTATGATAGAATGTGGACCGACTGACAACATGACTTACACTAGACTGTGGACTGATTGACTACAGCATTTATACTAGACTCTGGACCGACTGACATGATTTATACTAGACTGTGAACTGACTGACTGGCCACATTTATAGTACACCTTGGACCGTCTGAGTATAACAATTACACTACAGCGTGGACATTTTAGATGGACAAACCTAAATAAAATGGGAATGGTTGGTGATATCAACTTCCTGTTTGCGGCACATTAGTATATGGGAGGGAAATACTTTTCAAGATGGGAGGTGACCATGGTGGCCATTTTGAAGTTGGCCATTTTGGATTAAATCTCTATTAATGGCCAAGCCAGGTGTCTTTATATAGATGGCCCACCCTGTAGTCTAAGGACTGATTGATCACAGCATTTATGCTAGGTGCGGAATTTCTGAAAACTTTTCTATTAGACCAGAAGACTATAGACTTAATGACTGCAACATTTACATCAGAATGTGGACTTAATGACCTCTTTTAAAGTGGAATGTGGACTGATGGACCAAAACTGTTACACTAATTTATGGACTGACTGACCATATGTCACGCCGCGCTCACCTGGGGGCGGGACCGAGGTCCCTACGTCATCTCTTCCGGAGCCGCGGTCACTCCGGGGGTCCCGCCGGGTGCGCATGCGCACCTCTCGTACCTAGGTCCCTGTCTCTTTCATGTTATGTCTGCGCTTGCGCGCTTTTCACAGTTCTGTCTCCAGGTCAGTCCTCTCTATGGTACTGGAGGACTTGACCCGGAAGCTCTCGTTATCATGTTCTATATCAGGCTACCTCTTCCTAGGGGAGGTGCCTGATTATTGTTGTGCTTCCTGGCTTGGTCTGCCGTGTCCCTGCCTGGCTGTGTGCTGCATTCGGGTCCCCTGCCTTGCACTCTGTTGTGCCTCTTGGCACACGCTCTGAACCTGCAATGCACTCTGCCTTGTGCTCGGTTGTGCCTCCTGGCACACGCTCTGACCCTGTGCTCTGTCTTGTACTTAGTTGTGCCTCCTGGCACACACTCTGATCCTGTGCTCTGTCTTATACTCAGTTGTGCCCTCTGGCACACACCCTGCTCCTGTACTCTGTTACACCTCCTGGCACACCTGCTGCCTGACTCAGTGCTCTGACGTGCTCCTTGCACGCATCCTGCTTCACTCACACCCGGACGTACGAAGTCTCTGTATACCACGTGTTCCCGTGTCCACTCTTTACACGTTCCTGCAGACACACTTACCCACTCGTGTCTCCTGTGAGCCGGCCGCCTGGTGCCAACAATCGTGGTACCTCACCCCCTGGGGCTTGCCCCTGACACTCCCTGTATAGGGGGTGGTCTTCACTAGGTCTGCTCGCCCTGGGAGGGTTGGTGCCACGACCCAGAGGGTCCACTCCAGGAGTCGTCACACCATATCATGTGGACTAGATGTGGACTGTCCGACCACATTTCCAGTAAATTGTAGTCTAACTATAACATTTACAGCAGACTAATAGTAGAATAACTGAACACAACAGATGACTGTAGAATGACTGAACATAAAATATACAGTAAACTATTGAATGACTGACTACAGTTTTCACACTAAAATGGCCACAGTCATACCTGGGATAAATAATTTTAGCCCTAGTGTGTTATATTTTTCTTTGAGTATATCATGTAGCTGGAACATATTATCACACCTTTGACTATTTACAGGTGACGGGCGCCCAGTGAGATGATGGAACGTGAAATTTTAACTTGTGGATTTCAAGAAGAGAATAAGAAAAACTTCATAACAGGTAATTAATATTTATATTAATTACTGATAATCGTGGGTTTAGACATAAGTTCTAGGCCTGCCGAGGTGTAATAACACCTTCCTGGTACATGAGAATATACTGTTTGTGTTTTTCACATGTATATCTTCTATACACAACTCCAAGTATAACATAACCATATCTCAGGTACAGAAGTAAGGATCATTCTTTCTCCTTATCCTCTGTCTTAAATTATAAAATGTTCCTTTTTCTCATAGAGTAGGCTTCTTATCAGCGGTATAACATTCAATGCCTCAATTATAAGATACTGATCTCATCATTTCCAATAGACTGTGGACCGACTAACAACATCAATTACACTAGACTGTGGACCGACTGACCACAGCATTTTCTCTAGACTGTCGATCGACTAACCACAACATTTACACCAGACTGTGAACCAATTGAACACAGAATTTACACCAGACTGTGGACTGATTCACCACAGTATTTACACTAGAGTGTGGGACTGACTGACAACATGATGTACACTAGACTGTGGACCGACTGACCAAAGCATTTATTATAGACTGTGAACCGACTGACCACCTCATTTACACTAGACTGTGGACTGACTGACCTCAGCATTTATACTACATTGTGGACCGCGAAAAAAACAAATTTATAGTAGATAGTGGACAGACTGACCACATCATTTACACTGCACTTTGGACTAACTGGCCACATTTACAGTAGATCTTGAACTGCTAGACAAAAACTTTTATACTAGTCTGTGGATGAATGGTCAAATCATTTACATTAGTCTGAAGACTGACTAAGGCTAGTTTCACACTAGTGTTTGGCAGAGCTGTGGAGGGCTGCGTAGTTCCTCTGTGAAGCTCCGCCCACTGCCGCACCTCCTTGGATCAGCTCGGCCTACGCCTGCATGCGTCCTGCATACCTATCTTTAACATTGGGTACACAGTCTGTGCGGATGTATGCGGATACGTCCGCATGCGTCATTTTCACAATGCGTCGACCACAAAAAAATTGCAACACGTTGCGTTCGACGCGGGTCGCAGCATCTTCAAACGACACATGCGGAGGCATTCGCATACATCCGCATGGTCTGTGCACCAGATGTTAAAGATAGGCCGCATGCAGACGTAGGCGGAGCTGACCGGAGGAGGTACGTCAGTTTGTGGAGCTTCACGGAGGAGCTACGAAGCCCTCCGCAGCCCTGCCGAATGTATATGTGAAGCCGGCCTAACCACAGCATTAACACTAGGTATAGACTGCCTGGCCATATTTCCAGAAGACTTTGAGCTGACTGAGCACAGCATTTGCACATTTGCACTTGTTTAAGGACTTACTGACCATGTCATTTACATTAGATTTGGGCTGCTTGACCACATTTCTAGTAAAGTTTGAAGTGACTGACCATAACATTTACACTAGTCTAAGAACGGATTGGCCACAGCATTTATAATAGGTGTGGAATTTAATTTCACACTAAACTGGCCACAGTCCTTAGACCTGAGATAAGTAATTTTAGCCCTAGTGTGTTATATTTTTCTTTGTGTATAGCATGTAGCAGGAACATATTATCACACCTTTCACTATTTACAGGTGACTGGCGCCCAGTGAGATGGTGGAACGTGAAATTTTACTTGTGGATTTCAAAAAGTGAATAAGAAAAATTTCATAACAGGTAATTAATATTTATATTAATTACTGATAATCATCAGTTTAGGCATAAGTTCTAGGCCTGCCGAGGTGTAATAACACCTTCCTGGTACATGAGAATATACTGTTTGTGCTTTTCACATGTATATATTCTATACACAACTCCAAGGATAACATAACTATATCTCAGGTATAGAGATAAGGATCATTCCTTCTCCTTATCCTCTGTCTTCTAAAATAAGAAAATGTTCCTATTTTTAATAGAATAGGCTTCTTATCAGCGGTATAACATTCAATGACTCAATTATAAGATACTGATATCATCATTTACTTTAGACTGTGGACTGACTAAGAACAACATTTACACCAGACTGTGAACCAATTGAACACAGAATTTACACTAGACTGTGGACTGATTCACCACAGTATTTACACTAGAGTGTGGGACTGACTGACAACATGATGTACACTAGACTGTGGACCGACTGACCAAAGCATTTATTATAGACTATGAACTGACTGATCACATCATTTACACTAGACTGTGGACTGACTGACCTCAGCATTTACACTACACTGTGGAACGCCTAAAAAAATAATTTATAATAGACGGTGGATAGACTGACCACATCATTTACACTGCATCTTGGACTGACGGCCACATTTACAGTAGACCTTGAACTGACAGACCAAAACTTTTATACTAGTCTATGGATTAATGATCAAAGCATTGACATTAGCCTGAAGACTGACTAAGGCTAGTTTCACAATAGTGTTCGGCAGAGCTGCGGAGGGTTGCGTAATTCCTCAGTGAAGCTCCGCCCGCTGCCGCACCTCTTCCCGTCAGCTCCGCCTACATCTGCATGTGGACTACGTACCTATCTTTAACACTGGGTATGCAGGCCATGCGGATGTATGCGGATGCGTTTGAATGCGTGATTTTGACGATGCGTCAATCGCAACAAATTACAACATGTTGCGTTCGCCGCGGGTCGCTGCATCGTCATAACGATGCATGGAGAGGTATCCGCATACATCCGCACTGCCTACATACCCAATGTTAAAGATAGGTACGCAGACCACATCCAGACGTAAGCGGTGTTGCCCGAAGGAGGTGCGGCAGTGGGTGGAGCTTCACAGAGGAACTAAGCAGCCCCCTGCAGCTCTGCTGAACCCAAATGTGAAGCCGGTCTAACCACAGCATTTACACTAGGTATAGATGGACTGGCCACATTTCCAGAAGACTTTGGGGTGACTGAGCACAGCATTTGCACATTTGAATTTGTTTAAGGAAATATTGAGCATGTCAATAACATTAGATTTGGACTGCTTGACCACATTTCTAGTAAAGTTTGAACTGACTGACTGTAACATTTACACTAGTCTAAGGACTGACTGACAACACAGCATTTATGTTAGGTGTAGAATTTCTGACATTTCTAGCAGACCAGAGACTATAGACTGAATGACCACAACATTAACAGTAGAATGTGGACTGACTGACCATTTTAGAAAGGACTGTGGACTCGCGAGCATAAGCTTTTACACTAATTTATGGATTGACCATAGCATTTACAGTAGGTGTGGACTGCCTGACCACATTTCCAATAAACTGAAGTCAAACTATAACATTTACAGAAGACTGTAGAATGACTGAACATAACATATGCATAACATATTGAATGACTGACTACAGTTTTCACACTAAACTGGCCACAGTCCTTAGACCTGAGATAAGTAAGTTTAGCCCTAGTGTGTTATATTTTTCTTTGTGTATAGCATGCAGCAGGAACATATTATCACACCTTTGACTATTTACAGGTGACTGACGCCCAGTGAGATGGCAGAATGTGAAATTTTACTTGTGAATTTCAAGAAGAGAATAAGAAAAATCTCATAACAGGTAATTAATATTTTTATTAATTACTGATAATCGTCAGTTTAGGCCTAAGTTCTAGGCCTGCCTAGTAGTGATGAGCGAGTATACTCGTTGGTCAGGTTTTCCCGAGCATGCTCGGGTGTCCTCTGAGTATTTTGGCGTGCTCGAAGATTTAGTTTGTGTCGATGCACAGCATGATTTGTGGCTGCCGGACAGGCAGAATACATGTGAGGAATGCCTGTTTGCTAGGGAATCCTCAAATGTATTCAGACTGTCTATTAGCCATAAATCATGCAGCTACTTAGACAAAACCTAAATCTCCAGGCACGCCAAAATACTCGGGGGTCACCCAAGCATGCTCGGGAAAACCCAAGCAACGAGTAAACTCGCTTTTCACTACTGCCGAGGTATAACAACATCTTCCTGGTACATGAAAATATACTGTTTGTGTTTTTCACATGTATATCTTCTATACACAACTCCTAGTATAACATAACCATATCTAAAGCCCCCGTCAAACACAGCGATCTCGCTAGCAAGATCACTACTGAGTCACAAGTTTTGTGACGCAACAGCGATCTCACCAGCGACATCGCTGTGTGTGACACCTATCAGCTACCGGCCCCCCTGCCGGGTATCGCTGATTGTTGTGGAAAGCCCTGGACTTATTTTTGATCGTTGGTCTTCCGCTGGCCAGCACGCATCGCTGTGTTTGACAGGGAAAGCGACGAGCGACCTCAAAACTACAGGTCTGAGAGACAGGGTCCCAACGACCATCATATCGTTCCGTATCGTTGCCTCTTCATTGTTGGATCTGACTGTTTGACATCTCACCAGCGACCTCGTAGCGATGCACCAGCAATCCCTACCAGGTCACATCATTGTCGGGATCACTGGTGCGTCGCCAAGTGTGACAGTACCCTAAGGATTGACTGAGCACAGCATTTTTGCTCGGTGTGGAACTACTGACCACATTTCCAGTAGACCAGAAGACTGTGTACTGAATGACCACAACATTTACACTAGAGTATGGGCTTACTGACCACAGCATAGACTGTGGACTGATTGGCAAAATTTACAGTAGCCATGGAGTGACAGACGAAAACTTTTACACTAGTCAGTGGATGAATGATCATAGCATTTACATTAGTTTGAAGCCGGCCTAACCACAATATTTACACTAGGTATAGACTGCCTGGCCACATTTCCAGAAGACTTTGGGCTGCCTGAGCACAGCATTTGCACATCTGCACTTGTTTAAGAGACATAAGGCCCTTTTACATTTAGCGATGCACCAGCGATCCAACCAGCGATCCGACCCGGTCAGGATCGCTGGTGCATCGCTACATGATCGCTAGTGAGCTTTCATACAGAAAGATCTCACAGCGATGCAGCAGCGACGCAGCGGACGATACTTACCATTCACACACAGCGATCCTGCGTCCTCCCGCCCGCGTCCACGCGTCGCTCGTCGTCACAGCAGGAAGCCCAGCAGGAAGCGCCCGACGAGAAATGGAGCCGGACATTCTCGCGCGATCAGCGATGAGCAGCGGGGTAGCCGGTCGCTGGTAAGTATCACACATAGCGATATCGCTAGCAATATCGCTATAACGTCACAAAACCAGTGACGTTTTAGCGATATTGCTAGCGATATTGCTTAGTGTAAAACCCCCTATACTGACCATGTCATTTACATTAGATTTGGACTGCTTGACCACATTTCTAGCAAAGTTTGAGCTGACTGACTAACATTTACACTAGTCTAAGTACTGACTGACCACAGCATTCATGCTAGGTTTGGAATTTCTGACATTTCTAGTAGACCAGAGACTATAGACTGAATGACCACAACATTAACAGTAGAATGTGGACTGACTGACCATTTTAGAAAGGACTGTGGACTGGCGAGCTTAAGCTTTTACACTAATTTATGGACTGACCATAGCATTTACAGTAGGTGTGGACTGCCTGACCACATTTCCAATAAACTGAAGTCAAATTATAACATTTACAGAAGACTATAGAATGACTGAACATAACATATACAGCAAACTACCAAATGCCTGACTACAGTTTTCACACTAAACTGGCCACAGTCCTTAGACCTGATATAAGTAATTTTATCCTTAGTGTGTTATATTTTTCTTTGTGTATAGCATGCAGCAGAAACATATTATCACACCTTTGACTATTTACAGGTGACTGACACCCAGTGAGATGGCAGAATAAGAAATATTACTTGTAGATTTCAAGAAGAGAATAAGAAAAATCTCATCACAGGTAATTAATTTTTATATTAATTACTGATAATCGTCAGTTTAGGCCTAATTTCTAGGCCTGCTGAGGTGTAATAACACCTTCCTGGTACAAGACAATATACTGTTTGTGTTTTTCACATGTAACATGTATATCTTCTATACACAACTACAAGTATAACATAACCATATCTCAGGTACAGAGGTAAGGAACATTTCTTATCCTTAAGGCCCCGTCACACTAAGCGACTTACCAGCGATCCCGACACCGATATCAAGGTGTCAGGATCGCTGGTAAGTCGCTATGTGATCGCTGGTGAGCTGTCACACAGACAGCTTCACCAGCGATCTGCACAGCGATGCCGAGCGCCCGGCATCGCTTGCCATCGCTGTAAAAAATAGAATCAAAATAAAAAATATAGTTATTCTCACCTTCCGACGTCCCGTTCAGCCATCCTGCCTCTCTCCACGCTCCGGTCCCAGTAATCCTTTGCACGAATGACCACGAGATGTCACGGTCTCGCGGGAGCGCGAAGTCTCGCGGTCATTCATGCAAATGATTACTGGGACCGGATTGTGGAGAGAGGCAGGATGGCTGAACGGGACGTTGGAAGGTGAGAATAACTATATTTTTTATTTTTTTATTATTTTTTACACCTGATCGCTGGTCTCCCGCCTGTCACACACAGCGATGCGTGCTCGCCAGCGGGAGACCAGCGACCAAAGAAATGTCCAGAGGTTTCTTCCAGCAATCAGCGATACCGGCAGGGGGGGGGGGCGCTCGCTGATCGCAGTCACACATAGCGATCTCGCTGGTGAGATCGCTGTTACGTCACAAAAGTTGTGACTCAGCAGCGATCTCGCTACCGAGATCGCTTAGTGAGACGGGGCCTTTATCCTCTGTTTTCTAAAATAAGAAAATGTTCCTATTTGTCATAGAAAAGGCTTCTTATCAGCGGTATAACATTCAATGACTCAATAATAAGATACTGATGTCATCATTTACTTTAGACTGTTGACCGACTGACCACAGCATTTTCTCTAGACTGTCGATCGACTAACCACAACATTTACACCAGACTGTGAACCAACTGAACACAGAATTTACACTAGACTGTGGACTGATTCACGACAGTATTTATGATAGAATGTGGACCGACTGACAACATGACTTACACTAGACTGTGGACTGATTCACCACAGTATTTATACTAGACTCTGGACCGACTGACATGATTTATACTAGACTGTGAACTGACTGACTGGCCACATTTATAGTACACCTTGGACCGTCTGAGTATAACAATTACACTACAGCGTGGACATTTTAGATGGACAAACCTAAATAAAATGGGAATGGTTGGTGATATCAACTTCCTGTTTGCGGCACATTAGTATATGGGAGGGAAATACTTTTCAAGATGGGAGGTGACCATGGTGGCCATTTTGAAGTTGGCCATTTTGGATTAAATCTCTATTAATGGCCAAGCCAGGTTTCTTTATATAGATGGCCCACCCTGTAGTCTAAGGACTGATTGATCACAGCATTTATGCTAGGTGCGGAATTTCTGAAAACTTTTCTATTAGACCAGAAGACTATAGACTTAATGACTGCAACATTTACATCAGAATGTGGACTTAATGACCTCTTTTAAAGTGGAATGTGGACTGATGGACCAAAACTGTTACACTAATTTATGGACTGACTGACCATATGTCACGCCGCGCTCACCTGGGGGCGGGACCGATGTCCCTACGTCATCTCTTCCGGAGCCGCGGTCACTCCGGGGGTCCCGCCGGGTGCGCATGCGCACCTCTCGTACCTAGGTCCCTGACTCTTTCATGTTATGTCTGCGCTTGCGCGCTTTTCACAGTTCTGTCTCCAGGTCAGTCCTCTCTATGGTACTGGAGGACTTGACCCGGAAGCTCTCGTGATCATGTGCTATATCAGGCTACCTCTTCCTAGGGGAGGTGCCTGATTATTGTTGTGCTTCCTGGCTTGGTCTGCCGTGTCCCTGCCTGGCTGTGTGCTGCATTCGGGTCCCCTGCCTTGCACTCTGTTGTGCCTCTTGGCACACGCTCTGAACCTGCAATGCACTCTGCCTTGTGCTCGGTTGTGCCTCCTGGCACACGCTCTGACCCTGTGCTCTGTCTTGTACTTAGTTGTGCCTCCTGGCACACACTCTGATCCTGTGCTCTGTCTTATATTCAGTTGTGCCCTCTGGCACACACCCTGCTCCTGTACTCTGTTACACCTCCTGGCACACCTGCTGCCTGACTCAGTGCTCTGACGTGCTCCTTGCACGCATCCTGCTTCACTCACACCCGGACGTACGAAGTCTCTGTATACCACGTGTTCCCGTCTCCACTCTTTACACGTTCCTGCAGACACACTCACCCACTCGTGTCTCCTGTGAGCCGGCCGCATGGTGCCAGCAGTCGTGGTACCTCACCCCCTGGGGCTTGCCCCTGACACTCCCTGTATAGGGGGTGGTCTTCACTAGGTCTGCTCGCCCTGGGAGGGTTGGTGCCACGACCCAGAGGGTCCACTCCAGGAGTCGTCACACCATATCATGTGGACTAGATGTGGACTGTCCGACCACATTTCCAGTAAATTGTAGTCTAACTATAACATTTACAGCAGACTAATAGTAGAATAACTGAACACAACAGATGACTGTAGAATGACTGAACATAACATATACAGTAAACTATTGACTGACTGACTACAGTTTTCACACTAAAATGGCCACAGTCATACCTGGGATAAATAATTTTAGCCCTAGTGTGTTATATTTTTCTTTGAGTATAGCATGTAGCTGGAACATATTATCACACCTTTGACTATTTACAGGTGACTGGCGCCCAGTGAGATGATAGAACGTGAAATTTTTACTTGTGGATTTCAAGAAGAGAATAAAAGAAAAATTTCATAACAGGTAATTAATATTTATATTAATTACTGATAATCGTGGGTTTAGACATAAGTTCTAGGCCTGCCGAGGTGTAATAACACCTTCCTGGTACATGAGAATATACTGTTTGTGTTTTTCACATGTATATCTTCTATACACAACTCCAAATATAACATAACCATATCTCAGGTACAGAGGTAAGGATCATTCTTTCTCCTTATCCTCTGTCTTAAATTATAAAATGTTCCTTTTTCTCATAGAGTAGGCTTCTTATCAGAGGTATAACATTCAATGCCTCAATTATAAGATACTGATCTCATCATTTCCAATAGACTGTGGACCGACTAACAACATCAATTACACTAGACTGTGGACCGACTGACCACAGCATTTTCTCTAGACTGTCGATCGACTAACCACAACATTTACACCAGACTGTGAACCAATTGAACACAGAATTTACACTAGACTGTGGACTGATTCACCACAATATTTACACTAGAGTGTGGGACTGACTGACAACATGATGTACACTAGACTGTGGACCGACTGACCAAAGCATTTATTATAGACTGTGAACCGACTGACCACCTCATTTACACTAGACTGTGGACTGACTGACCTCAGCATTTATACTACACTGTGGACCGCGAAAAAAACAAATATATAGTAGACAGTGGACAGACTGACCACATCATTTACACTGCACTTTGGACTAACTGGCCACATTTACAGTAGATCTTGAACTGCCAGACAAAAACTTTTATACTAGTCTGTGGATGAATGGTCAAATCATTTACATTAGTCTGAAGACTGACTAAGGCTAGTTTCACACTAGTGTTTGGCAGAGCTGTGGAGGGCTGCGTAGTTCCTCTGTGAAGCTCCGCCCACTGCCGCACCTCCTTGGATCAGCTCGGCCTACGCCTGCATGCGTCCTGCGTACCTATCTTTAACATTGGGGACACAGTCTGTGCGGATGTATGCGGATACGTCCGCATGCGTCATTTTCACAATGCGTCGACCACAACAAATTGCAACACGTTGCGTTCGACGAGGGTCGCAGCATCTTCAAACGACACATGCGGAGGCATTCGCATACATCCGCATGGTCTGTGCACTCGATCTTAAAGATAGGCCGCATGCAGACGTAGGCGGAGCTGACCGGAGGAGGTACGTCAGTTTGTGGAGCTTCACGGAGGAACTACGAAGCCCTCCGCAGCCCTGCCGAATGTAAATATGAAGCCGGCCTAACCACAGCATTTTCACTAGGTATAGACTGCCTGGCCACATTTCCAGAAGACTTTGAGCTGACTGAGCACAGCATTTGCACATTTGCACTTGTTTAAGGACTTACTGACCATGTCATTTACATTAGATTTGGGCTGCTTGACCACATTTCTAGTAAAATTTGACGTGACTGACTATAACATTTACACTAGTCTAAGAACGGATTGACCACAGCATTTATACTAGGTGTGGAATTTAATTTCACACTAAACTGGCCACAGTCCTTAGACCCGAGATAAGTAATTTTAGCCCTAGTGTGTTATATTTTTCTTTGTGTATAGCATGTAGCAGGAACATATCACACCTTTGACTATTTACAGGTGACTGGCGCCCAGTGAGATGGTGGAAAGTGAAATTTTACTTGTGGATTTCAAGAAGTGAATAAGAAAAATTTCATAACAGGTAATTAATATTTATATTAATTACTGATAATCGTCGGTTTAGGCATAAGTTCTAGGCCTGCTGAGGTGTAATAATACCTTTCTGGTACATGAGAATATACTGTTTGTGTTTTTCACCTGTATATATTCTATACACAACTCCAAGGATAACATAACTATATCTCAGGTATAGAGATAAGGATCATTCCTTCTCCTTATCCTCTGTCTTCTAAAATAAGAAAATGTTCCTATTTATGATAGAATAGGCTTCTTAGCAGAGGTGTAACATTCAATGACTCAATTATAAGATACTGATATCATCATTTACTTTAGACTGTGGAGCGACTGACCACAGCATTTCCACTAGACTGTGGACTGACTAAGAACAACATTTACACCAGACTGTGAACCAACTGAATACAGAATTTACAACAGGCTGTGGACTGATTCACCACAGTATTTACACTAGAGTGTGGACTGACAACATGATGTACACTAGATTGTGTACCTACTGACCAAAACATTTATTCTAGACTATGAACCGACTGATCACATCATTTACACTAGACTGTGGACTGACTGACCTCAGCATTTATACTACACTATGGAACGCCTAAAAAAATAATTTATAATAGACAGTGGATAGACTGACCACATCATTTACACTGCATCTTTGTTATGAATGACCACCACAAAAGAAAACGCGGACGGCACCACTGTTACCGTGTACTTGCTGGTGATGTCTGTCAATCAGTGAACCAACACATGGATTCCGGGTGCTTGACCTCGAAGCAATCACGTCTGAAATCCTTGAAGAAAGCAGGTTGCACTCCACGGGATGAATTATTCAAATTTATTGACACATATATGTTACATGTCAGGGTTGGGAGGGTGACATCTAGAGTGCAAAAGACTGACAACGGCCGTTTCGGGCTGCTCAAGTGCTTCAACGGGTCCCGTTGACCCGTTGAAGCACTTGAGCAGCGTGAAACGGCCGTTGTCAGACTTTTGCACTCTAGATGTCACCCTCCCGACCCTCACATGTAACATATATGTGTCAATAAATTTGAATAATTCATCCCGTGGAGTGCGACCTGTTTTCTTTGTTATGAATGAGTCACCGAGGAGGAAAAATCAGAAAGCAAGCTAAGCTCAGAAAACCGGAGAGGTTGGTAATTAGCGGATTGCAGACCCCTGATCCTATCCACAACAACTAGCAGTAGCCGTGGAGCGTGCCTACGGTGGTCCTAGACACCTCGTCATGGCCGGAGGACTAAATAAGCCTAAAGAAAGAAAGGGAAAATCTAAACTGCCCCAGACCAAACCCCAAAGCAATAGACAGCCCCCAACATGTATTGTCGGTGAAACAAGATGAAAACACAGACACAGGTAGAAAGATAGGCTGAGCAAACGATGGGGCCCTCGCTAACTAGAAAGGACAGGAAAGAAAAGCTGCTGTCTGCAATCACGCAAAAAACCCTGCCAAACAGAATGTCCAACACGTCTGATAGAAAAAGGCCCTGAAGTCGCTAGTCTTCAAATCACTATATCAGCACTCAGGTATATTCTGAAGATAGAGCAAAAGAGATCAACTGATCAGAGACAAAATGGGGATTCAGCCCAGTCCAAGCCAGGGCTGGCTGAATGCAAAACTAAGTAAACCAGACAAAAACTCATATGAACAATAGCAGAGAAAACTTAGCTTTAGGAAGGCAGGAACCAAACTGGAAACCAAAAGCCACAGTCAGGAAAAATCACCAGCAAGAAACTATGGAGTCGGCTGCCTTAAATCCAATCAGAAACTCCTGATGTACAATCACAGTCCTCTTCCTCAGGTGGCCCGTCTCTGCCATTTAGATCAGCTTCATTACCTCCCTTCACCAACAGAGGGAGTCCAGATAGAGAACTCACTACTCCTCTGTCAGCACAGCCAGCTCCATAACCCTCACCAGAAGCCAGAGGCATACCCGAAAATGAGCTCACAATAGTACCCCCCCTTGAGGAGGGGTCACCGAACCCTCATCCACGCCACCGGGCTAATCAGGATGGGCCCGATGAAAAGCATGAATCAATCTATCGGCATAAATATCAGAGGCAGAGACCCAAGAATTGTCCTCCTGGCCATAACCCTTTCACTTGACCAAATACTGGAGTCTCCGTCTAGCCAGACGAGAATCCAGTATTTTCTCTACCTCATATTCCACATTACCTTCAACCAATACAAGGTCAGGAGGTGCAGCCATAGGGACTACTGGCTCAACATATCTCTTCAACAGCGACTTATGAAACACGTTATGGATCTTAGACGTAACAGGAAGAACCAATCGAAAAGAAACCGGATTAAGAATCTCCAAAATCTTGTAAGGTCCAATAAATCTTGGCTTGAACTTTGGAGAAGCCACCTTCATAGAGATATTCTTTGATGACAACCAAACCATATCACCCACTTTAAACCGGGGACCAATGGTACTATGCCGGTTAGAACACCGCTGGGCCTTTTCCTGGGAGAGAGACAACTTATGCACTACTCGGTCCCAAATCTGCTGCATTCTCTCTACCACAGTGTCAACACCTGGGCAGACTGAAGATTCCACTTGCCCTTAAGAAAAGTGAGGATGAAACCCAAAGTTACAGAAAAAGGGCGACATCAAGGTGGCAGAACTAGCTCTATTATTTAAAGCAAATTCGGCCAAGGGCAAAAATGAAACCCAATCATCCTGATCAGCGGAAATAAAAATCTCAAATACGACTCCAAGGTCTGGTTTGTTCTCTCCGTCTGCCCATTGGTCTGAGGGTGAAACGCAGAGGAGAAGGACAACTGAATTCCCAGCTTGGAACAAAAGGCTTTCCAGAATCTGGAAACAAACTGAACTCCTCTGTCCGATACAATGTTCTCAGGAATCCCATGCAACTGAACCACCTGTTGTATAAGCAAGGGTACCAACTCTGAGGAAGATGGCAACTTTGGGAGTGGTTCAAGATGGACCATCTTAGAGAATCTATCACAAATCACCCAGATAACAGTCATTCTCTGAGAGACAGGAAGATCAGAAATAAAATCCATTGAAATATGGGTCCATGGCCTCTTAGGCACCGGCAAGGGCATCAACAACCCACTAGAGCGAGAACAGGGTTTAGACCGGGAACAAGTCCCACAGGACTGCACAAAATTCCTGACATCACAAGATAAGGCGGGCCACCAAAAAGACCGACTCACCAAATCTCTGGTACCAAAAATACCTGGATGACCAGCCAATGCGGAGCAATGAGCTTCAGACATCACTCTCTTCCTCCACTGGTCAGGAACATACAATTTTCCCAAAGGACAACACTCAGGTTTGTCCTCCTGGAATTCTTCCAGAGCAAGTCTCAAATCGGGCGAGATGGCAGAAAGAACTACCCCCTCACCTAGGATGGTAGTAGGCTTGGTCACAATAGGAGAATCAGCAAAGAAACTCCTAGAAAGGGCGTCTGCCTTAACATTCTTAGTGCATGGAAGAAAGGAGACCACAAAATCAAAGCGCATAAAAAACAAGGCCCACCTAGCCTGTCTAGGATTCAATCGTTTGGCCGACTCAAGGTAAATCAAATTCTTGTGGTAGGTGAGGACCACAATTTGATGTCTAGCTCCCTCCAACCAATGTCTCCACTCCTCAAATGCCCATTTCATGGCTAACAATTCCCGATTCCCCACATCATAGTTGCGTTCAGATGGGGAGAACTTTCAGGAAAAGAAGGCACAGGAATTCATTTTAGACGTCACTGGATCTTTTTGGGACAAAACAGCTCCTGCACCAGTCTCTGAAGCGTCTACCTCCACCTGAAAAGGAAGTGAGACATCAGGTTGCCGCAAAACTGGAGCAGAAGTGAACCTCTGCTTCAGCTCCTGAAAGGCCGAAACAGCCTCTGAAGACCAATTAAGCACATCAGGACCCTTCTTAGTTAAATCAGTCAGTGGTTTAGCGATACCAGAAAAATTAGCTATAAATTTACGATAAAAATTAGCAAAACCCAAAAAGTTTTGGAGAGCCTTCAAAGAAGTGGGTTGAACCCAATCATAAATGGCCTGTACCTTGGCCGGGTCCATTTCAATAGTTGACGGAGACAAAATAAATCCCAAAAATGAAATCCTCTGTACACCAAAAAGGCACTTCGATCCCTTAACATACAAGGAATTCTCCCTCAAAATCCGGAACACTGTCCGAACATGTTCCACATGAGAATCCCAATCCCTGGAAAAGATCAAAATATCATCCAGATAGATGATCAAAAACTTATCCACAAAGTCCTGGAAAATATCATTCATGAAGGATTGGAAGACAGAAGGGGCATTACTGAGCCCAAAAGGCATCACCAGGTACTCAAAATGTCCCTCCGGAGTATTAAACGCCGTCTTCCATTCATCCCCATGCTTGATGCGAATAAGATTATACGCCGCCCTGAGGTCAAGCTTAGTAAACCAGCAAGCACCTTTAACTCTGGAGAATAAATCAGATATCGGGGGTAACGGATACTGAAATGTAACCGTAATTTTGTTGAGGGAATGATAGTCAATACAAGGCCTTAATGAACCATCCTTCTTGGCCACAAAAAAAAACACAGCACTTAAGGGTGAAGAGGATGGTCTAATATGACCCTTCTCCAACGACTCCTTAATATAAGATGGCATAGCCTTGTGTTCGGGTACAGATAAATTGAAAAGTCGACCCTTGTGAAATTTACACCCAGGTCTCAACTCAATTGCACAGTCATACCTCCTATGAGGAGGCAAAGACGAAGACTTACTCTTACTAAATACATCATAAAAATCAGCCAAATATACATCATGCGACTGAGGACAGGTGGAGAAAACAGGAGTGTCACCAAGAGCACACTGACAACCCCAACTCACCACTGACACAGACTTCCAATCCAAAACAGGATTATAGATTTGCAACCAGGGAAAACCCAGAACAATGGTATCATGTAAATTATGCTACACCAAAAATCTGCAATTTTCTTGGTGGTCTGGGGCGACCCGCATTATCACCTGGGTCCAAAACTGTGGTTTATTATTCGCCAAAGGAGTAGCATCAATACCTCTCAAAAGAATAGGCGACCGCAGAGGTGTCATAGGAAAACCACAACGTTTAGCAAAATCCAAGTCCATTAGATTCAAGGCCGCTCCTGAATCCACAAAAGCCTTCGCAGAAAATGTGGATAAGGAGCAGATCAGAGTAATTGCCAAAAGAAACTTAGGTTGTACACCACCCACAGCAAATGTGTGTGCAAAACGCTTCTTTCATTTAGGACAGACAGAAATAACATGAGAGGCATCTCCACAGAAAAAACACAGCTTATTACGCCTTCTAAACTCCTGACGTTGCGCCCTAGACAAAAATCCATCACATTGCATAGGTTCAGACATTTGTTAAAAATGTGGCAGCGCCTCCCGTGTAGTCTTGCGTTCACGCAAACGCCGATCAACTTGAATGGCTAATGACATAGAATTGTCAAGACAAGAGATAACAGGAAATCCTACCAATTGTATCTTTTAAAGTCTCAGACAAACCCTTCCGAAAGAGAGCTGCCAATGCACTATCATTCCATGTAGTAAAGACCGCCCACTTTTGGAATTTCTGACAGTATAACTCTGCAGGATCCTGACCCTGGTTCAATGCCAATAGGGCTCTCTCAGCTTGATCAATAGCATTAGGTTCATCATATAACAACCCCAAGGCTTAAAAAAATGCATCCACATTAGTCAAAACAAGATCTTCAGGTGTCAAAGAAAATGCCAAATCCTGGGGATCGCCGTTCAGCAAGGAGATGACAATTTTAACCTGCTGCGCAGAGCTCCCCGATGTTTTAGGCTTCAAGGCAAGAAATAATTTACAATTATTCTTCAGATTCAAAAATTTAGACCGATCCCCAGAAAACACATCAGGAGCAGGGATCCTTGGTTCAACTGCATGTGAATGAGTGAGATAGGCGGAAATTCCCGATCAGACAATTGCTTAATCTCCATCAAGGAGAAAAAAAAAAGAATCCTACGGCCCCAGAGAAAAAGAGGAGAAAATATACATATAAAAAAAAATTCTGATACTTTTTTTTTTTACAATTCTCTCCTGCTTTTGAGTACCCTAGAATCTGTGGTATGGCTGGTGATTCTGTTATGAATGAGTCACCGAGGAGGAAAAAACAAAAAGCAAGCTAAGCCCAGAAAACCAGAGAGGTTGGTAACTAGCGGATTGCAGACCTCTGATCCTATCCACAACATCTAGCAGTAGCCGTGGAGCTTGCCTACAGTGGTCCTAGATGCCTCGTCACAGCCGGAGAACTAAATAAGCCTAAAGAAAGAAAGGGAAAATCTAAACTGCCCCAGACCACACCCCAAAGCAATAGACAGCCCCCAACATGTATTGTCGGTGAAACAAGATGAAAACACAGACACAGGTAGAAAGATAGGCTGAGCAAACGATGGGGCCCTCGCTAACTAGAAAGGACAGGAAAGAAAAGCTGCGGTCTGCAATCACGCAAAAAACCCTGCCAAAAAGATTGTCCAACACGTCTGATAGAAAAAGGCCCTGAAGTCGCTAGACTTCAAATCACTATATCAGCACTCAGGTATATTCTGAAGACAGAGCAAAAGAGATCAACTGATCAGAGACAAAATGGGGATTCAGCCCAGTCCCAGCCAGGGCTGGCTGAACACAAAACTAAGTAAACCAGACAAAAACTCATATGAACAATAGCAGAGAAAACTTAGCTTTAGGAAGGCAGGAACCAAACTGGAAACCAGGAGCCACAGTCAGGAAAAATCACCAGCAAGAAACTAGGGAGTCGGCTGCCTTAAATCCAATCAGAAACTCCTGATGTTCAATCGCAGTCCTCTTCCTCAGGTGGCCGGTCTCTGCCATTTAGATCAGCTTCATTACCTCCCTTCATCAACAGAGGGAGTCCAGATAGAGAACTCACTACTCCTCTGTCAGCACAGCCAGCTCCATAACCCTTACCAGAAGCCAAAGGAAAACCCGAAAATGAGCTCACAACAGTACCCCCCCAGAGGAGGGGTCACCGAACCCTCATCCACGCCACTGGGCTGATCAGCATGGGCCCGATGAAAAGCACGAACCAATCTATCGGCATGAATATCAGAGGCAGAGACCCAAGAATTGTCCTCTTTGCCAAATCCCTTCCACTTGACCAAATACTGGAGTCTCCGTCTAGCCAGACGAGAATCCAGTATTTTCTCTACCTCATATTCCACATTACCTTCAACCAATACAGGGTCAGGAGGTGCAGCCATAGGAACTACTGGCTCAACATATCTCTTCAACAGCGACTTATGAAACACGTTATGGATCTTAAACGTAACAGGAAGAGCCAATCAAAAAGAAACCGGATTAAGAATCTCCAAAATCTTGTAAGGTCCAATAAATCTTGGCTTGAACTTTGGAGAAGCCACCTTCATAGAGATATTCTTTGATGACAACCAAACCATATCACCCACTTTAAACCGGGGACCAATGGTCCTATGCCGGTTAGAACACCGCTGGGCCTTTTCCTGGGAGAGAGACAACTTATCCACTACTTGTTCCCAAATCTACAGCATTCTCTCTACCACAGTGTCAACACCTGGGCAGACTGAAGATTCCACTTGCCCTTAAGAAAAGCGAGGATGAAACCCAAAGTTACAGAAAAAGGGCGACATCAAGGTGGCAGAACTAGCTCTATTATTTAAAGCGAATTCGGCCAAGGGCAAAAATGAAACCCAATCATCCTGATCAGCAGATATAAAACATCTCAAATAGGTCTCCAAAGTCTGGTTTGTTCTCTCCGTCTGCCCATTGGTCTGAGGGTGAAACGCAGAGGAGAGGGACAACTGAATTCCCAGCTTAGAACAAAAGGCTTTCCAGAATCTGGAAACAAACTGAACTCCTCTGTCCGATACAATGTTCTCAGGAATCCCATGCAACTGAACCACCTGTTGTATAAGCAAGGGTACCAACTTTGAGGAAGATGGCAACTTTTGGAAGTGGTACAAGATGGACCATCTTAGAGAATCTATCACAAATCACCCAGATAACAGTCATTCTCTGAGAGACAGGAAGATCAGAAATAAAATCCATTGAAATATGGGTCCATGGCCTCTTAGGCACCGGCAAGGGCATCAAAAACCCATTAGAGCGAGAACAGGGTTTAGATCGGGAACAAGTCCCACAGGACTGCACAAAATTCCTGACATCACGAGATAAGGCGGGCCACCAAAAAGACCGACTCACCAAATCTCTGGTACCAAAAATACCTGGATGACCAGCCAATGCGGAGCAATGAACTTCAGACATCACTCTCTTCCTCCACTGGTCAGGAGCATAAAATTTTCCCATAGGACAACGCTCAGGTTTGTCCTCCTGGAATTCTTCCAGAGCACGTCTCAAATTGGGCGAGATGGCAGAAAGAACTACCCCCTCACCTAGGATGGCAGTAGGCTTGGTCACAATAGGAGAATCAGCAAAGAAACTCCTAGAAAGGGTGTCTGCCTTAACATTCTTAGTGCCTGGAAGAAAAGAGACCACAAAATCAAAACGCGTAAAAAACAAGGCCCACCTAGCCTGTATAGGATTCAAGCGTTTGGCCGACTCAAGGTAAATCAAATTCTTGTGGTCAGTGAGGACCACAACTTGATGTCTAGCTCCCTCCAACCAATGTCTCCACTCCTCAAATGCCCATTTCATGGCTAACAATTCCCGATTCCCCACATCATAGTTGCATTCAGATGGGGAGAACTTTCGGGAAAAGAAGGCACAGGAATTCATTTTAGATGTCACCGGATCTTTTTGGGACAAAACAGCTCCTGCACCAATCTCTGAAGCGTCTACCTCCACCTGAAAAGGAAGTGAGACATCAGGTTGCCGCAAAACTAAAGCAGAAGTGAATCTCTGCTTCAGCTCCTGAAAGGCCTAAACAGCCTCTGAAGACCAATTCAGCACATCAGCTCCCTTCTTTGTTAAATCAGTCAGTGGTTTAGCAATACCAGAAAAATTAGTTATATATTTCCGATAAAAATGAGCAAAACCCAAAAACTTCTGGAGAGCCTTCAAAGAAGTGGGTTGAACCCAATCATAAATGGCCTGTACCTTGGCCGGGTCCATTTCAATAGTTGATGGAGACAAAATAAATCCCAAAAATGAAATCCTCTGTACACCAAAAAGGCACTTCGATCCCTTAACACACAAGGAATTCTCCCTCAAAATCCGGAACACAGTCCGAACATGTTCCACATGAGAATCCCAATCCCTGGAAAAGATCAAAATATCATCCAGATAGATGATCAAAAACTTATCCACAAAGTCCTGGAAAATATCATTCATGAAGGATTGGAAGACAGAAGGGGCATTATTGAGCCCAAAAGGCATCACCAGGTACTCAAAATGTCCCTCCGGAGTATTAAACGCCGTCTTCCATTCATCCCCATGCTTGATGCGAATATGATTATACGCCCCCCTGAGGTCAAGCTTAGTAAACCAGCAAGCACCTTTAACTCTGGAGAATAACTCAGAAATCAGGGGTAACGGATACTGAAATTTAACCGTAATTTGGTTGAGGGAACGATAGTCAATACAAGGCCTTAATGAACCATCCTTCTTGGCCACGAAAAAAACCACAGCACCTAAGGGCGAAGAGGATGATCTAATATGACCCTTCTAAAACGACTCCTTAATATAAGATTGCATAGCCTCATGTTCGGGTACAGAAAAATTGAAAAGTCGACCCTTGGGGAATTTACACCCAGGTCTCAACTCAATTGCACAGTCATAACTCCTATGAGGAGGCAAAGATGCAGACTTGCTCTCACTAAATACATCATAAAAATCAGCCAAATAGTCAGGAACATCATGCGACTGGGGAGAGGTGGAGAAAACAGGAGTGTCACCAAGAGCACACCGACAACCCCAACTCACCACTGACACAGACTTCAAATCCAAAACAGGATTATGGATTTGCAACCAGGGAAAACCCAGAACAATTGTATCATGTAAATTATGCAACACCAAAAATCTGCAATTTTCTTGGTGATCTGGGGCGACCCGCATTATCACCTGGGTACAAAACTGAGGTTTATTCTTCGCCAAAGGAGTAGCATCAATACCCCTCAAAGGAATAGGCGTCCGCAGAGGTGTCATAGGAAAACCACAACGTTTAGCAAAATCCAAGTCCATTAGATTCAAGGCCGCTCCTGAATCCACAAAATCCTTCACGGAAAATGTGGATAAGGAGCAGATCAGAGTAATTGCCGAAAGGAACTTAGGTTGTACACCACCCACAGCAAATGTGTGTGCAAAACGTTTCTCTCATTTAGGACAGACAGAAATAACATGAGAGGCATCTCCACAGAAAAAACACTGCTTATTACACCTTCTAAACTCCTGACGTTGCGCCCTAGACAAAAATCCATCACATTGCATAGGTTCAGACATTTGTTCAAAATGTGGCAGCGCCTCCCATGTAGTCTTGCGTTCACGTAAACGTCGATCAATTTGAATGGCTAATGACATAGAATCGTCAAGACCAGAGGGAACAGGAAATCCTACCATAGTATCTTTTAAAGCCTCAGACAAACTCTTCCGAAAGAGATCTGCCAATGCACTATCATTCCATATAGTAAAGGCCGCCCACTTTTGGAATTTCTGACAGTATAACTCTGCAGGATCCAGACCCTGGTTCCATGCCAATAGGGCTCTCTCAGCTTGATCAATAGCATTAGGTTCATCATATAACAACCCCAAGGCTTAAAAAAATGCATCCACATTAGTCAAAGCAGGATCTTCAGATGTCAAAGAAAACGCCAAATCCTGGGCATCGCCGCGCAGCAAGGAGATGACAATTTTAGCCTGCTGCGCAGAGCTCCCCGATGAGTTAGGCTTCAAGGCAAGAAATAATTTACAATTATTTTTAAGATTCAAAAATTTAGACCGATCCCCAGAAAACACATCAGGAGCAGGGATCCTTGGTTCAACAGCATGTGAATGAGTGAGATAGGCGGAAATTCCCTGCACTTCAGCAGCGAGCTGCTCCACATGATCAGACAATTGCTTAATCTCCATCAAGGAGAAAAAAAAGAATCCTCCTACGGCCCCAGAGAAAAACAGGAGAAAATATACATATAAAAAAAAATTCTGACCCTTTTTTTTTTTTTTTTACAATTCTCTCCTGCTTTTGGGTACCCTAGAATCTGCGGTATGGCTGGTGATTCTGCTATGAATCAGTCACCGAGGAGGAAAAAACAAAAAGCAAGCTAAGCCCAGAAAACCGGAGAGGTTGGTAACTAGCGGATTGCAGACCCTGATCCTATCCACAACAACTAGCAGTAGCTGTGGAGTGTGCCTACGGTGGTCCTAGACGCCTCGTCATGGCCGTAGAACTAAATAAGCCTAAAGAAAGAAAGGGAAAATCTAAACTGCCCCAGAGCAGACCCCAAAGCGATAGACAGCCTGCAACATGTATTGTCAGTGAAACAAGATGAAAACACAGACACAGGTAGAAAGATAGGCTGAGCAAACGATGGGGCCCTTGCTAACTAGAAAGGACAGGAAAGAAAAGCTGCTGTCTGCAATCACGCAAAAAACCCTGCCAAAAAGAATGTCCAACACGTCTGATAGAAAAAGGCCCTGAAGTCGCTAGACTTCAAATCACTATATCAGCACTCAGTTATATTCTGAAGACAGAGCAAAAGAGATCAACTGATCAGAGACAAAATGGGGATTCAGCCCAGTCCCAGCCAGGGCTGGCTGAACACAAAAACTAAGTAAACCAGACAAAAACTCATATGAACAATAGCAGAGAAAACTTAGCTTTAGGAAGGCAGGAACCAAACTGGAAACCAGGAGCCACAGTCAGGAAAAATCACCAGCAAGAAACTAGGGAAACTAGGGAGTCGGCTGCTTTAAATCCAATCAGAAACTCCTGATGTCCAATCGCAGTCCTCTTCCTCAGGTGGCCGGTCTCTGCCATTTAGATCAGCTTCATTACCTCCCTTCACCAACAGAGGGAGTCCAGATAGAGAACTCACTACTCCTCTGTCAGCACAGCCAGCTCCATAACCCTCACCAGAAGCCAGAGACAAACCCGAAAATGAGCTCACAACAATCTTGGACTGACGGCCACATTTACATTAGACCTTGAACTGACAGACCAAAACTTTTATACTAATCTAGGGATTAATTATCAAAGCATTTACATTAGCCTGAAGACTGACTAAGGCTAATTTCACAATAGCATTTGGCAGAGTTGCGGAGGGCTGTGTAGTTCCTCAGTGAAGCTTCGCCTGCTGCCGCACCTCTTCCCGTCAGCCCCGCCTACATCTGCATGCGGACTACGTACCCATCTACCACTGGGTACTCAGGCCATGCGAATGCGTTTGAATGCATGTTTTTGGCGATGCGTCGATCACAACAAATTACATGATGCATTTGCCGCGGGTCGCCGCATCGTCATAACGATGCATGCAGAGGTATCCGCATACATCCGCACTGCCTACATACCCAATGTTAAAGATATGTATGCAGACCACATCCAGACGTAGGCGCTGCTGCCCGAAGGAGGTGCGGCAGTGGGTGGAGCTTCACGGAGGAACTAAGCAGCACTCTGCAGCTCTGCCGAATGCAAATGTGAAGCCGGTCTAACCACAGCATTTACACTAGGTATAGATAGACTGGCCACATTTCCAGAAGACTTTGGGCTGACTGAGCACAGCATTTGCACATTTGAATTTTTTTAAGGAATTATTGAGCATGTCATTAACATTAGATTTGGACTGCTTGACCACATTTCTAGTAAAGTTTGAACTTTACACTAGTCTAAGGACTGACTGACAACACAGCATTCATGCTAGGTGTGAAATTTCTGACATTTCTAGTAGACCAGAAGACTATAGACTGAATGACCACAACATTAACAGTAGAATGTGGACTGACTGACCATTTTAGAAAGGACTGTGGACTGGCGAGCATAAGCTTTTACACTAAGTTATGGACTGACCTTAGCATTTACAGTAGGTGTGGACTGCCTGACCACATTTCCAATAAACTGAAGTCAAATTATAACATTTACAGAAGACTATAGAATGACTGAACATAACATATACAGCAAACTACCAAATGACTGACTACAGTTTTCACACTAAACTGGCCACAGTCCTTAGACCTGATATAAGTAATTTTACCCTTAGTGTGTTATATTTTTCTATGTGTATAGCATGCAGCAGGAACATATTATCACACCTTTGACTATTTACAGGTGACAGACGCCCAGAGAGATGGCAGAATAAGAAATATTACTTGTGGATTTCAAGAAGAGAATAAGAAAAATCTCATCACAGGTAATTAATATTTATATTAATTACTGATAATAGTCTGTTTAGGCCTAATTTCTAGGCCTGCTGAGGTGTAATAACACCTTCCTGATACATGAGAATATACTGTTTGTGTATAACATAGCCACATCTCAGGTACAGAGGTAAGGAACATTTCTTATCCTTATCCTCTGTCTTCTAAAATAAGAAAATGTTCCTATTTGTCATAGAAAAGGCTTCTTATCAGCGGTATAACATTCAATGCCTCAATTATAAGATACTGAAATCATCATTTACTTTAGACTGTTGACCGACTGACCACAGCATTTTCTCTAGACTGTGGACGGACTAACCACAACATTTACACCAGACTGTAAACCAACTGAACACGGAATTTACACTAGACTGTGGACTGATTCACGACAGTATTTATACTAGACTATGGACCGACTGACAACATGACTTACACTAGACTGTGGACTGATTCACGACAGTATTTATACTAGACTATGGACCGACTGACAACATGACTTACACTAGACTGTGGACTGATTCACGACAGCATTTATACTAGACTATGGACCGACTGACTGGCCACATTTATAGCACACCTTGGAACGACTGAGTATAACAATTACACTACAGCGTGGACATTTTATTTGGATAAACCTAAACAAAATGGGAATGGTTGGTGATAGCAACTTCCTGCTAGTGGCACATTAGTATATGGGAGGGAAATACTTTTCAAGATGGGAGGTGACTATGGTGGCCATTTTGAAGTTGGCCATTTTGGATTAAAGCTCTATTAATGGCCCAGCCAGGTGTCTTTATATAAATGGCCCACCCTGTAGTCTAAGGATTGATTGATCACAGCATTTATGCTAGGTGCAGAATTTCTGAAAACTTTTCTATTAGACCAGAAGACTATAGACTTAATGACCGCAACATTTACATCAGAATGTGGACTTAATGACCTCTTTTAAAGTGGAATGTGGACTGATGGACCAAAGCTGTTACACTAATTTATGGACTGACTGACCATATCATGTGCACTAGATGTGGACTGTCCGACCACATTTCCAGTAAATTGTAGTCTAACTATAACATTTACAGTAGACTAATAGTAGAATAACTGAACATAACAGATGACTGTAGAATGACTGAACATAACATATACAGTAAACTATTGAATGACTGACCACAGTTTTCACACTAAACTGGCCACAGTCATATCTGGGATAAATATTTTTAGCCCTAGTGTTTTATATTTTTCCTTGTGTATAGCATGTAGCAGGAACATATTATCACACCTTTGACTATTTACAGGTGACTGGCGCCCAGTGAGATGATGGAACGTGAAATTTTTACTTGTGGATTTCAAGAAGAGAATAAGAAAAATTTCATAACAGGTAATTAATATTTATATTAATTACTGATAATCATGGGTTTAGACATAAGTTCTAGGCCTGCCGAGGTGTAATAACACCTTCCTGGTACATGAGAATATACTGTTTGTGTTTTTCACATGTATATCTTCTATACACAACTCCAAGTATAACATAACTATATCTCAGGTACAGCGGTAAGGAACATTTCTTATCCTTATCCTCTGTCTTCTAAAATAAGAAAATGTTCCTATTTATCATAGAATAGGCTTCTTATCAGAGGTAGAACATTCAATGACTCAATTATAAGATACTGATATCATCATTTACTTTAGACTGTGGACTGACTAAGAACAACATTTACACCAGACTGTGAACCAATTGAACACAGAATTTACACTAGACTGTGGACTGATTCACCACAGTATTTACACTAGAGTGTGGGACTGACTGACAACATGATGTACACTAGACTGTGGACCGACTGACCAAAGCATTTATTATAGACTATGAACTGACTGATCACATCATTTACACTAGACTGTGGACTGACTGACCTCAGCATTTACACTACACTGTGGAACGCCTAAAAAAATAAGTTATAATAGACAGTGGATAGACTGACCACATCATTTACACTGCATCTTGGACTGACGGCCACATTTACAGTAGACCTTGAACTGACAGACCAAAACTTTTATACTAGTGTATGGATTAATGATTAAAGCATTTACATTAGCCTGAAGACTGACTAAGGCTAGTTTCACAATAGCGTTCGGCAGAGCTGCGGAGGGCTGCGTAGTTTCTCAGTGAAGCTCCGCCCTCTGCTGCACCTCTTCCCGTCAGCTCCGCCTACATCTGCATGTGGACTACGTGCCTATCTTTAACACTGGGTACGCAGGCCGTGCGGATGTATGCGTATGCATTTGAATGCGTGATTTTAACGATGCGTCGATCGCAACAAATTACAACATGTTGCGCTCGCCGCGGTTCGCCGCATCGTCACAACGATGCATGCAGAGGTATCCTCATACATCCGCACTGCCTACATACCCAATGTTAAAGATAGGTACGCAGACCACATCCAGACGTAGGCGGTGCAAACCGAAGAGATGTGGCAGTGGGTGGAGCTTCACGGAGGAACTAAGCAGCCCTCTGCAGCTCTGCCGAGCGCAAATGTGAAGCCGGTCTAACCACAGCATTTACACTAGGTATAGATGGACTGGCCACATTTCCAGAAGACTTTGGGCTGACTGAGCACAGCATTTGCACATTTGAATTTGTTTAAGGAATTATTGAGCATGTCAATAACATTAGATTTGGACTGCTTGACCACATTTCTAGTAAAGTTTGAGCTGACTGACTATAACATTTACACTAGTCTAAGTACTGACTGACCACAGCATTCATGCTAGATGTGGAATTTCTGACATTTCTAGTAGACCAGAAGACTATAGACTGAATGACCACAACATTAACAGTAGAATGTGGACTGACTGACCATTTTAGAAAGGACTGTGGACTGGCGAGCATAAGCTTTTACACTAATTTATGGATTGACCATAGCATTTACACTAGGTGTGGACTGCCTGACCACATTTCTAGTATCTGAAGTCAAACTATAACATTTACAGAAGACTGTAGAATGACTGAACATAACATATGCAACAAACTATTGAATGACTGACTACATTTTTCACACTAAACTGGCCACAGTCCTTAGACCTGAGATAAGTAAGTTTAGCCCTAGTGTGTTATATTTTTCTTTGTGTATAGCATGTAGCATGAACATATTATCACACCTTTGACTATTTACAGGTGACTGACGCCCAGTGAGATGGCGGAATGTGAAATTTTACTTGTGAATTTCAAGAAGAGAATAAGAAAAATCTCATAACAGGTAATTAATATTTTTTTTAATTACTGATAATCGTCAGTTTAGGCCTAAGTTCTAGGCCTGCCGAGTAGTGATGAGTGAGTATACTCGTTGGTCGGGTTTTCCCGAGCATGCTCGGGTGTCCTCTGAGTATTTTGGCGTGCTCAAAGATTTAGTTTGTGTCGATGCACAGCATGATTTGTGGCTGCTGGACAGGCAGAATACATGTGAGGAATGTCTGTATGCTAGGGAATCTTCAAATGAATTTCAGACTGTCTATTAGCCAGAAATCATGCAGCTACTTAGACAAAACCTAAATCTCCGGGCACGCCAAAATACTCGGGGGTCATCCGAGCATGCTCGGGAAAACCCAAGCAACGAGTAAACTCGCTTTTCACTACTGCCGAGGTATAACAACATCTTCCTGGTACATGAAAATATACAGTTTGTGTTTTTCACATATATATCTTCTATACACAACTCCTAGTATAACATAACCATATTTAAAGCCCCCGTTACACACAACAATCTCGCTAGCAAGATCACTGCTGAGTCACAAGTTTTGTGATGCAACAGCGATCTTACCAGCGAGATCGCTGTGTGTGACACCTATCAGCTACCGGCCCCTCTGCCGGGTATCGCTGATCGTTGTGGAAAGCCCTGGACATATTTTTGATCGTTGGTCTCCCGCTGGCCAGCACGCATCGCTGAGTTTGACAGGGACAGCGATGAACGACCTCAAAACTACAGGTCTGAGAGACAGGGTCCCAACGACCATCATATCGTTCGCTGTCGTTGCCTCGTCGTTGTTGAGATCTGACTGTTTGACATCTCACCAGCAACCTCGTAGCGATGCAAAAGCGATCCCTACCAGGTCACATCATTGTCGGGATCACTGGTGCGTCGCCAAGTGTGACAGTACCCTAAGGATTGACTGAGCACAGCATTTTTGCTCGGTGTGGAACTACTGACCACATTTCCAGTAGACCAGAAGACTGTGTACTGAATGACCACAACATTTACACTAGATTATGGGCTGACTGACCACAGCATAGACTGTGGACTGATTGGCAAAATTTGTAAATAGACTGTATACTGATTGGCAAAATTTACAGTAGCCATGGAGTGACAGATGAAAATTTTTACACTAGTCTGTGGATGAATGATCAAAGCATTTCCATTAGTCTGAAGCCGGCCTAACCACAGCATTTACACTAGGTATAGATGGACTGGCCACATTTCCAGAAGACTTTGGGCTGCCTGAGCACAGCATTTGCACATTTGCACTTGTTTAAGGGACATACTGACCATGCCATTTACATTAGATTTGGACTGCTTGACCACAATTTGAGCTGACTGACTATAACATTTACACTAGTCTAAGTACTGACTGACCACAGCATTCATGCTAGATGTGGAATTTCTGACATTTCTAGTAGACCAGAAGTCTATAGACTGAATGACCACATTAACAGTAGAATGTGGACTGACTGAGCATTTTAGAAAGAACTGTGTACTGGAGAGCATAAGCTTTTACACTAATTTATGGACTGACCATAGCATTTACAGTAGGTGTGGACTGCCTGACCACATTTCCAATAAACTGAAGTCAAATTATAACATTTACAGAAGACTATAGAATGACTGAACATAACATATACAGCAAACTACCAAATGACTGACTACAGTTTTCACACTAAACTCGCCACAGTCCTTAGACCTGATATAAGTAATTTTAGCCTTAGTGTGCTATATTTTTCTTTGTGTATAGCATGCAGCAGGAACATATTATCACACCTTTGATTATTTACAGGTGTCTGACTCCCAGTGAGATAGCAGAATAAGAAATATTACTTGTGGATTTCAAGAAAAGAATAAGAAAAATCTCATCACAGGTAATTAATTTTTATAATAATTACTGATAATCGTCTGTTTAGGCCTAATTTCTAGGCCTGCTGAGGTGTAATAACACCTTCCTGTTACAAGACAATATACTGTTTGAGTTTTTCACATGTATATCTTCTATACACAACTCCAAGTATAACATAACCATATCTCAGGTACAGAGGTAAGGAACATTTCTTATCCTTATGCCTCAATTATAAGATACTGATATCATCATTTACTTTAGACTGTTGACCGACTGACCACAGCATTTTCTCTAGACTGTCGATCGACTAACCACAACATTTACACCAGACTGTGAACCAACTGAACACAGAATTTACACTAGACTGTGGACTGATTCACGACAGTATTTATACTAGAATGTGGACCGACTGACAACATGACTTATACTAGACTGTGGACTGATTGACTACAGCATTTATACTAGACTATGGACCGACTGACATGATTTATAATAGACTGAGAACTGACTGACTGGCCACATTTATAGTACACCTTGGACCGAATGAGTATAACAATTACACTACAGCGTGGACATTTTATATGGATAAACCTAAATAAAATGGGAATTGTTGGTGATATCAACTTCCTGTTTGTGGCACATTAGTATATGGGAGGGAAATACTTTTCAAGATGGGAGGTGACTATGGTGGCCATTTTGAAGTTGGCCATTTTGGATTAAATCTCTATTAATGGCCCAGCCAGGTGTCTTTATATAAATGGCCCACCCTGTAGTCTAAGGACTGATTGATCACAGCATTTATGCTAGGTGCGGAATTTCTGAAAACTTTTTTATTAGACCAGAAGACTATAGACTTAATGACCGCAACATTTACATCAGAATGTGGACTTAATGACCTCTTTTAAAGTGGAATGTGGACTGATGGACCAAAACTGTTACACTAATTTATGGACTGACTGACCATATCATGTGCACTAGATGTGGACTGTCCGACCACATTTCCAGTAAATTGTAGTCTAACTATAACATTTACAGTAGACTAATAGTAGAATAACTGAACACAACAGATGACTGTAGAGTGACTGAACATAAAATATACAGTAAACTATTGAATGACTGACCACAGTTTTCACACTAAACTGGCCACTGTCCTTAGACACGAGATAAATAATTTTAGCCCTAGTGTTTTATATTTTTCTTTGTGTATAGCATGTAGCAGGAACATATTATCACACCTTTGACTATTTACAGGTGACTGGCGCCCAGTGAGATGGTGGAACGTGAAATTTTACTTGTGGATTTCAAGAAGCGAATAAGAAAAATTTCATAACAGGTAATTAATATTTATATTAATTACTGATAATCGTGGGTTTAGACATAATTTCTAGGCCTGCCGAGGTGTAATAACACCTTCCTGGTACATGAGAATATACTGTTTGTGTTTTTCACATGTATATCTTCTGTACACAACTCCAAGGATAACATAATTATATCTCAGGTACAGAGGTAAGGATCTTTCCTTCTCCTTATCCTCTGCCTTAAATAATAAAATGTTACTTTTTCTCATAGAATAGGCTTCTTATCAGCAGTATAACATTCAATGCCTCAATTATAATATACTGATCTCATCATTTCCACTAGACTGTGGACCGACTGACCACAGCATTTTCTCTAGACTGTCGATCGACTAACCACAACATTTACACCAGACTGTGAACCAATTGAACACAGAATTTACACTAGACTGTGGACTGATTCACGACAGTATTTATACTAGAGTGTGGGACTGACTGACAACATGATGTACACTAGACTGTGGACCGACTGACCACAGCATTTTCTCTAGACTGTCGATCGACTAACCACAACATTTACACCAGACTGTGAACCAATTGAACACAGAATTTACACTAGACTGTGGACTGATTCACCACAGTATTTATACTAGAGTGTGGGACTGACTGACAACATGATGTACACTAGACTGTGGACCGACTGACCAAAGCATTTATTATAGACTGTGAACCGACTGACCACATCATTTACACTAGACTGTGGACTGACTGACCTCAGCATTTATACTACACTGTGGACCGCCCAAAAATTTTTTTTTATAATAGACAGTGGACAGACTGACCACATCATTTACACTGCACTTTGGACTTACTGGCCACATTTACAGTAGATTTGGAACTGACAGACCAAAACTTTTAAGCTGTGTGCCCATGATGCGATTTTTAAGCGTTTTTGCCGCGATTTTTGGCGCGAAAACGCTGCGAAAATGTTTAAAAATCTTTTACATGACGCACCCCATGCATTCCTATGGCATTCCGCACATGCTGTGCTAATGCTGCGCTTTTTTCCACGGCGGAATCGCATCACGGAAAAAATCGCAGCATGATCATTCTTTTGTGCGGAATCGCAAAGAATTGCCGCGATTCCGCACCTATAGGAATGCATGAGAATCGCTTACTTCCCGCATGTGTCTATGTCCACCATGCGGGAAGTTAAGCGTCTCATGTGCGGTTGGTACCCACGGTGTGGAGGAGAGGAGACTGTCCTCCAGGCCGTGGGTACTATACCCCTGTAAAAAAAGAATAAAAAATAAAAAATCGGGGTATATTTACCTTCCGACGTCCCGCGCCGCATTCCCGGGCCTCAGCGTTCCCAGTAATGCCTTGCGGCAAGGTCCTGTGATGACGTAGTCTCGCGTGACTCTAGCGGTCTCGCGAGATCGCTATAGTAACGCGAGACCAACGTCATCACAGGTCTCGCAAGGCATTGCTGGGAACGCTGAGGCCCGGGATGGCAGCGCGGGACGTCGGAAGGTAAATATACCCCGATTTTTTATTTTTTTATCATTTTTTACATTTTATCTTTTACTATTGAAGCCGCATAGGCGGCCTCAATAGTAAAATGCTGGTCACACTTGTCAAACACTATGTTTGACGAGTGTGACCAACCTGTCAATCACTTTCCAAGCAATGCTTCAAATCGCTTGGAAAGTGCTTGAGAAAATCGCGGCAAAATCGCAAACAGAATCACGGTAAAATCGCAGTGAAATTGCGCTGAAAAAAACACGCGATTTCTGGGAAGGAGTCCGGTTTTCATTGTGCATTTTAAAACGTTACGTGTGCCCATAGCCTTATACTAGTCTGTGGATGAATGGTAAAAGCATTTACATTAGCATGAAGACTGACTAAGGCTAGTTTCACACTAGTGTTTGGCAGAGTTGCGGAGGGCTGCGTAGTTCCTCTGTGAAGCTCCGCCCACTGCCGCACCTCCTTGGGTCAGCTCCGCCTATGCCTGCGTGCGGCCTGCGTACCTATCTTTAACATTGGGTACACAGTCTGTGTGGATGTCATTTTCACAATGCGTCGACCACAACAAATTGCAACACGTTGCGTTCGACGCGGGTCGCAGCATCTTCAAACGACACATGCGGAGGCATTCGCATACATCCGCATGGTCTGTGCACCAGATGTTAAAGATAGGCCGCATGCAGACGTAGGCGGAGCTGACCGGAGGAGGTACGTCAGTTTGTGGAGCTTCACGGAGGAACTACGCAGCCCTCCGCAGCTCTGCCGAATGTAAATGTGAAGCCGGCCTAACCACAGCATTTCCACTAGGTATAAACTGCCTGGCCACATTTCCAGAAGACTTTGAGCTGATTGAGTACAGCATTTGCACATTTGCACTTGTTTAAGGACTTACTGACCATGTCATTTACATTAGATTTGGGCTGCTTGACCACATTTCTAGTAAAGTTTGAAGTGACTGACTATAACAATTACACTAGTCTAAGAACAGATTGACCACAGCATTTATACTAGGTGTGGAATTTAATTTCACACTAAACTGGCCACAGTCTTTAGACCCGAGATGATTTTAGCCCTAGTGTGTTATATTTTTCTTTGTGTATAGCATGTAGCAGGAACATATTATCACACCTTTGACTAGTTACAGGTGACTGGCGCCCAGTGAGATGGTGGAACGTGAAATATTACTTGTGGATTTCAAGAAGTGAATAAGAAAAATTTCATAACAGGTAATTAATATTTATATTAATTACTGATAATCGTCGGATTAGGCATAAGTTCTAGGCCTGCCGAGGTGTAATAACACCTTTCTGGTACATGAGAATATACAGTTTGTGTTTTTTACATGTATATCTTCTATACATAACTCCAATGATAATATAACCATATCTCAGGTGCAGAGGTAAGGATCTTTCCTTCTCCTTATCCTGTGTCTTAAATAATAAAATGTTCCTTTTTCTCATAGAATAGGCTACTTATCAGCGGTATAAAATTCAATGCCTCAATTATAAGATACTGATCTCATCATTTCCACTAGACTGTGGACCGACTAACAACATCAATTACACTAGACTGTGGACCGACTGACCACAGCATTTTCTCTAGACTGTCGATCGACTAACCACAACATTTACACCAGACTGTGAACCAATTGAACACAGAATTTACACTAGACTGTGGACTGATTCACCACAGTATTTATACTAGAATGTGGGACTGACTGACAACATGATGTACACTAGACTGTGGACCGACTGACCAAAGCATTTATTATAGACTGTGAACCGACTGACCACATCATTTACACTAGACTGTGGACTGACTGACCTCAGCATTTATACTACACTGTGGACCGCCCCAAAAATTTTCTTTATAATAGACAGTGGACAGACTGACCACATCATTTACACTGCACTTTGTACTTACTGGCCACATTTACAGTAGATCTTGAACTGACAGACCAAAACTTTTAGGCTGTGCACCAACGATGCGATTTTTAAGCGTTTTTGCCGCGATTTTTGGTGCAAAAACATTTCAAAATCTTGTACATGACGCACCCCATGCATTCCTATGGCATTCCGCACATGCTGTGCTAATGCTGCGCTTTTTTCCACGGCGGAATCGCATCGCGGAAAGAAATCGCTGCATGATCATTCTTTTGTGCGGAATAGCAAAGAATTGCCGCAATTCCGCACCCATAGGAATGCATGAGAATCGCTTACTTCCCGCATGTATCTATGCCCACCATGCGGGAAGTTAAGCGTCTCATATGCGGTTGATACCCACGGTGTGGAGGAGAGGAGACTGTCCTCCAGGCCCTGGGTACCATACCCCTGTAAAAAAAAATAAAAAAATCGGGGTATATTTACCTTCCGACGTCCCGCGCTGCATTCCCGGGCCTCAGCGTTCCCAGTAATGCCTTGGGGCAAGGTCCTGTGATGATGTAGTCTCGCGTGACTCTAGCGGTCTCGCAAGATCGCTACAGTAACGCGAGACCAACGTCATCACAGGTCTCGCAAGGCATCGCTGGGAACGCTGAGGCCCGGGATGGCAGCGCGGGACGTCGGAAAGTAAATATACCCCGATTTTTTATCATTTTTAACATTTTATCTTTTACTATTGAGGCCGCATAGGCGGCCTCAATAGTAAAATGCTGGTCACACTTGTCAAACACTATGTTTGACGAGTGTGACCCACCTGTCAATCACTTTCCAAGTGATGCTTCAAATCGCTTGGAAAGTGCTTGAGAAAATCACGGCAAAATCGTGAACAGAATCACGGTAAAATCGCGGTGAAATCGTGCTGAAAAAAACCACGCAATTTCTGGGAAGGAGTCCGGTTTTCATTGTGCGTTTTAAAACGCTACGTGGGCCCAAAGCCTTATAATAGTCTGTGGATGAATGGTCAAAGCATTTACATTAGCCTGAATACTGACTAAGGCTAGTTTCACACTAGTGTTTGGCAGAGCTGCGGAGGGCTGCGTAGTTCCTCTGTGAAACTCCGCCCACTGCCGCACCTCCTTGGGTCAGCTCCGCCTATGCCTGCGTGCGGCCTGCGTACCTATCTTTAACATTGGGTACACAGTCTGTGTGGATGTATGCGGATACGTCCGCATGCGTCATTTTCACAATGCGTCGACCACAACAAATTGCAACACGTTGCGCTCGACGCGGGTCGCAGCATCCTCAAACGACACATGCGGAGGCATTTGCATACATCCGCATGGTCTGTGCATCCGATGTTAAAGATAGGCCGCATGCAGACGTAGGCGGAGCTGACCGGAGGAGGTACGTCAGTTTGTGGAGCTTCACGGAGGAACTACGCAGCCCTCCGCAGCCCTGCCGAATGGAAATGTGATGCCGGCCTAACCACAGCATTAACACTAGGTATAGACTGCCTGGCCACATTTCCAGAAGACTTTGAGCTGACTGAGCACAGCATTTGCACATTTGCACTTGTTTAAGGACTTACTGACCATGTCATTTACACTAGATTTGGGCTGCTTGACCACATTTCTAGTAAAGTTTGAAGTGACTGACTATAACATTTACACTAGTCTAAGAACAGATTGACCACAGCATTTATACTAGGTGTGGAATTTAATTTCACACTAAACTGGCCACAGTCCTTAGACCCGAGATAAGTAATTTTAGCCCTAGTGTGTTATATTTTTCTTTGTGTATAGCATGTAGCAGGAACATATTATCACACCTTTGACTATTTACAGGTGACTGGCGCCCAGTGAGATGGTGGAACGTGAAATTTTACTTGTGGATTTCAAGAAGTGAATAAGAAAAATTTCACAACAGGTAATTAATAATTATATTAATTACTGATAATCGTCGGATTAAGCATAAGTTCTAGGCCTGCCGAGGTGTAATAACACCTTTCTGGTACATGAGAATATAATGTTTGTGTTTTTCACATGTATATATTCTATACACAACTCCAAGGATAACATAACTATATCTCAGGTACAGAGGTAAGGAACTTTCTTTCTCCTTATCCTCTGTCTTCTAAAATAAGAAAATGTTCCTATTTATCATAGAATAGGCTTCTTATCAGAGGTATAACATTCAGTGCCTCAATTATAAGATACTGATATCATCATTTACTTTAGACTGTGAAGTGTTAGCAGCGGATTAATCAGCGTAACGTCCAGAGTCAGCAACACAGAATGTAGATTTATTCATATCCAGGTTGAACAGCTTACAGCATGAAATGAGATCAGTCTGGTATGTGCTGTGGCTTGCAGCATGGGAGCATTACAACAACAAGAAGGGAAGAGAAGGAGGGGGCTTCCTGTCTGTTTTTTTTTGGCACTGAACTTTCTTAACAATCTCACAATATGCACAATATATAAAACAGTACAGTAGTAGTTGTTGCAATACATACAGATCAATATGCTTTATTCCAACACCCCCACTCAACAAGTACTTATCCTCTTAGTCCCAGTGTGGTCCACAATTCTTGGATCCTGGCTCGTGGCAATGGCTTTGTCATAATGTCAGCTGCCATCTTATCAGTTTCACAATAGATGAACTGAATTATGCCACGATCTATCAAATCACGTAAGTGATGATGTCTGACGTCAATGTGCTTGGTTCTAGCACTGATCTTTTCACTGCATGCAAATTTAATGCATCCTTGGTTGTCCTCATAAATCACTGTCGGCTGAGTTGATGGTGTGCCAAGATCATCCATCAATTGTCTTAGCCAAATGACCTCCTGGCTTGCATAGGCTGTGGACACATACTCCGCTTCTGTAGATGATAAGGCAACAGACACTTGTTTCCTACTAGACCAGGAGATTAAACTTTCTCCAACTTTAAACAAGTATCCGCTTGTGGATTTACGATCATGCGAATCACCAGCCCAATCTACATCTACATAGCCGGTGAGTTCTAGATCTCCCGTTGCAGACAGCTATAAATTTACATCTTGCGTTTCTTTTAAATATCGGAGAAGTCTCTTAACAGCATTCCAGTCTCTTTGGCGTGGTTTTTCCACATCTCTGCGAAGGATTAGAACTGTTGTTGTGATATCCGGTCGAGTCATACTTGATATGTATAGAAGTGCCCCCCACTGCCTGATGATATTTCTCATTGTTTGGCAACAGGTCATCTTCTTCCAGCTTCAGGTAGGATGGTTCCATTGGGGTTGATATACCTTTGGCTTCTGACATTCCAAACTGATTCAGAATCGAATTAATTTTTGCGCTTTGGTTTAGAAGAAAACTTCCATCTTCCTCTCTCTGGATTTGGATTCCTAGATAATATGTCACATTTCCAAGGTCTTTCGTTTCAAAATGCAAAATGCTGGTTCAGAATTTCAGCCATTTTGACAATTTCTGCGTCTTCCTGATGAACTACAATCACATCGTCCACATATAAGAGAATATATATCCACTTTCCATCTGTGTATTTTGTGTATAAGCATGGATCCGCTTGACCTCTTTTAAAACCTTCTTCCAACAAGACCTTATTCATCTTGGTATTCCATGCTCTTGCTTATTGCTTAAGACCATAAAGGGATTTTTGTAGTTTGCAAACAAGATTCTTTTCACCCCGTTTTACATAACCTTCAGGTTGAGTCATGTATAAGTCCTCCTCAATGTCACCATTTAAAAAGGCAGTTTTTATATCCAAATGTCTGACATTCATCTTTTGTACAGCAGCTACAGCTAACAAAGCTCTGAACCTGGTCTGTTTAGCGACTGGAGCAAACGTAGCATCGTAATCTTCGCCTTACTTTTGAGAATATCCTTTTGCCACCAACCTTGCTTTAAATCTGTGGACTTTACCTTCAGAGTCATTTTCGGTTTTGAAGACCCACTTGCACTTGATTGCCTTTTTGCCCTGTGGCAGCTTGGTGAGTTTCCAAGTTTGAAGTTGATGAAGCGATTTGATTTCCTCATTAGCAGCATTGATCCACTTTCCTCTTTCATGGACAGGTAGTTCTTGCATTTCATCCCATGACTGCGGCTCTGATTCAGGTAGTGTCTTGACTATGTAGGATAGACGTTTAGCTGGTACGCCTCTGTTTGATCTTGAAGATCTCCTGATTTCAGATTCACCTGATTTTTCTGTTGTTCCTTCAGTGGTTGAAGAATCCAGCCAGACCTCTACATCCTCTTTAGTATTGTCTTGTAATTGTGACTTCAGCTGGACTACTGGCGTGATGTCACAAAACTTGGGGGACACAAAGTTCTCATCAATCACTACATCTCTACTTATTGTGACCTTGTTTGTTTCTGGGTGTAGAATCCTATAACCTTTCTGGGTTTCACTGTAGCCTACCAGGATCTCTTCCTTAGCGTGAGATTCCCACTTAGTTCGCCTTTCTTTGGGAACATGTACAAGCACTTTACTTCCGAATATTCTTATATGATGTAGTTTTGGCTTTCTGCTGTTCCATTGCTCAAACTGAGTTTTCTCTGTAGCTTTACCTGGTAGTTTGTTCTGAAGATAGCAAGCTGTCATGATTTGCTGTGGGCAGATTTGCATCAAACAACATACTTCTTCCACTTTCACAGAGTGTTCGGTTCCTTCTTTCTGCGACACCATTTTGCTCAGGATTGTACGGTACAGTGGTCTGAAATAGGATTCCATTTTTCTTTAAAATGCTCTGTGTCTCATTACTTGTGTATGCAGTCCCATTATCTGCTCGTAGAATCTTTGGCATTCTCCCAAATTTATTATATACCTCAGCTAGATATACTTCAAGTTTCTCTGGAACTTCTTTCTTGCTGTGAAGCAGATGGACAACTGTATATCTTGAATGATCATCAATAAATGTGAGAAAATATCTCTTCTTCCCAGGAGTCTGAGTGCTCATTGGACCACAGACATCTGTATGTATTAAATCTAGTGTCTGTTCTGTTCTTGTAGTACTTCTCTTAGGAAAAGCTTTTCTAGACATTTTCCCTTTGATGCAGCTAGTACATTTCATTATCTGGTTACATAGATCAATTGTAATGTCCTCAGCTAGTTGCTTTTGAACTAACTTCCTTATTGCTTCTGGGTCGCTGTGTGCTAGGCGCCTATGCCATACATGAATGCAGTTATTGTGCCTTTCTTCCTGAGCAGTATACACACACTCTTTGCATTTAAGCTGGTAAAGTTCATTTGTGATTTTTCCTTCTGCTAGTGTGTGGCCCTCTTTTGAGATGATGCAGCTATCATGCTTAAATGTAACTTCGTTTCCTTGTTTTGTGAGTTTCTTCACAGATAGTAAATTACTCTCAAGACTAGGCACATAGAGCACATCTTTTACTGGGATCTTCTTGCTTTGTGTTGGTGAGATTTGACAATCAATATAACCATCTTCTATACCTTGTGAAGTCATGTACTGACCATTAGCCATAATCACTTTCTCTGACTTACTTTGGTTAAGCTTAGAAAAGAAGTCCCTGTTATTAGTCATGTGACTAGTTTCTCCAGAGTCTATACACCATGCATGCTTTGATGTATTTACACTAACAGTAAATGCAGTTTCAGTATTCACAGAATCATTTTCTGCATATACAGCACTTTTAACCATTTGAAGACTGCTTTGCTTTTTAAGCTGATTCATTCTAGCTTTCCAAACTCTGCAGTCGGCTTTCAAATGTCCTGATTTCTTGCAAACAAAACATTCACGTGTTTCTTTTAGGTGCTTTCTGTTATCATTTAGGTTTTGTGTCTGTAAAGCAGATTCTGCATCGCATGTCCTGCTGTCTACACCTTCCGCTTTCCGCTTATATTCATCTATGAGGTTCCCTCTGACATACTCCAATGTAAGCTCATCATCTGGGCGCGCATCTAGTGCAGTTACAAGCGTGTCATAGTTTTCTGGAAGACCACTAAGCAGTAATGCGGCAACATGAAAGTCCTTCAAATCTTCCCCAATGCCTCTCAGGCGTTCTAAAATCTCTAGAATGCTTGTTATGTAGTCCTGCATATCTTGGCCATTCTGTAGTTTAGACTGGTACAATTTTCTCATGAGATAAAGTTTATTGCTTAAATTTATCCTCTCATGCACCTTTTGCAGCTGCTCCCACATTTCTCTTGCAGTTTCACTTTTACACACATGCACAATCTGATCATCATCTATACTGAGTGATATGGTACTTTGTGCTTTCTGATCCATCTCTATCCACTCCTGTGAAACTGGGTCAGGTTTAGGCTCCTTTGTGTATTTCCACGTACCTTCTCTTATCAGCAGCATTTTCACTTTGAATTTCCAGGATTGATAATTTTGGTTAGTGAGACTTGGTACTGTAAACTTCATGGAGTTGCTGCTGCTGGTGGCCATCTTTGCTGTCTTCCTTTCTTTTCTTTTCTCTGTGCTCTGGGGATCTGGGATTCTAGGACTCTGGGCCCATAACCTGTTAGCAGCGGATTAATCAGCGTAACATCCAGAGTCAGCAACACAGAATGTAGATTTATTCATATCCAGGTTGAACAGCTTACAGCATGAAATGTGATCAGTCTGGTATCTGCTGTGGCTTGCAGCATGGGAGCATTACAACAACAAGAAGGGAAGAGAATGGGGGGGGGCTTTCTGTCTGTTTTTTTTTGTCACTGAACTTGGTTAACAATCTCACAATATGCACAATATATAAAACAGTACAGTAGTAGTTGTTGCAATACATGCAGATCAATATGCATTATTCCAACATGGAGCGACTGACCACAGCATTTCCACTAGACTGTGGACTGACTAAGAACAACATTTACACCAGACTGTGAACCAACTGAACACAGAATTTACACTAGACTGTGGACTGATTCACCACAGTATTTATACTAGAGTGTGGACTGACAACATGATGTACACTAGACTGTGTACCGACTGACCAAAGCATTTATTATAGACTATGAACCGACTAATCACATCATTTACACTAGACTGTGGACTGACTGACCTCAGCATTTATACTACACTGTGGAATGCCTAAAAAAAATAATTTGTAATAGTGGATAGACTGACCACATCATTTACACTGCATCTTTGAATGACGGCCACATTTACAGTAGACCTTGAAGTGACAGACCAAAACTTTTATACTAGTCTATGGATTAATTATCAAAGCATTTACATTAGCCTGAAGACTGACTAAGGCTAGTTTCACAATAGCGTTCGGCAGAGCTGCGTAGTTCCTCAGTGAAGCTCTGCCAGCTGCCACACCTCTTCCCGTCAGCTCCGCCTACATCTGCATGTGGACTACGTACCTGTCAGGATTCTGACAGTGCCGACGTACAGCCCTCGCTGAGCAGGAACTCACCAGTGCTGTTGGGATCCCAGGGACAGTAACAGCTGGAAAGTACAGACGCACAGGACCTGAACGCTGAAGTGTTAGCAAGCAGGCACGGGACCTACGGTCATGTGACCACAAGGGGGCGGGGCTTAGCGTCCTGCTTGCTACGATGGAAGAACACTCAGAGTCGGGCAAACCAGAGATCATACACAATATGGACGAACGAGGTACAGGAGGGATAAGCAGATGGGAGGTCAGATGAAGCCAAAGGTCATACACGAGAGGACGGAGCGGTACAAGAGGGTATGGCAGAACTTGTAACATGGACAGAACCAGATCACAACCAAACAATCAACAAGTTATCAGGCACAAGGCACATGTATACAAGAGGTCACTTAACTCAGCCGAGGGCAGGAGTATAACTGACACCGGATCTAGGTCCAGTGAGCATTAACTAGCCGCCCTCTGCCAGAGAGAGGCAGAAACAATTAACCCCCTGTCTGACCAGGACGGGCCAAAGCGAAACCCCGTCCTGGATAATGACAGTACCTATCTTTAACACTGGGTACACAGGCCGTGCGGATGTATGCAGATGTGTTTGAATGCGTGATTTTGACGATGCGTCGATCGCAACAAATAACAACATGTTGCGTTCACCGCGGGTCGCCGCATCGTCATAACGACGCATGGAGAGGTATCCGCATACATCCGCACTGCCTACATACCCAATGTTAAAGATAGGTATGCAGACCACATCCAGACGTAGGCGGTGCTGCCCAAAGGAGGTGCGGCAGTGGGTGGAGCTTCACGGAGGAACTAAGCAGCCCTCTACAGCTCTGCCGAGCGCAAATGTGAAACCGGTGTAACCACAGCATTTACACTAGGTATAGATGGACTGGCCACATTTCCAGAAGACTTTGGGCTGACTGAGCACAGCATTTGCACATTTGAATTTGTTTAAGGAATTATTGAGCATGTCATTAACATTAGATTTGGACTGCTTGACCACATTTCTAGTAAAGTTTGAACTGACTGACTGACATTTACACTAGTCTAAGGACTGACTGACAACACAGCATTCATGCTAGGTTTGGAATTTCTGACATTTCTAGTAGACCAGAAGTCTGTAGACTGAATGACCACAACATTAACAGTAGAATGTGGACTGTCTGACCATTTTAGAAAGGACTGTGGACTGGCAAGCATAAGCTTTTACACTAATTTATGGATTGACTGACCATAGCATTTACACTAGGTGTGGACTGCCTGACCACATTTCTAGTAAACTGAAGTCAAACTATAACATTTACAGAAGACTATAGAATGACTGAACATAACATATGCAACAAACTATTGAATGACTGACTACAGTTTTCACACTAAACTGGCCACAGTCCTTAGACCTGAGATAAGTAAGTTTAGCCCTAGTGTGTTATATTTTTCTTTGTGTATAGCATGTAGCAGGAACATATTATCACACCTTTGACTATTTACAGGTGACTGACGCCCAGTGAGATGGCGGAATGTGAAATTTTACTTGTGAATTTCAAGAAGAGAATAAGAAAAATCTCATAACAGGTAATTAATATTTTTATTAATTGCTGATAATCGTCAGTTTAGGCCTAAGTTCTATGCCTGCCGAGTAGTGATGAGTGAGTATACTCGTTGGTCGGGTTTTCCCGAGCATGCTCGGGTGTCCACCGAGTATTTTGGCGTGCTCGAAGATTTAGTTTGTGTCGATGCACAGCATGATTTGTGGCTGCTGGACAGGCAGAATACATGTGAGGAATGGCTGTTTGCTAGGGAATCCTCAAATGTTTTCATACTGTCTATTAGCTATAAATCATGCAGCTACTTAGACAAAACCTAAATCTCCGGGCACGCCAAAATACTCGGGGGTCACCCGAGCATGCTCGGGAAAACCCAAGCAATGAGTAAACTCGCTTTTCACTACTGCCGAGGTATAACAACATCTTCCTGGTACATGAAAATATACTGTTTGTGTTTTTCACATGTCTATCTTTTTTACACAACTCCTAGTATAAAATAACCATATCTAAAGCCCCCGTCACACACAGCGATCTCGCTAGCAAGATCACTGCTGAGTCACAAGTTTTGTGACGCAACAGCGATCTCGCCAGCGAGATCGCTGTGTGTGATACCTATCAGCTACCGGCCCCCCTGCCGGGTATCGCTGATCGTTGTGGAAAGCCCTGGACATATTTTTGATCGTTGGTCTCCCGCTGGCCAGCACGCATTGCTGTGTTTGACAGGGACAGCGACGAACGACCTCAATACTACATGTCTGTGAGACAGGGTCCCAACGACCATCATATCGTTCCGTATCGTTGCCTCGTCGTTGTTGAGATCTGACTGCTTGACATCTCACCAGCGACCTCGTAGCGATGCACCAGCGATCCCTACAAGGTCACATCATTGTCAGGATCACTGGTGTGTCGCCAAGTGTGACGGTACCCTAAGGATTGACTGAGCACAGCATTTTTGCTTGGTGTGGAACTACTGACCACATTTCCAGTAGACCAGAAGACTGTGTACTGAATGACCACAACATTTACACTAGATTATGGGCTGACTGACCACAGCATAGACTGTGGACTGATTGGCAAAATTTGTAAATAGACTGTGGACTGACTGGCAAAATTTACTGTAGCCATGGAGTGACAGAGGAAAACTTTTACACTAGCCTGCGGATGAATGATCAAAGCATTTACATTAGACTGAAGCCGACCTAACCACAGCATTTACACTAGGTATAGACTGCCTGGCCACATTTCCAGAAGACTTTGGGCTCCCTGAGCACAGCATTTGCACATTTGCACTTGTTTAAGGGACATACTGACGATGTAATTTACATTAGATTTGGACTGCTTGACCACATTTCTAGCAAAGTTTGAGCTGACTGACTATAACATTTACACTAGTCTAAGTACTGACTGACCACAGCATTCATGCTAGATGTGGAATTTCTGACATTTCTAGTAGACCAGAAGTCTATAGACTGAATGACCACAACATTAACAGTAGAATGTGGACTGACTGACCGTTTTAGAAAGGACTGTGGACTGGCAAGCATAAGCTTTTACATTAATTTATGGACTGACCTTAGCATTTACAGTAGGTGTGGACTGCCTGACCACATTTCCAATAAACTGAAGTCAAATTATAACATTTACAGAAGACTATAGAATGACTGAACATAACATATACAGCAAACTACCAAATGACTAACCACAGTTTTCACACTAAACTGGCCACAGTCCTTAGACCTGATATAAGTAATTTTAGCCTTAGTGTGTTATATTTTTCTTTGTGTATAGCATGCAGCAGGAACATATTATCACACCTTTGACTATTTACAGGTGACAGATGCCCAGTAAGATGGCAGAATAAGAAATATTACTTGTGAATTTCAAGAAGAGAATAAAAAAAATCTCATCACAGGTAATTAATTTTTATATTAATTACTGATAATCGTCTGTTTAGGCCTAATTTCTAGGCCTGCTGAGGTGTAATAACACCTTCCTGGTTCAAGACAATATACTGTTTGTGTTTTTCACATGTTTATCTTCTATACACAACTACAAGTATAACATAACCATATCTCAGGTACAGAGGTAAGGATCATTTCTTATCCTTATCCTCTGTCTTCTAAAATAAGAAAATGTTCCTATTTGTCATAGAAAAGGCTTCTTATCAGCGGTATAACATTCAATGCTTCAATTATAAGATACTGATATCATCATTTACTTTAGACTGTTGACCGACTGACCACAACTAGGGATGGGCGAATCTACTCGTTAGGACTCGTTACTCTGCGAGTAGTAGGGGACTCGCAGGAGTCGGTACTCTGCGAGTTTCCAAGCGATTACTCGCACAGTAACGAGTCCAATGCAAATAAGGCTAAGTGCACACGTACCGGAACTCTCGCGGAAATTACCGTGAGAATTCCGGAATTCCATTCCACGGGAAAATCGCATTTTAAATTCCCGCGATTTTCCCGTGGAAAAACTAGCATTTTGCAAGCGTAATTAGCTTGCAAAATGCTAGCGTTTTCCAAGCGATCTGTAGCATCGCTTGGAGAACTGATTGACAGGTTGGTCACACTCGTCAAACATAGTGTTTGACAAGTGTGACCAACTTTTTACTACTGAGGCCGCCTATGCGGCATCAGTAGTTAAAGATAAAATGTAAAAAAAAATAAAAAATGGTGTTATTCTTACCCTCCGACGTCCCGCGCAGCCTTCCCGCCTCTCCACGCATCCGTTCCCAGTAATCCTTTGCGAAAATGCCCGCGATGATGTCCGTTCTCGCGGGATCGCGATGTCTCGCGGTAATTCGCGATGACGTCGCGTGAATGACCGCGAGACTTCGCGATCCCGCGAGAACGGACGCCATCGCGGGCATTTTCGCAAAGGACTACTGGGAACGGATGCGTGGAGAGGCGGGAAGGCTGCGCGGGACGTCGGAGGGTGAGAATAACAATATTTTTTATTTTTAAATTCTATTTTTTACAGGGATATGGTGCCCAAAGCCCGGAGGACAGTCTCCTCTCCTCCGGACCGTGGGTACCATCCGCAATTGTTCTGCTTACTTTCCGCATGGTGTGCACAGCCACATGCGGGAAGTAAGCGGAACAAAAAAAATGGCAACACAGGAATCGCTGCAATACTCACATCCCCATTCATTAACATTGGACTCGCTAGACTCGCAACGAATAGCGAGTTTCTGAGTCGGACTCGTTAGAGTCTAGCGATTCCGAGTATTTCAGGATTCGCCCATCCCTAACCACAGCATTTTCTCTAGACTGTCGATCGACTAACCACAACATTTACACCAGACTGTGAACCAACTGAACACAGAATTTACACTAGACTGTGGACTGATTCATGACAGTATTTACTGTATACTAGAATGTGGACCGACTGACAACATAACTTACACTAGACTGTGGACTGATTGACTACAGCATTTATACTAGACTATGGACCGACTGACATGATTTATAATAGACTGAGAACTGACTGACTGGCCACATTTATAGTACACCTTGGACCGACTGAGTATAACAATTACACTTCAGCGTGGACATTTTATATGGACAAACCTATATAAAATGGGAATGGTTGGTGATATCAACTTCCTGTTTGCGTCACATTAGTATATGGGAGGGAAATACTTTTCAAGATTGGAGGTGACCGTGGTGACCATTTTGAAGTTGGCCATTTTGGATTAAATCTCTATTAATGGCCCAGCCAGGTGTCTTTATATAGACGGCCCACCCTGTAGTCTAAGGACTGATTGATCACAGCATTTATGCTAGGTGCGGAATTTCTGAAAACTTTTCTATTAGACCAGAAGACTATAGACTTAATGACCGCAACATTTACATCAGAATGTGGACTTAACAACCTATTTTAAAGTGGAATGTGGACTGATGGACCAAAACTGTTACACTAATTTATGGACTGACTGACCATATGTCACGCCGCACTCACCTGGGGGCGGGACCTCAGTCCCGACATCATCTCTTCTGGAGCTGCGGTCACTCCGAGGGTCCCGCCGGGTGTGCACGCCCACCTCTCGTACCTAGATCCCTGTCTCTTTCATGTTATGTCTGCGCTTGCACGCTTTTCTCAGTTCGGTCTCCAGGTCAGTCCTCTCTATGGTACTGGAGGACTTGACCCGGAAGCTCTCGTGATCATGTGCTATATCAGGCTACCTCTTCCTAGGGGAGGTGCCCTGATTATTGTTGTGCTTCCTGGCTTGGTCTGCCGTGTCCCTACCTGGCTGTGCGCTGTATTCGGGTCCCCTGCCTTGCACTCTGTTGTGCCTCTTGGCACATGCTCTGAAACTGCAGACACACTCACTTTACACGTTCCTGCAGACACACCCACTCGTGTCTCCTGTGAGCCGGCCGCCTGGTGCCAGCAGTCGTGGTACCTCACCCCCTGGGGCTTGCCCCTGACACTCCCTGTATAGGGGGTGGTCTTCACTAGGTCTGCTCGCCCTGGGAGGGTGGGTGCCACGACCCAGAGGGTCCACTCCAGGAGTCGTCACAGTATAAACAGGCCATGGACCCCGCTGGTACCACCGCCTCCGTCCAAAAAGAACTGGTGTTCCTACGGGAGAGTCAGACCAGGATCATGTCCTCTCTGAAATCCATGGAATCCCGTTTGTCGGCCATGCAGTCCTCTGACCCTGGGAATGCTTCCCGGCTGGCCAGCCTCCAGCAAGAACTCACACAGCAACGCGACACCCAGGTCCATATCCTCAACTATATGGCGTCGGTAGACAGTCGGCTTCTTTCCATACAAGCCGTTTCTGCCCAGTCCTCGGACCCGCACCCGCTGCTGCGCCTTGGCAAGCCACCCCGATATAGCGGGGTCCCTAAGTTTTGTCGAGGATTTCTGAACCAATGCCGGTTACATTTTGAGCTTTTGCCGCAGCACTATCCCACTGAGCGCGCCCAAATTGCCTTTATTGTTTCACACTTAGAGGGGGAGGCGTTAGCATGGGTGAACCCCCTCTGGGAGCGCAATGACCCACTCATCTCCACCTTTTTGGACACCTTCCGCAAGGTGTTCGACGAGCCGGGTCGGCTGGCCTCTACCACCGAGTCTCTCTTTAACCTCCAACAGGGTTTGCTACCGGTGGGACAGTATGCCATCTGTTTTCGTACCTTGTCCTCTGAACTCGGTTGGAACAACGAGGCTCTCGTAGGGATCTTTTGGCGTGGCTTGTCCGGTCGGATCAAAGACGAACTGGCAGGTCGGGATAGTCCCACATCTTTAGAGGATCTGATCTCTCTGGCGACACGCATTGACCTGCGGTTTCAGGAACGTGCCCGTGAATCAGCCAGAGAGAGGAGCTCCTCTCACCTCCTTCGTTCCTGCCCCAAGAAGCCGGGAAACTTCTCCGCCTAGGGTTGGTAGGAGAGGCCTCCCTAGGTGTACGTGATCCCTCTCCTCCCCTGCTCGTGTCCGTGTTATTGAATCTCAGTGCCAAGCGTTATTCTGAAGAGGCTTTTCTCGATTCTGGAGCGGAGGGTAATTTTACCACACTCGAGGCGGTTAAAAAATACCGGATTCCTGTCAGATCCCTGGAGACTCCTCGGTCGATAGTTTCGGTCAATGGTACGTCCGTGCAGGAGACCGTTACCCAGGCCACTGAAGGCAACGAGCTGCAGATCGGAGCCCTGCACCGGGAGAAGATCTCCTTCCTCGTCTTGTCTACCATGTCTCACACGCTTCTTCTAGGTCTCCCTTGGCTACGGACTCATAAGCCAACCCTGGACTGGCGGTCAGGTGAGATACTCCGTTGGGGACCATCCTGTCAGGAGAAGTGCCTGTTGCCCGTCCATCCGATGAACTCTGCCTGTCCATCCCCGGCACCTACAGGTCTGCCGTCGGCTTACTAGTCCTTTGCGGATGTCTTCGACAAGAAGGAGGCAGAGAATCTGCCCCTCCATCGGCCATATGACTGTCCGATTGACCTCATTCCTGGTTCTACGCCACCCAGGGGTAGAATATATCCGCTATCCCCTGCTGAAACCCAAGCTATGTCTGAGTATATCCAGGAGAACCTTGCGAAAGGTTTTATCCGTAAGTCCTCCTCGCCCGCGGGAGCGGGATTTTTCTTTGTCAAAAAGAAGGACGGCTCCCTCTGTCCTTGCATAGACTACCGAGGCCTGAACAATATCACGGTCAAGAACAAGTATCCATTGCCATTGATCCCGGAACTCTTTGACCGGCTTAGAGGAGCTCGAATTTTCACCAAACTGGATCTTCGTGGGGCCTACAACTTGATCCGCATTCGTTCCGGTGATGTGTGGAAGACCGCCTTTAACACCAGAGACGGTCACTACGAGTACTTGGTCATGCCCTTCGGCCTCTGCAATGCCCCAGCGGTGTTCCAGGAGTTTGTGAATGACATCTTCCGGGATATGCTGTGCTCCTGTGTGGTAGTCTATCTGGATGACATCCTTGTTTTTTCTCCAGACCTCTCCGCCCACAGAAAGAACGTGCGTCAAGTCCTCCAGCGCCTGAGGGAGAACCGCCTCCTTTATGCCAAGCTCGAGAAATGTGCCTTCGAGCAAACGTCCCTGCCATTCTTGGGGTACATTATCTCAGAATCAGGTCTACGCATGGATCCGGCAAAGGTGTCCGCCGTCCTCGATTGGCCACAGCCCCATGGGGTGAAGGCAATGCAAAACTTCCTTGGTTTTGCGAACTACTACCGACAGTTCGTTCCTCATTTCTCCTCGTTGGTTCGCCCCATCTCATCCCTTATCTGCGGGGGTAGCTAACCCAAAGGCTTGGCCCTTTGAGGCTGAAGAGGCTTTCCAGTCGTTGAAACAAGCCTTCGCCGCTGCTCCGGCGCTTCACCGACCTGAGGTTAGTAGACCTTTCACTCTCGAGGTGGACGCATCCTCTACCGGGGCTCGTGTAGTCCTTCTGCAGAAATTCTCTTCTGAACGTTTTGTCACCTGTGGCTTCTTTTCTAAAGTATTTTCCTCCACTGAACAGAACTACTCCATTGGCGACAAAGAGCTATTGGCCATTAAATTGGCCTTGGAGGAGTGGAGGTACTTACTGGAAGGCGCCATACATCCATTCAAGATCTTCACGGACCATAAGAACCTGGCGTACATCCTGTCCGCACAGAGGCTCAATCCTCGGCAAGCCAGGTGGTCCCTATTCTTTGCCCGCTTTGACTTTGAACTACATTTTCGGCCCGGCGATAAAAACGTTAGAGCGGATGCGTTGTCAAGATCATTCCTGTCATCTGATGCAGAGGAAGAACCCTCTCATATCATTGATCCATCAAAAGTAATTACCGTGGCTCCTGTCAAGTTAACCACGTTACCTCCGGGACGAACCTTTGTGGCTGAGAATAACCGAAAACGAGTGTTAAATTGGGGACATTCATCCAAGATTGCCGGCCACGTTGGTGTCCAAAAGACTTTGGACTTAATCTCTCACTATTATTGGTGGCCTTCACTCTCCCAGGATGTTAAAGACTTTGTGGCATCTTGCCCGCCCTGTGCCCAGAACAAGATATCCAGACAACCACCCTCTGGTCTTCTGCTCCCGCTTCCCCTTCCGTCGGCTCCATGGCAGCACATAGCCATGGATTTCATTACTGATCTGCCTTGTTCTTCCGGTTGTACTGTGGTCTTGGTGGTTGTAGACCGATTTTCAAAGATGGCCCACTTCATTCCTCTTCCCGGACTACCCTCTGCTCCTGACTTGGCGAAGATCTTTATTTCCCATATCTTCAGGATTCACGGCTTCCCCCAGCACATCGTGTCAGACAGAGGGGTCCAATTCACCTCTCGGTTCTGGAGAGCTCTATGCGGACTCATGAAAGTGTCATTGGATTTCTCTTCCGCCTATCACCCCCAAACCAATGGGCAGGTGGAACGTACCAACCAGGTCCTTACATCCTACCTCCGGCATTTTTCTAATGCTCATCAGAATGACTGGGTCGGTCTACTTCCTTGGGCTGAGTTCGCCTACAATAATCACTCCAGTGAATCGTCTACCAAGTCTCCTTTCTTCATCGTCTTTGGACAGCATCCCAATGTGCCTCTACCGGTACTTCCTGTCTCGGGGGTACCTTCTGCCGATTCTCTGTCTGTGGAGTTCTCCAGGGTATGGCAGGAGACCAAAACCGCTCTCGAGAAAGCACGGGACAGAATGAAATTACACGCTGACAAGAGGCGCCTGGATGTTCCTCCATTTCTCCCTGGTGACAAGGTGTGGCTCTCCACCAAATACGTCCGCCTTAAGGTACCATCTTACAAACTGGGTCCCCGTTACATTGGTCCTTTTGAGGTCCTCAGGCGGATTAATGATGTTTCTTACAAATTGAAGCTGCCTCCTTCACTCCGTATTCCCAATTCCTTCCATGTGTCTCTCCTTAAACCTGCGGTTCTTAGACGATTTCATCCTTCTCCAGGCCACACACCCCAGCCTGTTGGCTTGGGGGATGATTTTGAGGTGAATGACATTTTGGCCATGAAGAAGGTAAGAGGGAGAACCATCTTCTTGATTGATTGGAAAGGTTTTGGCCCCGAGGAGAGGTCATGGGAGCCCAGGGAGAATATCCACGCACCCCAGATTTTGTCTAAGTTCCTCTCCAGTTTTAGAAAGAGGGGGCGTAAAGGGGGGGTACTGTCACGCCGCGCTCACCGACGTCATCTCTTCCGGAGCCACGGTCACTCCGGGGGTCCCGCCGGGTGTGCACGCGCACCTCTCATACCTAGGTCCCTGTTTCTTTCATGTTATGTCTGCGCTTGCGCGCTTTTCTCAGTTCGGTCTCCAGGTCAGTCCTCTCTATGGTACTGGAGGACTTGACCCGGAAGCTCTCGTGATCATGTGCTATATCAGGCTACCTCTTCCTAGGGGAGGTGCCTGATTAATGTTGTGCTTCCTGGCTCGGTCTGCTGTGTCCCTGCCTGGCTGTGCGCTGTATTCGGGTCCCCTGCCTTGCACTCTGTTGTGCCTCTTGGCACACGCTCTGAACCTGCACTCTGCCTTGTACTCGGTTGTGCCTACTGGCACACGCTCTGACCCTGTGCTCTGTCTTGTACTTAGTTGTGCCTCCTGGCACACACTCTGATCCTGTGCTCTGTCTTATACTCAGTTGTGCCCTCTGGCACACACCCTGCTCCTGTACTCTGTTACACCTCCTGGCACACCTGCTGCCTGACTCAGTGCTCTGACGTGGTCCTTGCACGCATCCTGCTTCACTCACACCCGGACGTACGAAGTCTCTGTATACCACGTGTTCCCGTGTCCATGCTTTACACGTTCCTGCAGACACACTCACCCACTCATGTCTCCTGTGAGCCGGCCGCCTGGTGCCAGCAGTCGTGGCACCTCACCCCCTGGGGCTTGCCCCTGACACTCCCTGTATAGGGGGTGGTCTTCACTAGGTCAGCTCTCCCTGGGAGGGTTGGTGCCACGACCCAGAGGGTCCACTCCAGGAGTCGTCACACCATATCATGTGCACTAGATGTGGACTGTCCGACCACATTTCCAGTAAATTGTAGTCTAACTATAACATTTAAAGTAGACTAATAGTAGAATAATTGAACACAACAGATGACTGTAGAATGACTGAACATAAAATATACAGTAAACTATTGAACGACTGACTACTGTTTTCACATTAAACTGGCCACAGTCATACCTGGGATAAATAATTTTAGCCCTAGTGTGTTATATTTTTCTTTGAGTATAGCATGTAGCCGGAACATATTATCACACCTTTGACTATTTACAGGTGACTGGCGCCCAGTGAGATGGTGGAACGTGAAATTTTTACTTGTGGATTTCAAGAAGAGATTAAGAAAAATTTCATAACAGGTAATTAATATTTATATTAATTACTGATAATCGTGGGTTTAGACATAAGTTCTAGGCCTGCCGAGGGGTAATAACACCTTCCTGGTACATGAGAATATACCGTTTGTGTTTTTCACATGTATATCTTCTATATACAGCTCCAAGTATAACATAACTATATCTCAGGTACAGAGGTAAGGAACATTCCTTCTCCTTATCCTCTGTCTTAAATAATAAAATGTTCCTTTTTCTCATAGAGTAGGCTTCTTATCAGCGGTATAACATTCAATGCCTCAATTATAAGATACTGATCTCATCATTTCCACTAGACTGTTGATCGACTAACCACAACATTTACGCCAGACTGTGAACCAACTGAACACATAATTTGCACTTAACTGTGGACTGATTCACCACAGTATTTACAGTAGAGTGTGGGACTGACTGACAACATGATGTACACTAGACTGTGGACCGACTGACCAAAGCATTTGTTATAGACTGTGAACCGACTGACCACATCATTTACACTAGACTGTGGACTGACTGACCTCAGAATTTATACTACACTGTGGACCACCAAAAAATTTTTTTTATAATAGACAGTGGACAGACTGACCACATCATTTACACTACACTTTGGACTAACTGGCCACATTTACAGTAGACCTTGAGCTGACAGACGAAAATTTTTATACTAGTCTGTGGATGAATGGTCAAAGCATTTACATTAGTCTGAAGACTGACTAAGGCTAGTTTCACACTAGTGTTTGGCAGAGCTGTGGAGGGCTGCGTAGTTCCTCTGTGAAGCTCAGCCCACTGCCGCACCTCCTCGGGTCAGCTCCGCCTATGCCTGCATGCAGCCTGCGTACCTATCCTTAACATTGGGTACACAGTCTGTGTGGATGTATGCGGATACGTCCGCATGCGTCATTTTCACAATGCGTCGACCACAACAAATTGCAACACGTTGCGTTCGACGCGGGTCGCAGCATCTTCAAACGACACATGCGGAGGCATTCGCATACATCCGCATGGTCTGTGCACCCGATGTTAAAGATAGACCGCATGCAGACGTAGGCGGAGCTGACCGGAGGAGGTACGTCAGTTTGTGGAGCTTCACGGAGGAACTACGCAGCCCTCCGCAGCCCTGCCGAATGTAAATGTGAAGCCGGCCTAGCCACAGCATTAACACTAGGTATAGACTGCCTGGCCATATTTCCAGAAGACTTTGAGCTGATTGAGTACAGCATTTGCACATTTGCACTTGATTAAGGACTTACAGACCATGTCATTTACATTAGATTTGGGCTGCTTGACCTCATTTCTAGTAAAGTTTGAAGTGACTGACTACAACATTTACACTAGTCTAAGAACAGATTGACCACAGCATTTATACTAGGTGTGGAATTTAATTTCACACTAAACTGGCCACATTCCTTAGACCCGAGATAAGTAATTTTAGCCCTAGTGTGTTATATTTTTCTTTGTGTATAGCATGTAGCAGGAACATATTATCACACCTTTGACTATTTACAGGTGACTGGCGCCCAGTGTGATGGTGGAACGTGAAATTTTACTTGTGAATTTCAAGAAGTGAATAAGAAAAATTTCATAACAGGTAATTAATATTTATATTAATTACTGATAATCGTCGGTTTAGGCATAAGTTCTAGGCCTGCCAAGGTGTAATAACACCTTTCTGGTACATGAGAATATAATGTTTGTGTTTTTCACATGTATATATTCTATACTCAACTCCAAGGGTAACATAACTATATCTTAGGAACAGAGGTAAGGAACATTCCTTCTCCTTATCCTCTGTCTTCTAAAATAAGAAAATGTTCCTATTTATCATAGAATAGGCTTCTTATCAGAGGTATAACATTCAATGCCTCAATTATAAGATACTGATATCATCATTTACTTTAGACTGTGGAGTGACTGACCACAGCATTTCCACTAGACTGTGGACTGACTAAGAACAACATTTACACCAGACTGTGAACCGACTGACCACATCATTTACACTAGACTGTGGACCGACTGACCAAAGCATTTATTATAGACTATGAACTGACTGATCACATCATTTACACTAGATTGTGGACTGACTGACCTCAGCATTTACACTACACTGTGGAACGCCTAAAAAAATAATTTATAATAGACAGTGGATAGACTGACCACATCATTTACACTGTATCTTGGACTGACGGCCACATTTACAGTAGACCTTGAACTGACAGACCAAAACTTTTATACTAGTCTATGGATTAATTATCAAAGCATTTACATTAGCCTGAAGATTGACTAAGGCTAGTTTCACAATAGCGTTCGGCAGAGCTGCGGAGGGCTGCGTAGTTCCTCAGTGAAGCTCCGCCCGCTGCCGCACCTCTTCCCGTCAGCTCCGCCTACATCTGCATGCGGACTACGAGCCTATATTTAACACTGGGTACGCAGGCCATGCGGATGTATGCGGATGCATTTGAATGCGTGATTTTGACGATGCGTCGATCGCAACAAATTACAGCATGTTGCGCTCGCCGTGGGTCGCCGCATAGTCATAACGACGCATGCAGAGGTATCCGCAGACATCCGCACTGCCTACATACCCAATGTTCAAGATAGGTACGCAGACCACATCCAGACGTAGGCGGTGCTGCCCGAAAGAGGTGCGGCAGTGGGTGGAGCTTCACGGAGGAACTAAGCAGCCCTCTGCAGCTCTGCTGAGCGCAAATGTGAAGCCGGTCTAACCACAGCATTTACACTAGGTATAGATGGACTGGCCACATTTCCAGAAGACTTTGGGCTGACTGAGCACAGCATTTGCACATTTGAATTTGTTTAAGGAATTATTGAGCATGTCAATAATATTAGATTTGGACTGCTTGACCACATTTCTAGTAAAGTTTGAACTGACTGACTGTAACATTTACACTAGTCTAAGGACTGACTGACAACACAGCATTCATGCTAGGTGTGGAATTTCTGACATTTCTAGTAGACCAGAAGACTATAGACTGAATGATCACAACATTAACAGTAGAATGTGGACTGACTGACCATTTTAGAAAGGACTGTGGACTGGCGAGCATAAGCTTTTACACTAATTTATGGATTGACCATAGCATTTACACTAGGTGTGGACTGCCTGACCACATTTCTAGTAAACTGAAGTAAATCTATAACATTTGCAGAAGACTGTAGAATGACTGAACATAACATATGCAACAAACTATTGATTGACTGACTACAGTTTTCACACTAAACTGGCCACAGTCCTTAGACCTGAGATAAGTAAGTTTAGCCCTAGTGTGTTATATTTTTCTTTGTGTATAGCATGTAGCAGGAACATATTATCACACCTTTGACTATTTACAGGTGACTGACGCCCAGTGAGATGGCGGAATGTGAAATTTTACTTGTGAATTTCAAGAAGAGAATAAGAAAAATCTCATAACAGGTAATTAATATTTTTATTAATTACTGATAATCGTCAGTTTAGGCCTAAGTTCTAGGCCTGCCGAGTAGTGATGAGCGAGTATACTCGTTGGTTGGGTTTTCCCGAGCATGCTCGGGTGTCCTCCAAGTATTTTGGCGTGCTCGAAGATTTAGTTTGTGTCGATGCACAGCATAATTTGTGGCTGCTGGACAGGCAGAATACATGTGAGGAATGCCTGTTTGCTAGGGAATCCTCAAATGTATTCAGACTGTCTATTAGCCATAAATCATGCAGCTACTTAGACAAAACCTAAATCTCCGGGCACGCCAAAATACTCGGGGGTCACCCGAGTATGCTCGGGAAAACCCAAGCAATGAGTAAACTCGCTTTTCACTACTGCCGAGGTACAACAACATCTTCCTGGTACATGAAAATATACTGTTTGTGTTTTTCACATGTATATCTTCTATACACAACTCCTAGTATAACATAACCATATCTAAAGTCCCCGTCACACACAGCAATCTCGCTAGCAAGATCACTGCTGAGTCACAAGTTTTGTGACGCAACAGCGATCTTACCAGCGAGATCGCTGTGTGTGACACCTATCAGCTACCGGCCCCCCTGCCGGGTATCGCTGATCATTGTGGAAAGTCCTGGACATATTTTTGATCGTTGGTCTCCCGCTGGCCAGCACGCATCGCTGAGTTTGACAGGGAAAGCGACGAACGACCTCAATACTTCAGGTCTGAGAGACAGGGTCCCAACGACCATCATATCGTTCCATATTGTTGCCTCGTCGTTGTTGAGATCTGACTGTTTAACATCTCACCAGCGACCTCGTAGCGATGCACCAGCGATCCCTACAAGGTCACATCATTGTCAGGATCACTGGTGCGTCGCCACGTGTGACGGTACCCTAAGGATTGACTGAGCACAGAATTTTTGCTCGGTGTGGAACTACTGACCACATTTCCAGTAGACCAGAAGACTGTGTACTGAATGACCACAACATTTACACTAGAGTATGGGCTTACTGACCACAGCATAGACTGTGGACTGATTGGCAAAATTTACAGTAGCCATGGAGTGACAGACGAAAACTTTTACACTAGTCTGTAGATGAATGATCAAAGTATTTACATTAGTCTGAAGCCGGCCTAACCACAGCATTTACACTAGGTAAAGATGGAGTGGCCACATTTCCAGAAGACTTTGGGCTGCCTGAACACAGCATTTGCACATTTGCACTTGTTTAAGGGACATACTGACCATGTCATTTACATTAGATTTGGACTGCTTGACTACAATTTGAGCTGACTGACTATAACATTTACACTAGTCTAAGTACTGACTGACCACAGCATTTATGCTAGATGTGGAGTTTCTGACATTTCTAGAAGACCAGAAGACTATAGACTGAATGACCACAACATTAACAGTAGAATGTGGACTGACTGACCATTTTAGAAAGGACTGTGGACTGGAGAGCATAAGCTTTTACACTAATTTATGGACAGATCATAGCATTTACAGTAGGTGTGGACTGCCTGACCACATTTCCAATAAACTGAAGTCAAATTATAACATTTACAGAAGACTATAGAATGACTGAACATAACATATACAGCAAACTACCAAATGCCTGACTACATTTTTCACACTAAACTGGCCACAGTCCTTAGACCTGATATAAGTAATTTTAGCCTTAGTGTGTTATATTTTTCTTTGTGTATAGCATGCAGCAGGAACATATTATCACACCTTTGACTATTTACAGGTGACTGATGCCCAGTGAGATGGCAGAATAAGAAATATTACTTGTGGATTTCAAGAAGAGAATAAGAAAAATCTCATCACAGGTAATTAATTTTTATATTAATTACTGATAATCGCCTGTTTAGGCCTAATTTCTAGGCCTGCTGAGGTGTAATAACACCTTCCTGGTACAAGACAATATACTGTTTGTGTTTTCACATGTAACATGTATATCTTCTATACACAACTCCAAGTATAACATCACCATATCTCTGGTACAGAGGTAAGGAACATTTCTTATCCTCATCCTCTGTCTTGTAAAATAAGAAAATGTTCCTATTTGTCATAGAAAAGGCTTCTTATCAGAGGTATAACATTCAATGCCTCAATTATAAGATACTGATATCATCATTTACTTTAGACTGTTGACCGACTGACCACAGCATTTTCTCTAGACTGTCGATCGACTAACCACAACATTTACACCAGACTGAGAAGCAACTGAACACAGAATTTACACTAGACTGTGGACTGATTCACGACAGTATTTATACTAGAATGTGGACCGACTGACAACATGACTTACACTAGACTGTGGACTGATTGACTACAGCATTTATACTAGACTATGGACCGACTGACATGATTTATACTAGACTGTGAACTGACTGACTGGCCACATTTAGGCTAAGTGCACACGTTGCAGAAAATTTCTGCTCAAAATCTTGACTCCCTTCCCAGAAACCGCACCTTTTTTGTCTTCGCGTTTTCCACTCGTTTTTTGTCACGGTTTTTGTGCATTTTTTGCGCAGTTTTGATGCGTTTTTTTCCGCAGCGTTTTCAAAATGCATTGAACAAACCAGAAACGCGGAAAAATCAGCAAAATAACGAGCATGCTGCATTTTTTACCGCGATGCGTTTTTTTCGCGCTAAAAAACGCATCAATATGCACAAAAAGTGCAAAATGCATAGAATTTAATGGGAAGCTTATTTTTAGCGGTTTTATAGCGGTTTTAGAGACAAAACTGCGTGAAAAACCACTAAAAAAGCTGTGTGTGAACACAGCCTTATAGTACACCTTGGACCGACTGAGTATAACAATTACACTACAGCGTGGACATTTTATATGGACAAACCTAAATAAAATGGGAATGGTTGGTGATATCAACTTCCTGTTTGTGGCACATTAGTACATGGGAGGGAAATACTTTTCATTATGGGAGGTGACCATGGTGGCCATTTTGAAGTTGGCCATTTTGGATTAAATCTCTATTAATGGCCCAGCCAGGTATCTTTATATAAATGGCCCACCCTGTATTCTAAGGACTGTTTGATCACAGCATTTATGCTAGGTGCGGAATTTCTGAAAACTTTACTATTAGACCAGAAGACTATAGACTTTATCCAACATTTACATCAGAATGTGGACTTAATGACGTCTTTTAAAGTGGAATGTGGACAGATGGACCAAAACTGTTACACTAATTTATGGACTTACTGAACATATCACGTGCACTAGATGTGGACTGTCCGACCACATTTCCAGTAAATTGTAGTATAACTATAACATTTACAGTAGACGAATAGTAGAATAACTGAACACAACAGATGATTGTAGAATGACTGAACATAAAATATACAGTAAACTATTGAATGACTGACTACAGTTTTCACACTAAACTGGCCACAGTCATACCTGGGATGAATAATTTTAGCCCTAGTGTGTTATATTTTTCTTTGTGTATAGCATGTAGCAGGAACATATCACACCTTTGACTATTTACAGGTGACTGGCGCCCAGTAAGATGATGGAACGTGAAATTTTACTTGTGGATTTCAAGAAGAGAATAAGAAAAATTTCATAACAGGTAATTAATATTTATATTAATTATTAAAAAAATTATAGTAATTATAGTAATTAATATTTATATTAATTACTGATAATCGTGGGTTAAACATAAGTTCTAGGCCTGCCGAGGTGTAATAACACCTTCCTGGTACATGAGAATATACTGTTTGTGTTTTTCACATGTATATCTTCTATACACAACTCCAAGTATAACATAACCATCTCTCAGGTGCAGAGGTAAGGATCTTTCCTTCACCTTATCCTCTGTCTTAAATAATAAAATGTTCCTTTTTCTCATAGAATAGGCTTCTTATCAGCAGTATAACATTCAATGCCTCAATTATAAGATACTGATGTCATCATTTCCACTAGACTGTGGACCGACTGACCACAGCATTTTCTCTAGACTGTCGATCGACTAACCACAACATTTACACCAGACTGTGAACCAATTGAACACAGAATTTACACTAGACTGTGGACTGATTCACGACAGTATTTATACTAGAGTGTGGGACTGGCTGACAACATAATGTACACTAGACTGTGGACTGATTCACCACAGTATTTACACTAGAGTGTGGGACTGACTGACAACATGATGTACACTAGACTGTGGACCGACTGACCAAAGCATTTATTATAGACTGTGAACCGACTGACCACATCATTTACACTAGACTGTGGACTGACTGACCTCAGCATTTATACTACACTGTGGACAGCCAAAAAAATTTTTTTATAATAGACAGTGGACAGACTGACCACATCATTTACACTGCACTTTGGACTAACTGGCCACATTTACAGGAGACCTTGAACTGACAGACCAAAACTTTTATACTAGTCTGTGGATAAATGGTCAAAGCATTTAGATTAGTCTGAAGACTGACTAAGGCTAGTTTCACACTAGTGTTTGGCAGAGCTGCGGAGGGCTGCGTAGTTCCTGTTATTGTTAGCGCTCAGCTAAGTAGGGCGGACTTCCCGGAGTGGACCCTCTGGACCGTGGCACCGAGGGGACCCCAGACGAGCAACCAGGTGGAGCCGACCCCTATACAGGGATCGTTAGGAGCAGGTCCAGGGGTTCGAATGCCACGGCAGCCGGAACCAAGAGGGGCGGCTCGGAATGGACTGCAGGGACTAACACGGGAAAACAGGACTGGAGTAGGACTGCAGGTATGGACATAGATTGGCAGGACCGGAGTAGGACTGCAGGTACGGACACAGAAAACAGGACTGGAATCAGACAGCGGGTGTGGACACCGGAAGGCAGGACTGGAGTCAGACAGCGGGCATGGACACGGAAGGCAGGACTGGAGTCAGACAGCGGGCACGGACACGGAAGGCAGGACTGGAGTCAGACAGCGGACACGGACACGGAAGGCAGAACTGGAGTCAGACAGCGGGTGTGGAGACAGGGCTGCAAGGAAGCACAAAGAGATCAATAGGAGTCAGCCTAATGCGGGGGAACCACAGAACATAGAGGATGTAGCATAACCATGATCAGGCGCCTCCACTAAGGGAGGTCGGCCTGATATAGAAGCCGATGTGCCCCCATTGGTCCGGCGGTGCTGCCGGTTCAGGGAGATAGGATCAGGAGAAATGAGTCCCCGGCCCACGGCGCATGCGCAGGGCCTGCAATGACGTCGCCGGCCGCGGGCCGATCAGAGGAGGACGCCGAGGCCGGAGGGAGCGAGGCTGCAGGGCGCGGTAAGTACGAGCGCGCGTGACGGGGGGCCCGGTGAGGTGCGCAGCAGGAAGGCGGGGGACCATGACAGGGACCGTGACAGTACCCTCCCCCTTAAGCCGCCCCCGCTGCGATTGGGAAAAAATCTCCTGAGAATGTGGGGAGCGTTGATGTTCTCCCGGGGCTCCCAGGACCTTTCCTCAGGACCAAAGCCTCTTCAGTCCATAAGGAAAAAGGTCCTCCCTCTAACTTTCCTCATGGCGAGAATATCTCTTACCTCAAAGGTGTCGTCAGAACCCTCCGGCTGAGGAGCAGGGCAAGGCGAGGGATGGAACTGATTTAGAACCACAGGTTTCAGAAGAGAGACGTGGAAGGTGTTCGGGATGCGGAGCGAAGCAAGCAACCTCAACTTGTGGGTGACTTCATTGACACATCCCAGGATCTCAAAGGGGCCAATGTACCGGGGACCCAGCTTGTAAGAGGGCAATTTTAGCCGGATGCACTTGGAAGAGAGCCAGACCTTATCCCCGATGCGAAACGGAGGAGGATCCAACCTTCTTTTGTCTGCGTGATTCTTCATTCGCTCGCTGGCCTTCTTGAGGGCCGTGTTGGTCTCGGACCGGACTTTAGAGAATTCTTGGAACAAGGAGTTGGCTGCCGGTAACTCGGAGGTCTTGGGTACCGGAAGAGGTATATTAGGATGTTTGCCGAACACCACAAAAAAGGGCGACTTGGTTGAGGATTCACCGGCATGATTGTTGTAGGCGAACTCCGCCCATGGAAGCAGATCAACCCAGTGATTCTGATGGGCGTTGGAGAAATGCCGAAGATATGTAGTCAAGGTCTGGTTGGTTCGCTCTACTTGCCCATTGGTCTGCGGATGATAGGCTGATGAAAAATCCAGGGATATATTCAAAAGTTTACAAAGCGCCCTCCAAAACTTAGCAGTAAACTGGACTCCACGATCAGACACGATCCGTCGAGGTAGGCCGTGAAGCTTGAAAATCTGATGGACGAAAATCTTGGCTAATTCAGGTGCAGAAGGGAGACCGCTCAAAGGAATGAAATGTGCCATTTTGGAAAAGCGGTCTACAACCACTAGAATTACGGTACAGCCTGAAGAGTGGGGCAGATCAGTGATAAAGTCCATGGCAATATTCTCCCAAGGAGACGTAGGCGCCGGCAAAGGAAGCAGTAGGCCAAACGGAGACCGACGAGGTGTCTTATTCCTAGCACAGGAGGAACAGGATGCAACGAAGTCTGTCACATCTTGGCGGAGAGTTGGCCACCAATAATACTGAGCTATGAGAGCAAGGGTCTTCCCAATTCCGGCATGACCAGCCAATCGGGAGGAATGCCCCCACTGTAGAACTCTGCTTTTGGCATTCTCCGGCACGAGAGTCTTGCCTGGAGGTGGAGAGAGCAGAGTCAACGGGGCCACAGTGATAATCTTCGTGGGCTCAATGATGTGGGAAGGTTCCTCCCCAACCTCTGTCGGTTGAAAGACTCTGGAAAGAGCATCGGCTTTGGTGTTTCTGTCCCCCGGGCGAAAGTGAAGCTCAAAATCAAAGCGAGTGAAAAACAATGACCATCTGGCTTGTCGAGGATTAAGTCTCTGGGCGGACTGAAGGTAGGACAGGTTCTTGTAGTCTGAGTAAATAACAAACGGATGGACAGCTCCCTCCAGAAGGTGACGCCACTCCTCCAATGCCAATTTGATGGCCAAAAGCTCGCGGTCGCCAATCGAGTAATTGCACTCGGATGAGGAGAAAGCTTTGGAGAAGAATCCACAGGGGCGTAGACGAGTCGACGCTGTCTTCTGGGATAAGACTGCCCCAGCTCCTGTAGAGGTTTGCTGCTCTCAGGATGGGAAAACACAGGAGCCGTGGAAAAAGCCCGTTTTAACGACTGGAAGGCCTCCTCGGCCTCTCGGCCTCTAGCGTCCAGGAGTTAAAAGAGGTCCCCTTACAGGTAAGGGCGGAGATGGGCTTGGAGAGCGAGGAAAAGTGCGGAATAAACTGTCTGTAGTAGTTGGCAAACCCGAGGAAACGTTGGATGGCTCTGAGGCCGACGGGGCGGGGCCATTTGAGAATGGCGGACAGTTTCTCGGGATCCAACTGTAGACCAGCGTCAGAGACAATGTAGCCCAGAAATGGCAGAGACGTTTGTCGAATAGGCACTTCTCCATCTTGGCATACAAACGATTCTCCCGAAGACGCTGAAGAACCAGGCGGACCGTTCTCCTATGGGATGGAAGATCTGAGGAGAAGACAAGGATGTCATCCAAGTATACTACCACACAGGAGTACAGGAGATCCCGAAAGATCTCATTGACGAACTCCTGGAACACAGCCGGAGCGTTGCACAGACCGAATGGCATCACCAGGTACTCATAGTGGCCGTCACGGGTGTTAAAGGCGGTCTTCCATTCATCACCGGCACGGATGCGGATGAGGTTGTACGCCCCCCTGAGGTCCAACTTGGAGAAGATCCGTGCCCCTCGGAGATGATCGAACAACTCCGGGATGAGTGGGAGTGGGTACCGGTTCTTGATAGTGTTGTTGTTTAAACCTCTATAGTCGATGCATGGGCATGGGCGAACCGTCCTTCTTTTTGACAAAGAAAGAAACAGCTCCTGCGGGGGAGGAAGATTTCCGAATAAATCCCTTGGCGAGGTTCTCTTTGACATATTCCAACATAGCTGCGGATTCTGCGGGAGACAGTGGATAAATCCTACCCCTAGGAGGAGTGGAATTAGGGATTAACTCAATAGGACAATCGAAGAACCGGTGTGGTGGTAGGACCTCTGCCTCCTTCTTGTCAAAGACATCTGCATAGGACCAATAGGCTGAAGGAAGCCCCGAGAGCTCCCGGGGAGGTCGTGCGGGAATAGCCAGACGAATAAGATTCAGACAGCGACCATGGCACAGGTCTCCCCAGCGCAAGACTTCCCCATACAACCAGTTAATTATCGGCTGATGAGTACATAGCCACGGAAGACCAAGTAGAATGGCTTGAGACAGATCAGGCAACATGTAGAAAGCCACTCTCTCTCGGTGGAGAGTGCCCACTTGCAAAACAACCTCCTCCGTGACTGTAGTAATGGGTTCTCGTAGCGGTCTGCCATCAACGGAAGCAATCACACGAGGGTTCTTCAAGGTAATCACGGGAATCCGATATTTGTCCACTACTTCACGCCGGATGAAGTTGCCTGCTGAGCCCGAATCCACGTAGGCCACCTCGGACCCATGTCTCTCTCCTGAAAGTAAAAGAACAGATAATGTGAGAGCTTGAGAGGAATCATTATCACCTAGGGAGACCTCTCTTACCTGACCTAGGTGGAAGAGTTTCCCAGTCTCTCAGGACAAGAGCGGATGAAGTGGGATGCTCCCCCACAATAAAGACAGAGACCCTTCTCCCGTCATTCTTTCTGACGTCTCTCTGCCATCCGGACCCGGTCTACCTGCATGGGCTCGGGAGGCGGAGTGTGAAGGGAACCGGCCCGTCGTGGGGTAAAGGACCGATTTGCGGTTGGGACTGACCTAATGGGTCTTCTGTCCCTCGCTGATTCCCAGGCACGCTCCTGGAACCGGAGGTCTATTCGAGTGGCCAGGGAGATGAGGTCCTCGAGAGTGGTGGGAGTATCCCGACCCGCCAATTCATCCTTTATCCTACCCGACAATCCACGCCAAAAGGCCCCGACCAAAGCCGCATTATTCCACCCCAATTCGGAAGACATGGTGCGGAACCGGATGGCATACTGACCGACTGTCAGGGTGCCCTGGTGAAGATTGAAAAGCGACTCAGTGAGAGAGGCTACCCGTCCAGGCTCATCAAACACCTTATGAAAGGTGTCTAGAAAAATCAGGATATTAGAGACCATGGGATCATCCCTCTCTCAGAGAGGGTTTAGCCAAGATAAGGCCTCCCCCTCCAGATGGGACATGATAAAGGCCACCTTGGCCCTATCGGAGGGGTAATGGTGAGGCTGAAGCTCGAAATGCAGGCTACATTGCTTTAGAACCCCTCTACACTGTTTGGGGTCTCCACTGTACCGGGGTGGTTTGGCAAGGCGAGGATAGGGAAACGAAGCAGGAGCGGGGAAGGCGGCCGAGACTGCAGCGGCGGACTGGAGGTCCCCCAAACAGTTGTCTACCGAGGCCATATATGACAGGATATGGGACTGGGCATCACACTGTTGGCCCAGTTCCTGCTGGAGGCTGGCCAGTTGGGCAGCATTCCCCGGATCGGCAGCCTGAAGGGCCGACAAGCGGGACTCCATAGACTTCATTACCGACATGATGCGCCCCTGGTTCTCCCGTAAGAAGAGCAACTCTTTTTGACCGGGAGCCGAGATTCTGGCGGGATCCATGACCTGATCGTACTGTTACTGTTAGCGCTCAACTAGGTAGGGGGGACTTCCCGGAGTGGACCCTATGGACCGTGGCACCGAGGGGACCCCGGACGAGCAACCAGGTGGAGCCGACCCCTATACAAGGATCGTCAGGAGCAGGTCCAGGGGTTCGAATGCCACGGCAGCCGGAACCAAGAGGGGCGGCTCGGAATGGACTGCAGGCACTAACACGGGAAAACAGGACTGGAGTAGGACTGCAGGTACGGACATAGATTGGCAGGACCGGAGTAGGACTGCAGGTACGGACACAGAAAACAGGACTGGAATCAGACAGCGGGTGTGGACACCGGAAGGCAGGACAGGAGTCAGACAGCGGGCATGGACACGGAAGGCAGGACTGGAGTCAGACAGCGGGCACGGACATGGAAGGCAGGACTGGAGTCAGACAGCGGGCACGGACACGGTAGGCAGGACAGGAGTCAGACAGCGGGAACGGACACGGAAGGCAGGACTGGAGTCAGACAGTGGGCACGGACACGGAAGGCAGGACTGGAGTCAGACAGTGGGCACGGACACGGGAGGCAGGACTGGAGTCAGACAGCGGGTGTGGAGACAGGGCTGCAAGGAAGCACAAAGAGATCAACAGGAGTCAGCCTAATGCGGGGGAACCACAGAACATAGAGCAAGTAGCATAACCACGATCAGGCGCCTCCAATAAGGGAGAGCGGCCTGATATAGACGCCGCTGTGCCCCCATTGGTCCGGCGGTGCTGCCGGGTCAGGGCACCGCTGGAGATAGGATCAGGAGAAATGAGTCTGCCGCGGCCCACGGCGCACGCGCAGGGCCTGCAATGACGTCACCAGCCGCAGGCCGGTCAGAGGAGGACGCCGAGGCTGGAGGGAACGAGGCTGCAGCACGGGGTAAGTACGAGCGCGCGTGACGGGGGGCACGGTGAGGTGCGCAGCAGGAAGGCGGGGGACCATGACAGGGACCGTGACAGTTCCTCTGTGAAGCTCCGCCCACTGCCGCACCTCCTCAGGTCAGCTCCGCCTATGCCTGCATGCAGCCTGCGTACCTATCCTTAACATTGGGTACACAGTCTGTGTGGATGTATGCGGATACGTCCGCATGCGTCATTTTCACAATGCGTCGACCACAACAAATTGCAACACGTTGCGTTCGACGCGGGTCGCAGCATCTTCAAACGACACATGCGGAGGCATGCGCATACATCCGCATGGTCTGCGCACCCGATGTTAGGCCACATGCAGACGTAGGCGGAGCTGACCGGAGGATGTACGTCAGTTTGTGGAGCTTCACGGAGGAACTACGCAGCCCTCCGCAGCCCTGCCAAATGTAAAAGTGAAGCCGGCCTAACCACAGCATTTACACTAGGTATAGACTGCCTGGCCACATTTCCAGAAGACTTTGAGCTGATTGAGTACAGCATTTGCACTTGTTTAAGGACTTACTGACCATGTCATTTACATTAGATTTGGGCTGCTTGACCACATTTCTAGTAAAGTTTGAAGTGACTGACTATAACATTTACACTAGTCTAAGAACGGATTGACCACAGCATTTATACTAGGTGTGGAATTTAATTTCACACTAAACTGGCCACAGTCCTTAGACACGAGATAAATAATTTTAGCCCTAGTGTGTTATATTTTTCTTTGTGTATAGCATGTAGCAGGAACATATTATCACATCTTTGACTATTTACAGGTGACTGGCGCCCAGTGAGATGGTGGAACGTGAAATTTTACTTGTGGATTTCAAGAAGTGAATAAGAAAAATTTCATAACAGGTAGTTAATATTTATATTAATTACTGATAATCGTCGGTTTAGGCATAAGTTCTAAGCCTGCCGAGGTGTAATAACACCTTTCTGGTACATGAGAATATACTGTTTGTGCTTTTCACATGTATATATTCTATACACAACTCCAAGGATAACATAAATATATCTCAGGTACCGAGGTAAGGATCATTCCTTCTCCTTATCCTCTGTCTTCTAAAATAAGAAAATGTTCCTATTTATCATAGAATAGGCTTCTTATCAGCGGTATAACATTCAATGCCTCAATTATAAGATACTGATATCATCATTTACTTTAGACTGTGGACCGACTAAGAAAAACATTTACACCAGACTGTGAACCAACTGAACACAGAATTTACACTAGACTGTGGACTGATTCACCACAGTATTTACACCAGACTGTGGACTGACAACATGATGTACACTAGACTGTGGACCGACTGACCAAAGCATTTATTATAGACTATGAACCGACTGATCACATCATTTACACTAGACTGTGGACTGACTGACCTCAGCATTTACACTACACTGTGGAACGCCTAAAAAAATAATTTATAATAGACAGTGGATAGACAGACCACATCATTTACACTGCATCTTGGACTGACGGCCACATTTACAGTAGACCTTGAACTGACAGACCAAAACTTTTATACTAGTCTATGGATTAATTATCAAAGCATTTACATTAGCCTGAAGACTGACTAAGGCTAGTTTCACAATAGCGTTCGGCACAGCTGGGAGAGCTGCGTAGTTCCTCAGTGAAACTCCGTCCGCTGCCGCACCTCTTCCCGTCAGCTCCGCCTACATCTGCATGCGGACTACGTGCCTATCTTTAACACTGGGTACGCAGGCCGTGCGGACGTATGCGGATGCATTTGAATGCGTGATTTTGACGATGCGTCGATTGCAACAAATTACAACATGTTGGGTTCGCAGCGGGTCGCCGCATAGTCATAATGATGCATGCAGAGGTATCCGCATACATCCGCACTGCCTACATACCCAATGTTCAAGATAGGTACGCAGACCACATCCAGACGTAGGCGGTGTTGCCCGAAGGAGGTGCGGCAGTGGGTGGAGCTTCACAGAGGAACTAAGCAGTCCCCTGCAGCTCTGCCGAGCGCAATTGTGAAGCCAGTCTAACCACAGCATTTACACTAGGTATAGATGGACTGGCCACATTTCCAGAAGACTTTGGGCTGACTGAGCACAGCATTTGCACATTTGAATATGTTTAAGGAATTATTGAGCATGTCAATAACATTAGATTTGGACTGCTTGACCACATTTCTAGTAAAGTTTGAACTGACTGACTGTAACATTTACACTAGTCTAAGGACTGACTGACAACACAGCATTTATGTTAGGTGTGGAATTCCTGACATTTCTAGTAGACCAGAAGTCTATAGACTGAATGACCACAACATTAACAGTAGACTGTGGACTGACTGACCATTTTAGAAAGGACTGTGGACTGGCGAGCATAAGCTTTTACACTAATTTATGGATTGACCATAGAATTTACAGTAGGTGTGGACTGCCTGACCACATTTCAAGTTAACTGAAGTCAAACTATAACATTTACAGAAGACTGTAGAATGACTGAACATAACATATGCAACAAACTATTGAATGACTGACTACATTTTTCACACTAAACTGGCCACAGTCCTTAGACCTGAGATAAGTAAATTTAGCCCTAGTGTGTTATATTTTTCTTTGTGTATAGCATGTAGCAGGAACATATTATCACACCTTTGACTATTTACAGGTGACTGACGCTCAGTGAGATGGAGGAATGTGAAATTTTACTTGTGATTTTCAAGAAGAGAATAAGAAAAATCTCATAACAGGTAATTAATATTTTTATTAATTACTGATAATCGTCAGTTTAGGCCTAAGTTCTAGGCCTGCCAAGTAGTGATGAGCGAGTATACTCGTTGGTCGGGTTTTCCCGAGCATGCTCGGGTGTCCTCCGAGTATTTTGGCGTGCTCGAAGATTTAGTTTGTGTCGATGCACAGCATGATTTGTGGCTGCTGGACAGGCAGAATACATGTGAGGAATGCCTGTATGCTAGGGAATCTTCAAATGTATTCATACTGTCTATTAGCCATAAATCATGCAGCTACTTAGACAAAACCTAAATCTCCGGGCACGCCAAAATACTCGGGGGTCATCCGAGCATGCTCGGAAAACCCAAGCAACGAGTAAACTCGCTTTTCACTACTGCCGAGGTATAACAACATCTTCCTGGTACATGAAAATATACTGTTTGTGTTTTTCACATGTCTATCTTCTATACACAACTCCTAGTATAACATAACCATATCTAAAGCCCCCGTCACACACAGCGATCTCGCTAGCAAGATCACTGCTGAGTCACAAGTTTTGTGACGCAACAGCGATCTTACCAGCGAGATCGCTGTGTGTGAGACCTATCAACTACGGGCCCCCCTGCCGGGTATCGCTGATCGTTGTGGAAAGCTCTGGACATATTTTTGATCGTTGGTCTCCTGCTGGCCAGCACGCATCGCTGAGTTTGACAGGGACAGCGACGAACGACCTCAATACTGCAGGTCTGAGAGACAGGGTCCAAGCGACCATCATATCGTTCCATATCGTTGCCTCGTCGTTGTTGAGATATTACTGTTTAACATCTCACCAGCGACCTCGCAGCGATGCACCAGCGATCCCTACCAGGTCACATCATTGTCAGGATCACTGGTGCGTCGCCAAGTGTGACGGTACCCTAAGGATTGACTGAGCACAGCATTTTTGCTCGGTGTGGAACTACTGACCACATTTCCAGTAGACCAGAAGACTAAGTACTGAATGACCACAACATTTACACTAGATTATGGGCTGACTGACCACAGCATAGACTGTGAACTGATTGGCAAAATTTGTAAATAGACTGTGGACTGATTGGCAAAATTTACAGTAGCCATGGAGTGACAGACAAAAACTTTTACACTAGTCTGTGGATGAATGATCAAAGCATTTACATTAGTCTGAATCCGGCCTAACCACAACATTTACACGAGGTAAAGATGGACTAGCCACATTTCCAGAAGACTTTGGGCTGCCTGAACACAACATTTGCACATTTGTACTTGTTTAAGGGACATACTGACCATGTCATTTACATTAGATTTGGACTGCTTGACCACAATTTGAGCTGACTGACTATAACATTTACACTAGTCTAAGTACTGACTGACAACACAGCGTTCATGCTAGATGTGGAATTTCTGACATTTCTAGTAGACCAGAATACTATAGACTGAATGACCACATTAACAGTAGAATGTGGACTGACTGACCATTTTAGAAAGGACTGTGGACTGGAGAGCATAAGCTTTTACACTAATTTATGGACTGACCATAGCATTTACAGTAGGTGTGGACTGCCTGACCACATTTCCAATAAACTGAAGTCAAATTGTAACATTTACAGAAGACTATAGAATGACTGAACATAACATATACAGCAAACTACCAAATGACTGACTACAGTTTTCACACTAAACTGGCCACAGTCCTTAGACCTGATATAAGTAATTTTAGCCTTAATGTGTTATATTTTTCTTTGTGTATAGCATGCAGCAGGAACATATTATCACACCTTTGACTATTTACAGGTGACAGATGCCCAGTAAGATGGCAGAATAAGAAATATTACTTGTAGATTTCAAGAAGAGAATAAGAAAAATCTCATCACAGGTAATTAATTTTTATATTAATTACTGATAATCGTCTGTTTAGGCCTAATTTCTAGGCCTGCTGAGGTGTAATAACACCTTCCTGGTACAAGACAATATACTGTTTGTGTTTTTCACATGTTTATCTTCTATTCTTCTATACACAACTACAAGTATAACATAACCATATCTCAGGTACAGAGGTAAGGAACATTTCTTATCCTTATCCTCTGTCTTCTAAAATAAGAAAATGTTCCTATTTGTCATAGAAAAGGCTTTTATCAGCAGTATAACATTCAATGCCTCAATTATAAGATACTGATATCATCATTTCCACTAGACTGTGGACCGACTGACCACAGCATTTTCTCTAGACTGTCGATCGACTAACCACAACATTTACACCAGACTGTAAACCAACTGAACACAGAATTTACACTAGACTGTGGACTGATTCACGACAGTATTTATACTAGAATGTGGACCGACTGACAACATGACTTACACTAGACTCTGGACTGATTGACTACAGCATTTATACTAGACTCTGGACCGACTGACATGATTTATACTAGACTGAGAACTGACTGACTGGCCACATTTATAGTACACCTTGGAATGACTGAGTATAACAATTACACTACAGCGTGGACATTTTATATGGATGAACCTAAATAAAATGGGAATGGTTGGTGATATCAACTTCCTGTTAGTGGCACATTAGTATATGGGAGGGAAATACTTTTCAAGATGGGAGGTGACCATGGTGGCCATTTTGAAGTCGGCCATTTTGGATTAAATCTCTATTAATGGCCCAGCCAGGTGTCTTTATATAAATGGCCCACCCTGTAGTCTAAGGACTGATTGATCACAGCATTTATGCTAGGTGCGGAATTTCTGAAAACTTTTCTATTAGACCAGAAGACTATAGACTTAATGACTGCAACATTTACATCATAATGTGGACTTAATGACCTCTTTTAAAGTGGAATATGGACTGATGGACCAAAACTGTTACACTTATTTATGGACTGACTGACCATATCATGTGCACTAGATGTGGACTGTCCGACCACATTTCCAGTAAATTGTAGTCTAACTATAATATTTACAGTAGACTAATAGTAGAATAACTGAACATAACAGATAATTGTAGAATGACTGAACATAACATATACAGTAAACTATTGAATGACTGACTACAGTTTTCACACTAAACTGGCCACAGTCATACCTGGGATAAATAATTTTAGCCCTAGTGTTTTATATTTTTCTTTGTGTATAGCATGTAGCAGGAAAATATCACACCTTTGACTACTTACAGGTGACTGGCGCCCAGTGAGGTGGTGGAACGTGAAATTTTACTTGTGGATTTCAAGAAGTGAATAAGAAAAATTTCATAACAGGTAATTAATATTTATATTAATTACTGATTATCGTCGGTTTAGTCATAAGTTCTAGGCCTGCTGAGGTGTAATAATACCTTTCTGGCACATGAGAATATACTGTTTGTGTTTTTCACATGTATATATTCTATACACAACTCCAAGGATAACATAACTATATCTCAGGTACAGAGGTAAGGAACATTCCTTCTCTTTATCCTCTGTCTTCTAAAATAAGAAAATGTTCCTATTTATCATAGAATAGGCTTCTTAGCAGAGGTGTAACATTCAATGACTCAATTATAAGATACTGATATCATCATTTACTTTAGACTGTAGAGCGACTGACCACAGCATTTCCACTAGACTGTGGACTGACTATGAACAACATTTACACCATACTGTGAACCAACTGAACACAGAATTTACACTAGACTGTGGACTGATTCACCACAGTATTTACACCAGAGTGTGGACTGACAACATGATGTACACTAGACTGTGTACCTACTGACCAAAGCATTTATTATAGACTATGAACCGACTGATCACATCATTTACACTAGACTGTGGACTGACTGACCTCAGCATTTATACTACACTATGGAACGCCTAAAAAAATAATTTATAATTGACAGTGGATAGACTGACCACATCATTTACACTGCATCTTTGTTATGAATGACCACCACAAAAGAAAATGCGGACGGCACCGCTGTTACCGTGTACTTGCTGGTGATGTCCAGCAATCAGTGAACCAACACATGGATCCCGGGTGCTTGACCTCGAAGCAATCATGTCTGAAATCCTTGAAGAAAACAGGTCGCACTCCACAGCATGAATTATTCAAATTTATTGAAACATATACGTTACATATCAGGGTAGGTAGGGTGACATCTAGAGTGCGAAAGACTGACAACGGCCGTTTCGCGCTGCTCAAGCGCTTCAACGGGTCCCGTTGACCCGTTGAAGTGCTTGAGCAGTGTGAAATGGCCGTTGTCAGTGTTTTGCACTCTAGATGTCACCCTCCCGACCCTGACATGTAACGTATATGTGTCAATAAATTTGAATAATTCATCCCGCGGAGTGCGACCTGTTTCCTTTGTTATGAATGAGTCACCGAGGAGGAAAAAACAAAAAGCAAGCTAAGCTCAGAAAACCGGAGAGGTTGGTAACTAGCGGATTGCAGACCCCTGATCCTATCCACAACAACTAGCAGTAGCCGTGGAGCGTGCCTACGGTGGTCCTAGACGTCTCGTCACGGCCAGAGAACTAAATAAGCCTAAAGAAAGAAAGGGAAAATCTATACTGCCCCAGAGCAGACCCCAAAGCAATAGACAGCCCCCAACATGTATTGTCAGTGAAACAAGATGAAAACACAGACACAGGTAGAAAGATAGGCTGATCAAACGATGGGGCCCTCGCTAACTAGAAAGGACAGGAAAGAAAAGCTGCTGTCTGCAATCACGCAAAAAACCATGCCAAAAAGAATGTCCAACACGTCTGATAGAAAAAGGCCCTGAAGTCGCTAGACTTCAAATCACTATATCAGCACTCAGGTATATTCTGAAGACAGAGCAAAAGAGATCAACTGATCAGAGACAAAATGGGGATTCAGCCCAGTCCCAGACAGGGCTGGCTGAACACAAAAGCTAAGTAAACCAGACAAAAACTCATATGAACAATAGCAGAGATAACTTAGCTTTAGGAAGGCAGGAACCAAACTGGAAACCAGGAGCCACAGTCAGGAAAAATCACCAGCAAGAAACTAGGGAGTCGGCTGCCTTAAATCCAATCAGAAACACCTGATGTCCAATCGCAGTCCCCTTCCTCAGTTGGCCGGTCTCTGCCATTTAGATCAGCTTCATTACCTCCCTTCACCAACAGAGGGAGTCCACATAGAGAACTCACTACTCCTCTGTCAGCACAGCCAGCTCCATAACCCTCACCAGAAGCCAGAGGCAAACCCAAAAATGAGCTTACAACAGTACCCCCCCTTGAGGAGGGGTCACCGAACCCTCATCCACGCCACCGGGCCGATCAGGATGGGCCCGATGAAAAGCACGAACCAATCTATCGGCATGAATATCAGAGGCAGAGACCCAAGAATTGTCCTCCTGGCCATAACCCTTGCACTTGACCAAATACTTGAGTCTCCGTCTAGCCAGACGAGAATCCAGTATTTTCTCTACCTCATATTCCACATTACCTTCAATCAATACAGGGTCAGGAGGTGCAGCCATAGGGACTACTGGCTCAACATATCTCTTCAACAGCAGCTTATGAAACACGTTATGGATCTAAAACGTAACAGGAAGAGCCAATCGAAAAGAAACCGAATTAAGAATCTCCAAAATCTTGTAAGGTCCAATAAATCTTGGCTTGAACTTTGGAGAAGCCACCTTCATAGAGATATTCTTTGAGGACAACCAAACCATATCACCCATTTTAAACCGGGGACCAATGGTCCTATGCCGGTTAGAAAACCGCTGGGCCTTTTCCTGGGAGAGAGGCAACTTATCCACTACTTGGTCCCAAATCTGCTGCATTCTCTCTACCACAGTGTCAACACCTGGGCAGACTGAAGATTCCACTTGCCCTGAAGAAAATCGAGGATGAAACCCAAAGTTACAGGAAAAAGGGCGACATCAAGGTGGCAAAACTAGCTCTATTATTTAAAGCGAATTTGGCCAAGGGCAAAAATGAAACCCAATCATCCTGATCAGCAGATATAAAACATCTCAAATAGGACTCCAAAGTCTGGTTTGTTCTCTCTGTCTGCCCATTGGTCTGAGGGTGAAACGCAGAGGAGAAGGACAACTGAATTCCCAGATTGGAACAAAAGGCTTTCCAGAATCTGGAAACAAACTGAACTCCTCTGTCCGATACAATGTTCTCAGGAATCCCATGCAACTGAACCACCTGTTGTATAAGCAAGGGTACCAACTCTGAGGAAGATGGCAACTTTGGGAGTGGTACAAGATGGACCATCTTAGAGAATCTATCACAACTCACCCAGATAACAATCATTCTCTGAGAGACAGGAAGATCAGAAATAAAATCCATTGAAATATGGGTCCATGGCCTCTTAGGCACCGGCAAGGGCATCAACAACCCACTAGAGTGAGAACAGGGTTTAGACCGGGAACAAGTCCCACAGGACTGCACAAAA
>NW_027361672.1:37555000-37605000 GCF_039654945.1 Dendrobates tinctorius | reverse complement strand
ATATGCCGATGAGTTGTCATGACAGCTGGAAGTCTGCAGAAATCCCCCGTGCCTGTCATCTCTGTGAAAGCCGGCCTGTGGCCAGTGTGCATAGAAGATAGTGATTTTTGCAATACATAGTGATTTATGTATGTATAGCACAGACAATTGGATGATTGCTGCTTCAAGGCTCCTAAGAGGAGTATTGAACTCAGAAAAAGTAAAAATAAAGTTATAAAATAATTTAAAAAATTTAAAAAAAAGCAAACGTTTTTTGCCTGATTAAAAATAAAACAATAAAAAAAATTATAAAAACACATATTTGGTATTGCTGCATTCAGAAATGTCAGATCTATCAAAATGTAAAGTAAATAAGTCTGATTAGTAAATGGCAAAACGAGAGAAAAAAAAACTCAAGAATTACATTTTTTGGTAGCCGCAATATTGCAATAAAGTGCAATAAGAGGAGATCAAAACATTGCATCTACCTCAAAATGGTATCAATAAAAATATCAGATCAAGCCGCAAAAAATAAGCTCTCAACCAGCCCCAGAATGCGAAAAATGCTATACTACGGGTCTCGGAAAATGGCGACAAATGTAAAAACTTTTTTGCATACAAATTTCTGATTTTTTTTCACAAATTAAATAAAATCGAGCCTATACATGTTTGGTATCTGCATTTTCATACTGACCTGGAAAATCATATTGCTCTAGGATGCAGACAGACCCCAAAGCAAAGTAAGGAAGTTTCAAATCGCACTAAATAACTTGAATGTAAATCAAATTTCCTTGCTAAATTCGAGCGATGTGCTGAATTTGAAAATTGTCATCTCTCATCTCTAATAATGACATTTCCTTCTTCTGGCCCCAGCTCCCTTACATGCTTATTAATTAATTATTGCAATTCAGCAGTTTATAAAAATCAAAATATTATGTGGCTGGGTTGATACAGTTTTACCATAAATATGTACTTTGCTTTGAATGCCACCCTAGAATTAATCCTACTTTATATACTATATATAATAGGAATAGTTTTTGGTGCTGTGCACAGCCTGACCAATGAGATGGAGGGAAACTTTGCTTTAGCATATTAAAAAAAGTAATCAGAAACAAAAGAAAGCAAAAAATAGAATATAAAGACAGCGATACATCTATTGAAAAAATGGTTATTTAATAACAGAGGAGAAACAATTTTTATGGGTTCTAACTAATAATTTCTAATCCATAATGAATGTATATCTATATGTAATTTTCCTATCTTTAATAATAAGAAATTGAGATAGAATTGTGCTTCTGAAGTTCTTCCAAGGTTCGGTACATTCCATAAAACTTCATATATCCTTGATATTGGATTGAGAAACACCATTAGATGCTGAATCGTGCCTTTTTACACTACTCCTAGGTCAGTTATGTTTTATACAATGTACGGCGTCTTGGAAGATTCTCTGTTCCTTTATACAAGAACACGTCTAGTTAGTGAGTCAGCACAACTCCATGATCCTGTCTAACGTTACTCAGGTCTTCAGCAGAATGATCCCGGTCTCGTTGTAATCTCCATTATTTCATTAATTTTCCATCACATCCATTTTACACAATCAGCTTTAGTACGTGTTTCACTAACAGTAATAGATGGTGGACATGTTTTCGAAATCCAGAAAGCTTCTTTCTCATTCTACGGACACAGATCTTTGGCTCACATGTATTAAGACTTGCACTAATGATTTGATTTGCACTAAATTTATAAAAAGGAGCTCCCAGCTTCATACATTTGCTTTATTTGGCAGTGTCTGAAATCCACAAAAATGATATCTAAGCATGTTAGGAGCAGTTATAAATATTTTCCTAAACTTGTATCATTTTCTAGCTTTTTAATTAAAGAGCAGCTAAAGGTTTTTTCTATATGCAGGCATTGATCAGCCTTTGCAAAGTTATGAATCTTTGTAATATGCTTCATTGCCTTATTTTGCTTCCTTCTATCATTATCGTCATGCTGAAAGCGATGGCTTATCTACATAGTTCATAATTTGAACTTGAGCTCTAGCAAAGATCCATCCTCCTGTGTGAGCTTCCCTGATCCCCACCTTGAGGCCATGTTCACACGTTCAGTATTTGGTCAGTATTTTACCTCAGTATTTGTAAGCCAAAACCAGGTGAGGAACAACCAGAGGAAAGTATAATAGAAACCCGTCACCACTTCTGGATTTATCACCCTCTCCTGGTTTTGGCTTACAAAGAGTGATGTGAAATACTGACCAAATACTGAACGTGTCAACGTGGCCTTATACTCAGACACTGTAGGCAAAAACGGAGCTGACACTGGAGTATGGATTTTTGATGGGCTAACAGTTCAAATCAGCTACAAATATAGCATGAACTAGGCAGATAAGCCAGCAATTTCAACATGATGTTAAATATTGGAGGTAAACAAGGTAATAAAATATACCGTATTTTTCGCTTTATAAGACGCACCTGATTATAAGACGCACCCCCAAATGTGGTGAAGGAATAGAGAATTTTTTAATAAATGGGGTCCGTCTTATAATGCCAGTGTCCGTCTAACAAATCATATAGGGTATATGTCCCTCATAGCCCCCCCACCCTAAAATTAGCCCCCTTAATCTGGATATGGCCACCTTATATTGAATATAGCCCCCTTGTGCTGGCACACGGGCCCCCTGTGGCTGGCACACATCACCCTGTGGCTGGCACACTGGCCCCTGTGGCTGGTACACATCACCCTGTGGCTGGCACACTGGCCCCCTGTGGCTGGCACACATCACCCTGTGGCTGGCACACTGGCCCCCTGTGGCTGGCACACATCACCCTGTGGCTGGCACACGGCCCCCAGTGGCTGGCACACATCACCCTGTGGCTGGCACACTGGCCCCCCTGTGGCTGGCACACATCACCCTGTGTTAGATATCGCCTCCATGCTGCTGCTTTTAGTAAAATAAACTCTTTCCTTACCTTCTCAGCGCTGTCCCTCCTCGTGTCTCCCTCAGTGTGGTTGAGCTCCTCCTCCACTTCCTGGTTCTCAGAGCCGGTCATGTGATCAGCACAGCAGAGTGCTGATGACAGCAGCAGCAGAGACACCGGGAGATCAGCGCTGGAGGAGGTAAGGAAAGAGTTTTTTATTTTACTATGGGCAGCAGTATGGGGGCGATATCTAACACAGGGGATCATGTGCGATCAAAGGAGGGCGCAGGCAGCTATAATATGCACCGCTCCCCCAGTCAGTCACTGTGGTGCGGTTTCAGCACCATGGTGATGGACAGCGGCAGTGCATATTATATGAGCGGGAGCAGGAGATCAAAGGCTCCCTTCGGCAGCTTTTACCAGCTCACAGCACCGCTCCAAAGCTGCCCCCACCTCCCCTGGACCCTGCAGTACATATATATATATACACCCCCTCCCCCGTATATTCGGATTATAAGACGCACCCCCTACTTTCCCCCAAAATTTGGGGGAACAAAAGTGCGTCTTATAAAGCGAAAAATACGGTATTACAAATGTTTGTTGCTTTACATAGGCTAATCAATCAGTAATTAAATAACAAAAAAGTTCAGTTACTCTTTAATAAATCAGTGTTCGATTTTGAAACAACAGTCACTCCTTACCAATCAGGCAGTTTTCATCGCACCTATGATGAATGAAACCATGTCGCCATTGAATCCTACTATAGGTTAATTGTGGCTTCAGTGAAATTATAGATTCAACACTTATATGGCCTTGTCAGCACATGGAACTGTTGGGGAATGGTGAGAACGATCAAAAAGAATTTAGTGGAAACTTATTTTAAGTGTAAAGACATAACTTAGATATTACTATGACCCTTAGTTAATTTGATGTTAACCCATCTTTCATTAAATCATTTATTATTTTAGTAACATTTTTAAATCAGGTAGTGGGACAAAACTACAGCCAACAGGAATAAACATATTGAACATCAAAGTCCCATACTGAAGGAAATACACTAAAAGATGTCCAGCATTTGTAACACATGGCTCTTCTATTTCAAAACAGCACATACCTGTACATGTGATTTATCCATACATTAAAAATATCTATATACTGTATATAAAAAAATACAACAGAATTTATCTCATCGCCTCTTTCTTCACTAAACACAATAGGAATTTTGAATCGGTAAGGCCGGTTTCACATTTGCACTTCAAGCCCCGCCCCCTGCCGTGCCTCCGTCGGTAGCTCTGCCTCCCGGCGCATGACGCTGCATGCGTCATGCGTCCCCTATCTTTATCACTGAGGACGCAGGCTGTGCGCAGTATGCGTTTGGCGGCGCCTGCGTCCTTTTGACGGTGTGCCAAGCGCAACCAAATTGCAACAGGTTGCGTTTGGCGATGGTCGGCGCACCGTCAAAAGGACGCAAGCGCCGCCAAATGCATACTGCGCACAGCCTGCGTCCTCAGTGATAAAGATAGGGGACGCTTGACGCATGCAGCTACCGGCGGAGCTACCGGCGGAGGTGCGACAGTGGGCGGGGCTTAGCGGCGGCCGTCGCTGCACCTTGAAGCGCAAATGTGAAACTGGCCTAACACTTACTCCCATTGAGTACCTTTGAGTAAATACCTGCAAACAGTTGAGATAGATATAAGAATCTCAAATTGGATTTAAAATTGATTGCAGACAGTGAAAATTATAGGGTTATTATTGCCCCCTTTAGGAAACCCACAGCAAGCAATGCTATATTGACAGCTCAATTGTGTCATCCGCCACATAAAACAAAATATCGCCTATGGAGAATTAGTTAGAATCAAACGTAATTGTTCAGATGATACCATTTTCCAACAGGAGACTGGAAATACATGTGACAGACTATCCAGAAGAGGATATCCAGGAGGGTCTCTCATAAAAGCTAAAGCAAGAGTTTCTAATATCAGTCGGGAAGCTCTTCTACATAAAAGCAAAGATATAATAATAGGGAAAAAACAACCCAACCCCTATCACATTCTCAACAGAATATAGCCCACAATTTGAACATATAGTCTCTGTTATTCACAAATTCATTCCTATGTTATGCTACGTATCAGAAGACATGTCTCGGATGCTGGTAACCCTCAAGCTATATCTTCTTCTGCAGTATCTAGACATTTTGTGAACACACACAAAGGGGACGTCAGCAATTTAAAATTCTGTGGAATAGAGAAGGTCTATAGACCTCGCAGAAGTGGAGACCACAGATGCAAACTACTAAATAGTGAGTCATACTGAATTTTCAAACTGGAACCCAGAATACCATTTGGTCTCAACCAAAGATAAGACCTCATTCTGCAACATTGAATTTGTTTACAGCTCTTGCACATTTTATGTTTATATACATAGATTTTTCTTCTTTCTTGCTGTTCATGCAGCTGCTGTTTTAACATGCTTTGAACACGGCCTAACTGGACCACCAGGTGCAACACACTATGGTGGTTATATATACCTTCCCAGTCACCTTCACCTCAGACGCAAGTCGAAGCGCGTTGGTTTTAAAACTTCTCCTGTACCTATGTGCTGACTATGTGCTACTAGCTTAGTTTGTGGACCATTTACTTGTACCTATTTTTAAATCTATTTATATAATTGCCTTGTAATGTTTTCATTTCCTGTTCTGTCCAGATGCCACCGTATCCCAGAATTCCAAGCGGAGGAAGTTCACTGACCGCCATATTGAGACACCCAAGTGATGGGTGTCTCAATATGGAAACTGCTGCTGGTACCATCCTCTTGTGTGGTACCTCCAGCGGAACACCGTCGCACCACACACATTCATACACTCACACACACACATACGCTCACACACTCACATTCACACTCACAAACTCACAGTAACACTCACACACACTCAGACTCTCACACTCATTCACACTCACATTCTCACACTCACATGCAGCCTCTTGCGCGCTACCACCAGCAGAACAGCGTTGCATTGCGCCTGCGCGAATCCTGCACAGGCGCAGGGAATCATTCAGCTGATCCCGGTGGCAGATGTGCGACGTGTCTACAGGCAGAGGAAGCAGGTCACATTAAAGGGGTTTTTCCAAGAACGAAAGTTCATTTTAAAAATTGTTTGTGTCTGACCATGTATGGCGCATACCACATCTCCTGGGCAGGGGAGGAAGCAAAAGACAATACTGACATTACAGCAGGGGATCACAGAGGATTCATTTTGTGAGGTAAAATATTTCACTGACTGTTTTTAAACAATATTTTACCTCACAAAATATATCCTCTGCGATCTCCTGCTGTAATGTCAGTATTGTCTTTTGCTTCCTCCCCTGCCCAGGAGCTGTGGTATGTTCTGTACACGGTCAGACACAGGGGTGAGAGAGACAGAGCACAGGGGGAGACATCCCATACGGGACAGCACAGGAAGGTAGACAGGTCAAAGAAGAGATCACAGACGGGAGAAGTCAGCACATAAGGAAAGAGAGAGTGGATAGGTGGGTGAGCACATGGGGGTGAGATTCTCAATGCTGCAAAGCCTGCCCCCATCGTGACATTACAGCCCTCCCGATGCGATATCATCGGACCTCCATCTAGTGGCTCAATAATTTTATTTCAACAAGGAAGCCTTGCCTACACCACAGGATCAATATTCCCTTTTTCTCAATGTTCATTCTGTTGTTGCTTTGCCCGTATCCGTGCGGGGCTTGGACTCCAACTAGGTACCACTAACCGATTCAGGTAAACTGACTAGCATATATATTTTTATAATTATTTCATCCACATACAATATTAGGTTTACAAGTTGTGATGCATTTTTTTCAGCTTGTTTAGATGGACCGATAATTGTGAACAATTTTCTTCATTAACCCCTTCACCCCCAAGGGTGGTTTGCACATTCATGACCGGGCCAATTTTTACAATTCTGACCACTGTCACTTTATGAGGTAACGACTCTGGAACGCTTCCATGGATCCCGGTGATTCTGACATTGTTTTCTCATGACATATTGTACTTCATGTTAGTGGTAAAATTTCATTCATATAGCTTGCATTTATTTGTGAAAAAAAAAGGAAATTTGGCAAAAATATTGAAAATTTTGCAATTTTCCAACTTCTGAATGTTTATGCCCTTAAATCACAGAGATATGGCACACAAAAAAATTAATAAATAACATATCCTACATGTTTACTTTTCATCAGCACAATTTGGGAACCAAAATTTTTTTTTTGTTAGGAAGTTATAATGGTTAAAAGTTGACCAGCGATTTCCCATTTTTACAACACCATTTTATTTTTAGGGACCACATCACATTTGAAGTCACTCTGAGGGGTTTATATGATGGAAAACACCCAAAAGGGACACCATTCGAAAAACTGCACCCCTCAAGGTGCTCAAACCCACATGCAAGAAGTTTATTAACCCTTCTGATGCTTCACAGGAATTTTTTGAATGTTTAAAAAAAATGAACATTTAACTTTTCTTCACAAAAAAATTACTTCAGGTCCAATTTTTTTTATTTTACCAAGGGTAACAGGAGAAACTGGACTGCAAAAGTTATTGTGCAATTTGTCCTGAGCACGCTGATACCTGATATGTGGGTGGGAACCACTATTTCGGTGCATGGCAGAGCTCAGAAGGGAAGGAGCGCTGCTTGACTTTTTCAAAGCAAAATTGGCTGTAATTCAGTTCAGACGCCATGTCATGTTTGGAGAGCCCCTGATGTGACTAAACAGTGGAAACCCCCCACAAGTGACCCCATTTTGGAAACTAGACCCACCAAGGAACTTATCTAGATATGTGGTGAGAACTTTGAACCCCGAAGGGCTTCACAGAAGTTTATAGCGTACAGGCGTACAATTGAAATATCATATTTTTTCCACCAATCTTATCTTTTCACCCCCAATTTTTATTTACCCAAGAGTAACAGGACCCTAAAAGTTATTGTGCAATTTGTCCTGAGTACGCTGATACCCCATATGTGGGAGTAAACGACTATTTGAGCGCATGGCAGAGCTCGGAAGGGAAGCAGCGCCATTTGACTTTTTTGGCTGGAATTGAGATCGGATGCCATGCCGCGTTTAGAAAGCCCCTGATGTGGCCAAACTGTGGAAACCCCCCACAAATGACACCATTTTGGAAACTAGACCCCCCAACAAACTTATCTAGATGTGTGGTGAGCACTTTGAACTCCCAAGTGTTTCACAGAAGTTTATAACGCCCTGGCGTGAAAATAACAAAATCATATTTTTTCCACAAACATGATCTTTTAGTCTCCAATTTTTTTATTTTCCCAAGGATTACAGGAGAAAATGGACAACAAAAGTTGTTGTACAATTTATCTTGAGTACGCTGACACCCCAAATGTGGGAGAAAACTACTGTATGGGCACACGTTGGGGCTCGTAAGGGAAGTAGTGACGTTTTGGAATGCAGACTTTGATGGAATGGTCTGCGGGTGTCATGTCTGGTTTGGAGAGCCTCTGATGTGCCTAAACTGTTGAAACCCCCAAGTGACCCCATTTTGGAAACTAGACCCCCCCAAGGAACTTATCTAGATGTGTGGTGAGCACTTTGAACCACCAAGTGCTTCACAGAGGTTTATAACGCCCGGGTGAGAAAATAAAAAAAATCATATTTTTTCCACAAACATGATCTTTTAGTCCCCAATTTTTTTATTTTTCCAAGGGTAACAGGAGAAATTTGACCCCAAAAGTTGTTGTCCAATTTGTCCTGAGTATGCTGATACCCCATATGTGGGAGAAAACTACTGTATGAGCACAATTCGGGGCTTGGAAGGGAAGTAGTGACGTTTTGGAATGCAGGCTTTGATGAAATGGTCTGCGGGTGTCATGTTGCGTTTCGAGTGCCTCTGATGTGCCTAAACTGTTGAAACCCCCCACAAGTGACCCCATTTTGGAAACTAGACCCCCCAAGGAACTTATCTAGATGTGTGGTGAGCATTTTGAACCCCAAAGTGCTTCACAGAAGTTTATAATGTAGAGCCATAAAAGTAAAAAATCATATTTTTTTCCTGAAAAATCATATTTTTGCCCTCAATTTTTTATTTTCCCAAGGCTAACAGGAGTAATTGGACCCCAAAATTTGTTGTGCAATTTGTCCTGAGTAGGCTGATACCCCATATGTGGGGGTAAATCACTGTTTAGGCGCATGGCAGAGCTTGGAAAGGAAGGAGCACCGTTTGACTTTTTCAATGCAGAATTGGCTGGAATTGAGATCAGACACTGTTGCGTTGGGAGAGCACCTGATGTGCCTAAACAGTGGAAACCCCCCAATTCTAACTCCAACCCTAACCCCAACACACCCCTAACCCTAATCTCAGCCCTAACCCTAGCCCTCACCCTAGCCCTAACTCTAGTCCTAAATCTAACCCTAGTCCTAACCCTAACCCTAATGGGAAAATGGAAATAAATAATTTTTTTTATTTTATTTTTCCCTAACTAAGGGGGTGATAAAGGGGGGTTTGATTTACTATTTTAGCGGGTTTTTATGTTTGGCAGCTGTCATACGCTAAAAGACACTTTTTTTGTAAAAATAGTTTTTGCATCACCACATTTTGAGATCTATAATTTTTCCATATTTTGACCCATTGAGTCATGTGAGGTCTTATTTTTTGCGGGACGAGTTGACATTTTTATTGGTACCATTTTCATGCACGTGACTTTTTTTTATCGCTTTTTATTCCAATTTTTGGGACGCAGAATGAACAAAAACCAGCATTTCATGAATTTCTTTTGGGGGGTGCATTTACACCGTTCCGCATGTGGTAAAATTGATAAAGCGGTTTTATTCTTTGGGTCAGTACGATTAAAGCGATACCTCATTTATGTCTTTTTTTATGTTTTGGTGCTTTTATGCAATGAAAACAATTTTATATAAAAAATAATTATTTTTGCATCGCTTTATTCTGCGAGCTATAACTTTTTGATTTATTCGCTGATGACACTGTTTGGTGGCTGTATTTTTGCGGGACAAGATGATGTTTTCAGCGGTACCATGGTTATTTATATCCATCTTTTTGTTCGGCGGTATGATGATAAAGCATTGTTTTTTGCTTTGTTTTTTATTTTTATTTTTTAAGGGGTTCGCTAAAGGGGTTAACTAGTGGGGCAATTTAATAGGGTGGGTTGTTATGGACGCAGCGATACTAAATATGTGTACTTTTATTGTTTTTTTATTTCCAAAAAATGAATTTATTAGGGCATATATATACAGTCATATGTAAAAGTTTGGGCACCCCTATTAATGTTAACCTTTTTTCTTAATAGCAATTTTGGTTTTTGCAACAGGTATTTCAGTTTCATATATCTAATAACTGAGGGACTCAGTTATATTTCTGGATTCAAATGAGGTTTATTGTACTAACAGAAAATGTGCAATCTGCATTTAAACAAAATTTGACCCGGTGCAAAAGTATGGGCACCCTTATCATTTTCTTGATTTGAACACTCCTAACTACTTTTTACTGACTTCCTGAAGCACTAAATTGGTTTTGTAACCTCATTGAGCTTTGAACTTCATAGCCAGGTGTATCAAATCATGAGAAAAGGTATTTAAAGTGGCCACTTGCAAGTAGTTCTCCTATTTGATTCTCCTATGAAGAGTGGCATCATGGGCTCCTCAAAACAACTCTCAAATGATCTGAAAACAAAGATTATTCAACATAGCTCTCCAGGGGAAGGATACAAAAAGTTGTCTCAGAGATTTAACCTGTCAGTTTCCACTGTGAGGAACATAGTAAGGAAATAGAAGAACACAGGTACAGTTCTTGTTAAGCCCAGAAGTGGCAGGCCAAGAAAAATATCAGAAAGGCAGAGAAGAAGAATGCTGAGAACAGTCAAGGACAATCCACAGACCACCTCCAAAGACCTGCAGCATCATCTTGCTGCAGATGGTGTCACTGTGCATCGGTCAACAATACAGCGCACTTTGCACAAGGAGAAGCTGTATGGGAGAGTGATGCGAAAGAAGCCGTTTCTGCAAGCACGCCACAAACAGAGTCGCCTGAGGTATGCAAAAGCACATTAGAACAAGCCAGTTACATTTTGGAAGAAGGTCCTGTGGACTGATGAAACAAAGATTGAGTTGTTTGGTCATACAAAAAGGCGTTATGCATGCGCTGTATTGTTGACCGATGCACAGTGACACCATCTGCAGCAAGATGATGCTGCAGGTCTTTGGAGGTGGTCTGTGGATTGTCCTTGACTGTTCTCAGCATTCTTCTTCTCTGCCTTTCTGATATTTTTCTTGGCCTGCCACTTCTGGGCTTAACAAGAACTGTACCTGTGTTCTTCCATTTCCTTACTATGTTCCTCACAGTGGAAACTGACAGGTTAAATCTCTGAGACAACTTTTTGTATCCTTCCCCTGAAAAGCTATGTTGAATAATCTTTGTTTTCAGATCATTTGAGAGTTGTTTTGAGGTGCCCATGATGCCACTCTTCATAGGAGAATCAAATAGGAGAACTACTTGCAAGTGGCCGCTTTAAATACCTTTTCTCATGATTTGATACACCTGGCTATGAAGTTCAAAGCTCAATGAGGTTACAAAACCAATTTAGTGCTTCAGGAAGTCAGTAAAAAGTAGTTATGAGTGTTCAAATCAAGAAAATGGTAAGGGTGCCCATACTTTTGCACCGGTCAAATTTTGTTTAAATGCAGATTGCACATTTTCTGTTAGTACAATAAACCTCATTTGAATCCAGAAATATAACTGAGTCCATCAGTTATTAGATATATGAAACTGAAATAGCTGTTGCAAAAACCAAAATTGTTATAAAGAAAAAAGGTTAACATTAATAGGGGTGCCCAAACTTTTACATATGACTGTATATATATATATATATATATATATATAGTAGTGTAGTGACCACTGTTTCCGCTAGGGGGTGCTGTGTGAGTGTCCCAGGATGAGTGTACAAGTACATCCAGTGTGGTAGCAGGAGTAGGGTGCTATAAAGGACCGTTATGTATCCCAAGGTGGGTGGCCTTGGGATGAAGGCTTGATTATGTGCTAATCAGCAGAGCTACTGTTGATGTTCTGTTTCAATGTGTTAGGGAGAAGCCTTCAGGTGATTGGTGAGACAGGTGGGATCAATCACCTACAAATCCACCCAGGGGCGTGTGTCTAAAAACGCCCCTAGTAAAGCATATGTGTATGACTTGTTGTAGGACCTTTGATGAGGTCATAGCATGTGATTCGGTTGGCGTGGCTACGGACCACATAAGGTGACCAGGGTAGGTCACATGAGTCAATGCTTGAACCCGGTTGGTCCGTATGGAAGGTCTCGTCAGACCGACTGCTAGGAAGATGTGTCTACCTTCCTGAGTGCACGTGTGTATCATGGCTGCATGTGCCTGAGAGTTCCCTGGAGGGAATGAACGTCTGCACTGAGAAGCAGCTATGAGGTAACCCAGACAGGGGATATAACTGTGAGGCTAAAGAACCTGCGTACAGGACATAGCAAAGCCTGTGTGACCACAGGGTTAACAGAGTGGAGCTCTGTCATGGATGCTATGCTGTTGTGATATGAACTTTCTGTTGCTGCATTGGTTTATGATGATGAATAAACTGCATGGACTATGTTAATGTTTTTATGAAAAACCCGTGCCGGACCTGGTTATTTGGCTGCAAAGCGAATATCCCCAATCCGAATAACAAGCGCTACCTTACAATATATATATATTTTTTAATATATTTAGGGATTTTTTTATTAATTATTTTTACACTTTTTTTTTATTTTATTCTCCCGGGGGGACATCACTGTAATGTGTCAGATCAGCGATCTGACAGGCGCTACTGCAGGCTTCCTCATGCCTGCTCTCTGCTGGCACTGAGGAAGCCGTCTCCCTGCAGGCCCCCGTGGCCATCTTGGATCCGGGGCCCTGCATTGAAGGAGGCCCACAGAGCAGTGCAGCACATCGTGCTGCTCTGGGGGTCTCAGGGAAGCATGGAGGGAGCCCCTCCCTGCCAATGCCTCCCTAATCCCCCGGTACACTGCGAACATGTTTGATCGCAGAGTTCCAGGGGTTAACATGCTGGGGGTGGTCCATGACCACCCTTGACACATACTGCCGGGTGTCAGCTGTGATAATCAGCTGACACCAGGCCGCGATCAGCGGCGCCCCCCACCATGAGCGCTGCTGATCGCTTAGACGTACTATCCTGTCCCCAGTCATAGGGGCCCGGGTACCGTGGATGGGATAGTACATCTCATGTCAGAAAGGGTTTAAAGCTATTTACTTAAATGTTTCTTATCAACATGTATTATCAATTTATCTGGAAAAAGGTCCTGTGCCTATAAATTTTCCTATAAACATTTATTATACATTACTCACTCATTCTTCATTTTGCCAGTCTGACGGTCTATTCATTAACATTTTAGCAATTTTAAAGCACCACTTCAATGATTTTCTTTTAATTTCACAGCTGGAGTGGTGCTGAAAATCCAACTATCCTGCCCCCTGTCTCATACTCACCTTCTGGAATTTTCATCTGTTTTCGGCGCTCAGTCTGTTTCCTGCAGTTTGTGACTTGCCTGCTGCCCCAGTGTTTCATGGAATGGGCCGGAGGTCACTTTTCAGTACATGTCTATGAAAGCCTCATTCTCGCTCTCAGAGACTTGAACTGAGCTTGTGATGTAGCTTCTGACTTCTGATCAAGAAGCTGAGCTCACAAGATGGCGCTGCGGGAAAAGAGAGGAAGACATCATAGGGTGAGTATATGACTGAGGTCGGGGGACTTATGTTTAAAGCACCACTCCGGCAGTGAAAAAAAAAACTTGCTGAAGTGGTGCTTTTAAGTACAATGCGTTCTTTTGAAGTATGACCCACTACTGCTTCCATAGTTCCACAATTAGTGAGGCAACCCAACTATCTGCATAGTATATAATTTGTTTTTTTCATTATATAATCTTACACTATTATTTGCAATGAGACTTTTGTCGTATGTCCATTTATATATAAAACACCTTTGAACAGAGGCTTTTAATGTGCATTTAAATGTTCACATTTCTAAGATGCGCACATGTTAGGCCGGTTTCACACTAGCGCTTTTTCAGCGCGCGCACGGCCGGGGGTAGCTCCGCCCCCGAGCCGGCTCTCTGCCCGGCGTGCCCGCCCCTTCCTTGTAGCGCCGCCTCCTAGCGGACAGCGGCGCCTGCGATCGGCGCACCCTATCTTTAGCATAGGGTGCGCAGATCGTGCGCAGGTCGTGCGCTAGTTGCGCTTTGACCTGCGCTGCGCACTTTTGACGGTGCGCCGTGCGCGCCAAAATCAAACTTTTCGGATTTTGGCGCGCACGGCGCACCGTCAAAAGTGCGCAGCGCAGGTCAAAGCGCAACTAGCGCACGACCTGCGCACGATCTGCGCACCCTATGCTAAAGATAGGTTGCGCCGATCGCAGGCGCCGCTGTCTGCTAGTAGGCGGCGCTACAAGCAAGGGGCGGGCACGCCGGGCAGAGAGCCGGCTCGGGGGCGGAGCTACCCCCGGCCGTGCGCGCGCTGAAAATGCGCTAATGTGAAACCAGCCTTAGGCCAAACCAAAGGTTTTCATTTATTATTATTTATGTATATTATGTTATTGTCTCCTTACTTCCATATAAATAATATATTTATCATGCTTTTATCTTCAATTATTGAATCTTAACTTTGAGATTGGTGACATTTTAAATTACTCAGTGGTTAGTGCCTCAGTGGTTAGCACTGTTACTTTGCAGCGCTGAGGCCCTGGGTTTAAATTGCATCAAGGACATTATCTGCAAGTTTGTATGTGCTTTCATGGTTTTGCTCCGGGTTCTCCGGTTTCCTCCCACATTGCAAAGACATACTGATAGGGATTTAGATTGTGTGCCCAAATGAGGACAGTGATTATATAGTCGGTGCTAAATAAGTAATAAAATAAATATTCCCTGAACATCTATTGCTATAGAAATAAATGCAAGTACTGTAGCTATACCTGATAAAGGTTCATGCATAAAGCTGAAAGCACTGTATAATGTGAACCCAATTAAACCTATTGATGCTTTACACTAATACAATGTGTTCTTTTCTCTGCATGAGTATCCTCGTATAAGCTTGTCTATGACAATGAAACACATGCAACTTTTCTGGTATCTTGGTCTATTACTGCTGCTCCCTTAAGTGCAGTCCTTTTAAATGCACATTAGAAATACACCAGAAATAAACCAAAAAGGAACAGAAAGTAAGAAAAACTACCAAAAAGTACCTCCCCTCCTATTTTTACAATCATTCCCACAAATATATACTGTATACCCTCTCATTTAGTGCCCCACCTAATCCTTAAACTCCTCTGCTATCCCCAAACCCCAACTCCCTGCAAGTATTGATATTTCCTTTTCTTTTGCCCTGACCTCATCTGCAGACCTGCTCCTAAAACTTAAATCTCTCCTTTTAAAACAAAAACAACTAAGCCAAGCACTCTCCCTCCCCTTTGCTTCTCCTTACAGCTGGGGATGTATCTCAGAATTATGATCCCCCTCTTCAGCTAATACCTACTATTATTTCTCTTTCTTATCACCCTCCAACTACTAGAAATCCCAACATCCTCTCTAACCTGGAACTCATTCACTTGACCCTCGTTCCCACACTCACTCTTTCCAGAGCATTATTGAATGCACACTTTGTCTGTAATAAACTCCATGACATTTAAGATGTCATTATTTCAAGAAATCTGTCCTTCCTGGGTCTAACAGAAAAATGATTGATACCCTCTGGCCCAGTTTACCATGTTTCACTGTTATGTTGGCCTTCACTTCAACCACACTAAGGCAAAAAGTATGGTGGAGGAGTTAGTCGCCACCTGTTGAACAACTGCACTTTCAACCCAATTCAATCCCTACCCTACCTTAACCTCCTTTATTTTGAAGTTCTTTGTCCGTATTTACTCTCCCTTCAATCTCAAAGGGACCATCGTATACCGACCGCAGGGCTCTGCCACCACCCTTATCATCCACTTCATTCCTGTTAGGAACGGCGGAACGCACTAAATAACAATAAATAATCAAGTGCGTTCGCCGCTCGGGGTCCACCGTGCAGTAGATGTTACACCGCTGCTAGGTAATGACAGACAAGCAATATGGCGGTATAATGCGCACGGGTTAAACTTCACCCGAAGTGCGCAAAGCGGGCTCTGTTCACACATAGATGCGCTGCAACATAAACATACGAAAACGCTGAGCCTGTTAGTGTCACAAACTACAGGGAAATGCACACACGGTATCTGGTCACAGGAGCAGGACCCAAGGCAGAGGAGCTGCATCCATCTAGACCTACCGTGTGTGCGGCATCGCTACTGCGGACGCCAAGGAGGGCTGCAACTGCAGCGCGGCGTAGGGCACAGCTGCTAGTCGACAAAGCTAGGAGGCAGGCGCAATGTTGGATGCTAGAGTAGAGGTGCAGAGTGCACAGTGGCCTGAGGCTTGCCACTGACTGGCGCTGACTGCTGCGCTAATTCCCTATCCACATGCGTAATATCAGAGGGAAGGGGTTTCAAATGAGTCAGTCACCAGAGTCATACATCCGTCACCATTAACACATTTAGCTTGAAAAGTCTATACTAGCGCATGGCCGAACGGTCATGCGCACTTTTTATAGCCGTAAAGGACCTTCCAGATCTCTGAGATGGACCAATGAGATCTGGAGCAGGACCTGGGCACGACTCCCGATCTCCAATGGGAGATCGCCTCGTGAGCATGCCCAGTAAGAGCACAGAGGAACTTAGTCTCTGGAGCGGTCTGCTGCAAAGTAATCTCTGCAGTAGATAGAAAGCAGGAGACCGCAGAATGTGAGGCTCTGGATTCCTGCAGAGCAGGTCCAGAAACCAGATGCCTAACAATTCCTTTGTGCTTACAATTTTGCTCATCTGGTATTCAAACCATCATCAAGGATGATTTCAACATCTCCATGATAAACACCAGTCAGTTGCCTACTAGCTATGATTGCTCAATTCATTCTTTGGTCTCAGAATGGTCCTCCACAGCCACATACACTAGTGTAGATCTCAGCTTCACCCATCTCTGTTCCCCATGTAAGCTATAAACACACTTCTCCCCCTTTCTGACCATTGCCTAGTCACATTCTCATGCCTGTTCTTTTCAACTGTGCCCAAAGTTCAGCAATTAGTGCACCATTGCAGAAACCTCTCATGCTTTGATGATACATGTATGAAATGGATGACATAGTGTTCCAACAGGACAACAACCCGAAGAATAAGTCAGGATTGGTGAAGAAATGGTTTAATGACAATGAAATAGAGGTGCTGGATTAGCCCCCACAGTCCCTAGACCTTAATACAATTGAACACTTGTGGGTAGAGTTGAATAAGAAGCTGTATACATACTCAAATGAGTCGACCAGTATGCACCAAAATGGGAACGTGTATAAGAGACATGGGATCAGATTTTGATCAATACAAGAGATGAGTGGACTTATTCAGAAAATGTTCTTAAATCTCAAATTCGGCGTGAACGTTGCACATTCGGATTCGACTAACCTCTGCACTAATCCGTACCTCCCACTCCCGACTCCAAGACTTCTCCCGTGCTGCTCCTATCCTCTGAAATGCTCTAGAAATCAGGACTATCCACAATTTGCATAGTTTTAGGCGCTCCCTCAAAACACACTTGTTCAGAGCGGCCTATCACGTTCACTGATCAAAGTAATTCTCTTTGTAAGTGTGCTTGTGTAGCCCATTCACTATCTCCATCCATCCTTAACTCCCTCAAGATGGCTGGACCTTCATTGTAAATACACAATTGTAAATACACACCTGTACTTTGTATCTCCCCCACCTCATTGTAGATTGTAAGCTCTCACGAGCAGGGTTGTCTCATTTCGTCTTATTTTGCTTCAATTATTGTATTGTTAACGTTGTTACTTATGACTTGTGATTTGAAACTGTTAAACTGTAAAGCGCTGCGGACTATGTTGGCGCTATATAAATAAAGATTATTATTATTATTATTATTCGTGTTCAGATTCCCGAGCATTTTTCTCAAAGTCATCAAAATTCGGCCAAAGTTCTGTAAATGATCAAGTTTCCACTAATGCTTTTGTTAGGATTTTGGCTAGGATAGCGGTGGTGTATGATGAGCTGGGGGACGTGTTTGATGAGGAGAGGAGGTGTGGAGAGGTCATAGTAGTGGCGGACTGCATTATTTTATTCACTTAATGTTTGGAGAATCTGTGAGCCAATCAGGGAGCAGAAACCATCCATCCACAACTTCCAGACACAAGGGCTTGTCATTGGATTCTGAAGTCACATGTTCGTCTCCATATTAAAAGCGGACATGTTGTTTTGGTGCCATTTTGTCAGTGTAACAGCGCAGAGAGGCTACTCCTGCTGCTGCAAGTAGTCAGATAGTTCAGATAAATAGAATCCTGTGTGAAATCGACCTAGCAGCATCTAAATTGTTTGTGCTAATAGTGTGGACCAGAGACCAGGCCACGTTTCAGAATCAAAATCATTTGTACTAATAGTGTTGGCTAGCCAGGAGGCCATATTTCAGAATATAAATAGTTTGTGCTAATAGTGTGGTGCAGCCGATGACTCAACGTTTCAGAATCTAAATCCTTTCTACTAATAGTGTGCTCCAGCTAAGAGTCCACATTTCAGAATCTAAATCCTTTCTGCTAATAGTGTGGTCCAGACACCAGGCCACATTTCTGAGTCTAAATCCTTGATCCTAATAGTGTCGTCCAGCCATGAGTCCACATTTCAGCATATAAATCTTTTGTGCTCATTCTGTGGTCGAGACACGCTATCTCAGCAAATAAATACTGATTGTTAATTCAATGACAGGTGACTGACAGGTCTGGGCCTAGGTTTGTGAAACAGCTCGTTAAAGGAGGGGAAGGGTACATCCAACATTAGTGGGGAAAAAGCGAAGACCGTGGTGAAAGGGGGAATAGGTTTGGTATTCGAGGTGTATGTGGTTAGGTGGCAATATTACTGAAAGCTCTACTGAACAAACACCGTCTCATCCTATCTAAAGACAACTGAGAACACCTGTTACTTGATGTGCTACTCAATTCCCTTTCTTTAGCAGCCACTCAGCGGTACGCCTTGTAGATAAGGGCCAGAAAGAGCATGCGCTCCAGTGCTGCATCAAGTGGCCTCTCCTCTCTTCCTCCACCTTAACATCACACACAGTACAATCCTCAGAGGTGGCACCCCAATTACACTTGTTTCCGTTCATGTAACAATTCTCCAACCCCCCAACTGACTGTGGGCAACCACAGATGGGTGAATCTGCAGAGCTGTTCACACATTCTATTCCATGGGCATCATAGGTCTGCTCCAAAGATTCACAGAATCACAGAGGAAAGCATATGTACCGAAGCCCAAAATTTTTTTCAGTTGGATCCAGGCCGGACGAGTCCAAAATCCAGACCCTTGGCACAAGACATTAACTCCCGGGGGTGGAGGTGATCCTGATGAGAGTCCGATACCTGAGGCACACGCGGAATCTATTTTGCTGTCAGGGTAGGAAAAGGAGGAGGGTGACTCAGGGCAAGGAGTGGGAGAACAGAGAGGATGACAATGGGGTTGTAGATTTCATTTGGTGTGAACTCAGAGGCATGTGACTGAGTAGCTCAGCAGAGGAGGTGGCAGAGTAGGAAGACAAGGAGGTTACGTGGCTGCTTGCCACACAAACATGTAATGACAACCACGACAATCACTGTATCCTCAGCCAAAACTCTGGCTGTGGTCAGCAGCAGTCACAAATCTGTAGTTCGCAGGGGCAGAAAGGATTGCTTAGCCTGGGCCATTTTTGAGTCTGAAAAGGATGACCCAATTCACGTTATCTGCCAACTTAGCAAAAAACAAGTCAGTAGAGGCAAAAATTGCAATAATTTGACTACTGCATGCATGAGCCGACACATGCGTGTTCACTGCGCTAAAATGTGGACTAGCGGGCCTCGCCATCCACCGGCCGTCCCATCAATTGCATCTCCTACTTCTTCCTCCTCCTTCACTGTGGCAAGGGTTCTCATACAGGTCTCCTGCCACAGAACGTCCACTTGTTTACCCCCTACAATCGGGGTCAGTGAAAGTCCATCATCTGTTAAGGAATTGGAGATAGCTGTTGTTTTTGTTTCACCAAACACAACACATCTCTATCTCTGCCTGCACATCACTCACAGTGCAGCAGTTTGTCATGTTCACCCTACTCCACCCTCTCTCGGACAGCATCCAGCCCTCGGTCCCGCAGTTGTGGTCACATAAAAGAATGTTTCCTCCTACACATTTCAAAGCTAAGAGCTTGAACTCTACCATCACCAATCTGTTGGCCATGGAAATGCTGCCTTTCTCTGATTGGTGGATACAGAAGGTTTCTGAAAGCTAATGGCCATTGCTTTTGCCCAGTACCAGTTGCCCAGTCTCCTTTATTTCTCTATGAAAGCTGAGCCTGCGCTACACCAGCATGTCATAAACAACATCACCCATTCCTTGAAAACAGCTATGTCTGACAGGGTGTACTGGGTGACTCTTTTGGCTGTGGCGGCAAGGGGCTGCTCTCCAAGTCTTGGAATCCCGAAGGCTTGCTGGACAAAACTCTGTATCTAACACTTTCTCACTACTTGTGCCTCCTCCACCTGCACCACCAACCTCTTCCTTAATGAGACATGTGTTCCAACAGTGCAGACAGAATCCCTTCCACCTCCGTACTGCACAGCCAGGACTCATCGCAATCAGGCAGTGTTTAAATTAATAATAATAATTTTATTTCTATGGTGCCGACATATTCCGCAGCACTTTACATTTCAGAGGGGACTTGTCTTGCCTTGGAGATCAAAGTCACAAAGCTCAAGAGTTGTGGACAGTTATCCAGGCCAAGTTTGTGCAATGGCTGTCTCCACTGAACCTGGAGCCAGTTGAGACCGTGTGCAATAATGATGCAAACCTGGTGGCGGCCCTATGCCAGGGCAAACTCATGCATGTAATAATAATCTCTTTATTTATATAGCGCCAACATATTCCACAGCTTATCATCACTGTCCCCAATGGGGCTCACAATCTACATTCTCTATCAGTATGTCTTTGGAATGTGGCAGGAAACCAGAGTACCCGGAGGAAACCCATACAAACACAGGGAGAACATACAAACATCTTGCAGATGTTGTCCTCTGTGGGATTTGAACCCAGGACTCCAGTCCTGCAAGGCTGCAGTGCTAACCACTGAGCCACCATGCTACCCCAACCTTGCAAGGCTCACATCATCAATCTGGAGGTACAATTTCTCTGCCACTATTCCGGCCTGGATGCGCAAAAATTATGCTCATCAACTTACATCGCTACAGAGGTCTTTCGGCTGACAGGTAAACCAATTGATATGTGATGTGCCAACAGGGTAGCAATCCACTCTGCACTTGTTGCAGTGACTGTTGCAGCAATGAAGAGCCATGGTGCCGTATTATTATTTATTATTATTTATTATTATAGTGCCATTTATTCCATGGCGCGTTACATGTGAGGAGGGGGTATACATAATAAAAACAACTACAGTAATCGTAAATGATACAAGTCACGACTGGTACAGGAGTACAGGAGGAGAGAGGACCATGCCCATCTACAAGGGATGGATGAGGATACAGTAGGCGAGAGTAGAGCTGGTCGTGCAGCGGCTTGGTCGATCAGTGGTTACTGCAGGTTGTAGGCTTGTCAGAAGAGATAGGTCTTCACGTTCTTTTTGAAGGTTTCCATGGAAGGTAAAACCTACCAGTATGTCCTTTTGCATTGCCCGGACCAATGCAGTACGAACGTGGTGCAAATCATGCTTGCGGAGTGGGTTTTAATATCAGCTCACAGCTGTGTAGTTAGCCTTTCTTGGTTACTAAAATGGGGAACCCCACAAAAAAATGACATAGGGTCCCCCTATAAGTAATAAACAGCAAAGGCTAATCAGACAGCTGCAGGCTGATATTAATAGCCTAGGACGAGGCCATGGATATGACTAACCTCTGGGCTTGATGTCACCTGACAATACAAAGGTGACATCAACCTCCCCAACTATCACCCAACTTGCCACCACACTAAGGAAAGTGGGAAGAGCAAGGCTAAGTGCCAGATTTGATGCATCTTATGGATATGCCATTTCTGGGGTGGCTGAGAGCTGATGTTTTTACTCTGAGCGGGGGCCAATACCCATGACACCTTCCTAGGCTGTTAATATCAGCCTGCAGCTGTCTGACTAGCCTTTGCTGGTTATTGCTTATAGAGGGACCCTACATCATTTTTTGGGGAGTCCCCCATTTTATTAACCAGGAAAGTCCCAGTATACATCTGTGAAATTATATTAATATCCTGGAAAGCTCCATGGGTATTATCCCCTTCCCAGGCTATAAACAACAGCTCCCAGCTGTCCTCTTTCCCTCTGCTGGTTCTTAAATGTCAGGCGAACCCATGTCAATTTTTTTAGAAAATAATTTTATGTAAAAAAAACATGTTCAGTAAGTTACACAAGCACTGTACTAATTATATATGTGACTGACATCTTTATATCTATCTATTCTATGAGTATATATCTATTCTATTATATTTTGTCGGGTCACGCAGTGATTTTACTGTATGATGTAGCTGAATTACTGGCTTTTCAAATTACATCGGTATGAAAAAATCGGACAACACTCGCATTTTTTTTCTTGCACCCATTGATTTCTATTGCCAAATGTGATATGATTTCCTATTACAATTGCAGCATGCTGCGATTTTTTTCCAGTCCGATTGTGATCTGAGCTGGAAAACAAAATCGCAGATGAATACACAATGATAGAATAACATTGATCTAAAGCAGTTGGATTTTTAATTGGATTGCATTTGTGCGATTTCATCGCAAGTGGGAATGAGTCCTAAGAGTTGTTTTCCCCAATACAGCTGTGAGGCACACAGTGTGTATCACAGTTATAGACTTCCAACCTCAGGAACATCGAGTCGTCACGGAAAAAACATTAGCAGCAGCAGTGTAAGGCTAGTTTCACACTAGCGTTAGGAGGCGCAGCGCAGAGCCGCTGCTAAGCTCCGCCCCCAGCTGCGCCTCCTCCTTTCAGCTCCTCCTATGGGCGCATGACACTGCATGCAACCAGCATACCCTATATTTAGCATTGGGTGACTTTTTCAAAGCAAAATTGGCTGGAATTCAGATTGGACACCATGTCACGTTTGGAGGGCCCCTGATGGGCCTAACAGTGGAAATCCCCCACAAGTGACTCCATGTTGGAAACTGGACCCCCCAAAGGAACTTATTTAGATATATGGTGAGAACTTTGAACCCCAAGGGCTTCACATAAGTTTATAACTTGCAATTAAAAAATCTTATTTTTTCCACAAAAATGATCTTTTCACCCCCAATTTTTATTTTCCCAAGGGTAACAGGACTCCAAAAGTTATTGTGCAATTTGTCCTGAGTATGCTGAGTATGCTGATACCCCACATGTGGGGGGTGAATGACTATTTGGGCGCATGGCAGAGCTCAGAAGGGAAGCAGCGCCATTTGACTTTTTTTGCTGGAATTGAGATCAGACGCCATGTCGCGTTTGGAAAGCCCCTGAGGTGCCAAAACAGTGGAAACCCCCCACAAATGACACCATTTTGGAAACTACACCCACAAGGAACTTATCTAGATGTGTGGTGAGAACTTTGAACCACCAAGGGCTTCACAGAAGTTTATAAAGTACAGCCGTACAATTGAAATATCATATTTTTTCCACCAAACTTATCTTTTCACCCCCAATTTTTATTTTCCCAAGAGTAACAGGACCCTAAAAGTTATTGTGCAATTTGTTCTGAGTACGCTGATATCCCACATGTGGGAGTAAACCACTATTTGGGCGCATGGCAGAGCTCAGAACGGAGGCAGCACCTTTTGACTTTTTTTTGGCTGGAATTGAGATCGGACGCCATACCGCGTTTGGAAAACCCCTGATGTGCCTAAACAGTGGAAACCCCAACAAATGACACCATTTTGGAAACTAGACCCCCAAGGAACTTATCTAGATGTGTGGTGAGCACTTTGAACCCCCAAATGCTTCACAAAAGTTTATAACGCCCAGGAATGAAAATAAAAAAATCATATTTTTCCACAAACATGATTTTAGTCCCCATTTTTTTTATTTTCCCAAGGGTAACAGGAGAAATTGGACCCAAAAAGTTGTTGTCCAATTTGTCCTGAGTACGCTGATATCCCATATGTGGGAGAAAACTACTGTATGGGCACACGTCGGTGCTCGGAAGGGAAGTAGTGATGTTTTGGAATGCAGACTTTGTTGGAATGGTCTGCGGGTGTCATGTTGCCTTTGGAGAGTCCCTGATGTACCTAAACTGTGGAAACCCCTCACAAGTGACCTCATTTTGGAAACTAGACTCCCGCAAGGATCTTATCTAGATGTGTGGTGAGCACTTTGAACCTCCAAATGCTTCACAGAAGTTTATAACGTAGAGCCATAAAAATAAAAAAATCATTTTTTTCCACAGAAATTATATTTTGCCCCAAATTTTTTATTTTCCCAAGGGTAACAGGAGAAATTGGACCCCAAAAGTTGTTTTGCAATTTGTCCTGAGTTGGCTGATACCCCATATGTGGGGGTAAACCACTGTTTAGGTGCATGGCAGAGCTTGGAAGGGAAGGAGCACCGTTTGACTTTTTCAACGCAGAATTGGCTGGAATTGAGATCAGATGCCATGTTACGTTTGGAGAGCACCTGATGTGCCTAAACAGTGGAAACCCCCCAATTCTAACTCCAACCCTAACCCCAACACACCCCTATCCCTAATCTCAGCCCTAACCCGAGCCCTAACCCAAACCCTAGCCCTAAGCCTAGCCTTAACGGGAAAATGGAAATAAATAATTTGTTTTTAATTTTATTATTTTCCCCTAACTAAGGGGGTGATAAAGGAGGGTTTGATTTACTATTTACAGCGGGTTTTTATGTTTGGCAGCTGTCATACACTAAAAGACGCTTTTTATCGTAAAAATAGTTTTTGTATCACCACATTTTGAGAGCTATAATTTTTCCGTATTTTGACCCACTGAGTCATATGAAGTCGTATTTTTTGCAGGACGAGTTGACGTTTTTATTGGTACCAATTTCGGACACGTGACATTTTTTGATCGCTTTTTATTCCGATTTTTGGGACACAGAATGAACAAAAACGAGCATTTCATGAATTTTTTGGGGTACGTTTACACCGTTCCGCGTGTGGTAAAATTGATAAAGCAGTTTTATTCTTCGGGTCAGTACGATTACAGCAATACTTGATTTATGTCTTTTTTTATGTTTTGCCGCTTTTATGCAATGAAAACAATTTTATATAAAAAATAATTATTTTTGCATCGCTTTATTCTGCGAGCTATAATTTTTTCATTTTTTCGCTGATAATGCCATGTGGTGGCTCGTTTTTTGCAGGACAAGATGATGTTTTTAGCGGTACCATGGCAATTTATATTCATCTTTTTGATCGCGTGTTATTACACTTTTTGCTTGGTGGTATGATGATAAAGCATTGCTTTTTGCTTTGTTTTTTAATTTTATTTTTAAGGAGTTCACTAAAGGGGTTAAATAGTGGGACAGTTTTATAGGGCAGGTCTTTATGGACGCAGCGATACTAAATATGTGTACTTTTATTGTTTGGGGTTTTTTTTAGTTCCAAAAAATGAATTTATTAGGGAAATTTTTTTTTATTTATTTAGGGGATTTTTTTTATAAATTATTTTTACACTTCTTTTTTTTTACTTTATTTTATTGTCCCAGGGGGGCATCACTGTAATGTGTCAGATCGCTAAACTGACAGTTTGGGCAGCACTCTGTCAGATCAGCGATCTGACAGGCGCTGCCCAGGCTTCCTCACTGCCTGTTCTCTGCTGGCACTGAGGAAATCACCTCCCTGCTGGCCTCCGAAGGCCCCCGCGGCCATCTTGGATCTGGGGGCCTGCAGGGAAGGAGACCGTCGGAGCAGCGCAGCATATAGCGCTGCTCCGGGGGTTTCAGGGAAGCACGGAGGACGCCCCCTCCCTGCCGATGCTTCTCTAATCCCTGGTACACTGCGATCATGTTTGATCGCAGTGTGCCAAAGGTTAACGTGCCGGGGGCGGTCCGTGACCGTCCCTGACACATAGTGCTGGGTGTCAGTGATAATCAGCTGACACCCGGGAGCGCCGCTGATTGTTTAGACGTACTATCCCGTCCCCGGTAATAGGGGCCCGGGTACTGTGGACGGGATAGTACGTCTCATGGCAGGAAGGGGTTAAGTTAGAACTGCTGGAACAAGCCATGTCCCAGGCCTGGTCCCATGAATCCATGCTGCACAATTATACTATTTGTACTCTGGGTCAATTGATGCCATTTTTCCTGGTGTCTGCCCCTAATTTGAGCTGTTTTGGAAGCTTTTTGCCCCCTGAAGGTGTTGTCTATGCGCTTGGTTGAATTCAGTGGGGTTTGGATATGTTTGGTGAACTGTTTGGCAGCATTGGGATGTTCGCTAAACCGAACCGAACTTTGAAAGGTTTGCTCATCTCTAGTCAAGACATGGTTAAATCTAATAGAGATCATGCCCATAAGGATTCAGGCAGTGTTGAAATACTAAGGTGGATTTATAAAATACTAACAAATTAATAAAAATTAAAATTTAGATTTTTAGGAGCCAAACAGTAACAATGCATTGACATGACAAGAATCTGCATAACTAATCATATGCAAAATAACCAAATTTATGTAGGAGGTTATCTAATGGACCTGAGATATGGAGCCTGAAATCCAAAAGTTCCAAGCATTGTTATCTTTTTGCTCTTCAGTGTATACAGTGGGGAAAAAAGTATTTAGTCAGTCAGCAATAGTGCAAGTTCCACCACTTAAAAAGATGAGAGGCGTCTGTAATTTACATCATAGGTAGACCTCAACTATGGGAGACAAACTGAGAAAAAAAAATCCAGAAAATCACATTGTCTGTTTTTTTTTTCATTTTATTTGCATATTATGGTGGAAAATAAGTATTTGGTCAGAAACAAAATTTCATCTCAATACTTTGTTATATATCCTTTGTTGGCAATGACAGAGGTCAAACGTTTTCTGTAAGTCTTCACAAGGTTGCCACACACTGTTGTTGGTATGTTGGCCCATTCCTCCATGCAGATCTCTTCTAGAGCAGTGATGTTTTTGGCTTTTCGCTTGGCAACACGGACTTTCAACTCCCTCCAAAGGTTTTCTATAGGGTTGAGATCTGGAGACTGGCTAGGCCACTCCAGGACCTTGAAATGCTTCTTACGAAGCCACTCCTTCGTTGCCCTGGCGGTGTGCTTTGGATCATTGTCATGTTGAAAGACCCAGCCACGTTTCATCTTCAATGCCCTTGCTGATGGAAGGAGGTTTGCACTCAAAATCTCACGATACATGGCCCCATTCATTCTTTCATGTACCCGGATCAGTCGTCCTGGCCCCTTTGCAGAGAAACAGCCCCAAAGCATGATGTTTCCACCACCATGCTTTACAGTAGGTATGGTGTTTGATGGATGCAACTCAGTATTCTTTTTCCTCCAAACACGACAAGTTGTGTTTCTACCAAACAGTTCCAGTTTGGTTTCATCAGACCATAGGACATTCTCCCAAAACTCCTCTGGATCATCCAAATGCTCTCTAGCAAACTTCAGACGGGCCCGGACATGTACAGGCTTAAGCAGTGGGACACGTCTGACACTGCAGGATCTGAGTCCATGGTGGCGTAGTGTGTTACTTATGGTAGGCCTTGTTACATTGGTCCCAGCTCTCTGCAGTTCATTCACTAGGTCCCCCCACGTGGTTCTGGGATTTTTGCTCACCGTTCTTGTGATCATTCTGACCCCACGGGGTGGGATTTTGCGTGGAGCACCAGATCGAGGGAGATTATCAGTGGTCTTGTATGTCTTCCATTTTCTAATTATTGCTCCCACAGTTGATTTCTTCACTCCAAGCTGGTTGGCTATTGCAGATTCAGTCTTCCCAGCCTGGTGCAGGGCTACAATTTTGTTTCTGGTGTCCTTTGACAACTCTTTGGTCTTCACCATAGTGGAGTTTGGAGTCAGACTGTTTGAGGGTGTGCACAGGTGTCTTTTTATACTGATAACAAGTTTAAACAGGTGCCATTACTACAGGTAATGAGTGGAGGAAAGAGGAGACTCTTAAAGAAGAAGTTACAGGTCTGTGAGAGCCAGAAATCTTGATTGCTTGTTTCTGACCAAATACTTATTTTCCACCATAATATGCAAATAAAATGAAAAAAAACAGACAATGTGATTTTCTGGATTTTTTTTTCTCAGTTTGTCTCCCATAGTTGAGGTCTACCTATGATGTAAATTACAGACGCCTCTCATCTTTTTAAGTGGTGGAACTTGCACTATTGCTGACTGACTAAATACTTTTTTTCCCCACTGTATATGCTGTGTTAGATCGGCTCACTCAGCAGTACACGGAGGTAGATATAGGAACCCTTTTTCTCTTTAAGAACTTCCTTTGGTTTATTACAGGCAGCATAAACCAAGGTGTAGTAAAACAAAGATGACCCTCTGGGAAAACAAAACAAAATGGTAGCACAAAGCACAGTCCTTCTAAGAGCAGGGTCCTCCCAATCCCCATTAACAGAACACAGCTGGTTCAGATTGGTTCCAGCACAAAAAGTTCTCTGGAGCGTTTCCTCTCCAGACACTGAATCTCTGCTGCCTTTGGAGGCAAGCTACTTAAGCCCAAGACCACACCCTGGGGTGGAGATAAGGTGGAAATACTCCCAATTGCTCTATGGATGTCCACATTAAACCCAGCCCATTAAACAAATTAGATGTTAACCCCTCACAGCACTTAATGTGCTGGAGGAAAATCTCTGGGTTTTACATCACTGACGCCATTAAGCGCAGTGAAACATATCTCCCCTTCAGCACTTAACCAGTGACTTTGTCACAATGCCGTATATTTAAAATCCAAGAGTGACCACATTAGAGAGCTTTAATGTCTAATCCCCACAGCCACTCTTCATAACGTACCATTGCCCTGCCCTCATAACCTTCTTCCCCACTATCACTGAAGAAAAGCTTGCTACTCTTCTTTCAAAATTTACACCTTACAACCTGGCACTTCATCCCATCCCATTCCACCTCATTCCCAAACTTAACACTGTGCTTATTCCAGCTCTAACCCATCGCTTCAACTTGTCATTTACCTCTGGTGTTTTCCCTTTCTCTTTCAAACATGCAGCCATCACTCTAATCCTGAAGAATATACGGATATAGATATCGTTTGCATTACTGTGGAAAGTGCCTAGGTTAGGTTCCCAAACCATAATGTGATCAATCAAAAAAGAATTTGGCACTCAACTTATGATGCAAAAATGGAAGGAACTTTAATTCAATCCATAAGGTGTAGTACAGCAAAACATTTTGGTCACACCTGACCTTCGTCCGTTACCGTCATAGCAGATAGTAGTATGCAATCTTGTCTCAAGCGGTGGACACCCTGCCCATAGGTACTCGGACGTACCTGCCACATCTCACAAGGCTATTCATATTAGCCCAAGATTGCATACTATCTGTTATGATGGTAACTGACAAAGGTCAGGTGTGACCGAAACATTTTGCTGTACTACACCTTATGAACAAAATTAAAGTTCCTTCAGTTTTTGCATCATAAGTTGAGTGCCAGGTTCTTTTTTGATTGATCTAATCATGAAGAGGTCATATCTTGACCCAACCTCAATGTATTGCCCCAAATTACTACTACCATTCAACTCAAAACTCCTTAAACAGCACCTCCATATTAAAATCTCTTTCAACCCACTCTTTGACTAACTACAATCTGGTTTCCATTCTCACCACCCTACTGAAACTATCCAAACCAAAGTTAGAAATGACCAGCTAACTGACAAAGCCAATAGACAATACATCATACTGCTCCTCCTAGATCTTTCCTCCATCTTTCACACAGTTGACCCATTCCTCCTACTACAAATTCTTTCATACCTTACCATCAAAGATCCTGCCTTTTTTGGATACCCTTAAACCTCACAACTGTAAATTTAGTGTTTTCCATTCAAATATTATTTCCTTATTGCATCCTTGTTCTGTTTGTGTCCCTCAAGATGCAGTCCTGGGACCACTACTTTTCTCCATTTATGCATTTGCCTCAGCAGAAAACTCAAAGTAGTATAGCATCCAGTACCACTTTAATGGTGATAGCTCTCAAATCTATATCTCAAGCCCAGATGTTACTTCTCTGTCTAGAATCCCAGACTGTCTATCAGTTATATACTGATTCAGCTTATCAGGCTTTCTAAAACTAAATGTGGACAAAACTGAACTCACACAACTCCCCTATCAGACCTGTCACAGTAAATGACATCACACTTGTCTCAATAGTGCGTTGCCTAGGTGTAACCTTTGACTTTGTTCTGCTCTTCAAACCAAACATCCAAGACTTTATCACCTCCTGCCATCTTCAAAAATATTTCCAGATTCTGCTTCTTTCCTCAGCCTTGAATCAACAAAAATGTTATTAAATATCATTCACATCTCTCACCTCAATTACTGCAATATCCTCCTCAGTGGCCTCCCATCTATCACTTTTTCACCTTTACAGTTTATCCATAACTGCACTGCTCAATTTATCTACCTCTCCTCTTGCTACTCATTTGTCTCTGCCCTCTGCCAAGCCCTTCAATGGCTTCTAATTACCCAACAAATTCAGTTTAAACTATTAACAATGATATACAAGGAAGTCCATAATCCGTATTCCTCATATATTTCCGAAATAATCTCCCAATAATTCCCCACATGTAATCTCCAGTCTTGGTAAGACTTTCTTATCTCTTCCACCCTTTTACATTTCTCACACATCCTCCGTCATAATCTGGATCTTAATGCCTCAGCATATCATATTTTTTTCCAGGATTGAAACCTTCAGAAGTAACATGAAAACTCATCTCTTCAGGGAAGACTACATCCTCCAATAACCCTGCTCCCAGCTCATTACCATCTGAGCTGTTCCAACCAGTTAACCTACTGTCTCCTTTTTGAAAACCTTGTATATTGTAACACCCTATGGGCAGGGTGCTCTCCCATTTTGTAACTGTTATGTCACGGTTTCTTTTGTTTATTGTATTTGTATTTTATATATGTGTTATACGTATGTAAACCCTCATACCACGTACAGTACCCTGGAATTAATGGTGCTTTAAATAAATAATATTAATGCACCACTGAAGTAAATGAGGTTAGTCTGCAATACCAAACTCAACTTGTGGACTAGTGTGGCACTGATTTTGCATCAAGGCATCCCCTTTTTAGTAATCCTCAAAAAACCCTTTAAGATAAATATACTTTGATACATTTAAGCTAATTGTTTAAGATTTTTTTTCTATGTAAGAAAAAGTCAATTCTAAAAAATATATATTACAGCATTAGCGCTCCTACTTATAGAATTATACTTTAACCATCGCTCTGTACTGTGTAATAGTACATGCAATATGCACATGCTATACTAATCTAGACATCAATCCAGAAGCACCAAACTGGGCACCCTTCACCTGTGCTACTTACAATTAATCCCCCTTTTTTATCAAATCCAAACAAGGGCAAAAGATTGTGAATCGCAAAATCATAAAAACTTATAAAGTCACATATCAGGCATACAATATAGTAAGTTGCCCGTGTGTGAACTAATCTTTTAGCTTGAGACAAGTGCTACAAAGTCTAAAAATGGATTATAGGGATTGGATGCATACTCCCATTAGAGGATGGTGGGCATACAGCATGTTAGATTAGAGAGGCAGAGTCTCTTAGCAGCAAAGATGGTCAGAAGTTCACCAATCTGTGAACTGTGGCTAATAATTGTGGAACAATTTCAGAAAAGTATTCCTCAATGTAAAATTGCAGAAACTGTGAATTTGCTACCATGTACAGTACATAATATCATCAAAAGATTCAGGGATTCTGGAGAAATCCATGTGCACATGGGACATGGCCTACAGTCAAAATTGAATGGTCATGGTCTATGGTCCCCAGGTGATACTGCATTATAAACAAATATTCATGTGTAAGCAGGTGACCAGATGCAAAGCATAGATGAACAAGTGGGAACAGACAATAAACTATTCATTGCGTCCTGTATGGTGGAGACTTGAAGAGCATGGAAAGCAGTTAAACAATAGAAACAATGCAAACGCAAGTGGATTATAGCATTGTAGAACATACAATAGGTGTTAGAGTACAGTTTGAATAACAGAGAAGTCTCTTAAAGGATTACACTCTTGTCTCTCTGACAAGGGTGGTACTCTGGCTCTTCTTGGCACAATGGTCCTAAGGGGAGTCACCAGGCTTTCCTGCTAGGCCACAAGTGCTCCTAGCGATATCTAATACGAAACGCTGTGCATCCACCTCACCCGTTGTCCTCACCCAGGTCGAGCCCTGGTGCCGGAAGCGATGGCCAGGCTCACTCGTGTCTTCCTTCTTTCACTGCATGCGTCAGGGCTTGACTGAAGGCAGGTGACTCCTGGGCTCGAATGAAAGTAGGCTTGAGATTGAGCTTGAGATTTTTTGAGATGCTCTGCTGTCATCAATTTCTAAATGAGTCAATTTTTTGGAATAAAATGGAAAAATGTCTAATGTTCAACTTCTGATCTTTGTATCATGGTTTACTGGGTTCTCGGGTCAGGTAGTTGCAGGGTTAACTCGGATGGCCTCTTTCTGGGTCCTGGGATGCTTTTTATAGCCTCACTGTGAGACCAATCTTTGTTATTTATACTCTGAACCTTGGCTGAGTGTTTCTGACCCTGGTGTGCCTCTGCTTCGTGCATGTACTACTGTCTGTTTGGTTTCTGATCTGGTTCACTCGCCATTGTGATTCTTGCCTGCCATTTCTGTACCATCTATTGCCCATTCTGGTTTACTGATCTCTTGCTACATCCTGACTATCCATTCTGTCTAATCCTTTGGTACTGTCATGCTATCTCATGCTTTAACCCCGGCCTTATCTGGTTTACGTCCCTGTCTATGCCCATTGGTAACTTTGTCCCGTAGTTACCCTTCTAGGAGTTTTCCTTCAGCTCCTAGCTCTCTGGAGCTTAGTCCACACCCCCAGCAGTCAGGTGCTTCAGGTCCTATCTGGCCTGAAGCAATCTCTCTCTACTCCTGCTTCCTCTGAGAGACCTGTGGCCGGCTTCGCCCCTTGGCGGTCACGTGCTTCAGGTCCCATTTGTCTGAAGCATGCATCTTCACCGCTGCTGCCCCGCTTTACAGTTATCTTTGAGCAGTTTGTTTTACTCAGGACACGCGCACTGGCTTACTTTTTTGCAACTGGGATTGCACATGTGATTAGTTGTTTCTTTTACACATGTGTAAATCATGAATGTTCTTGTCTTTTTTTCTACAAGCTAAAATTCATATGGTAAGTAAGTGGATTTTAAAAATGATCATATTCAAGGATTTTTACACTATATTGAAAAAGTAGACTTTTTGTGCAAAATCAACCCTAGTCATGCCTTAAATTTGTTCTCAGGATGTTGACAAAGAAAGTATTAAAGAAAAAAAGAAAGATTCTGGATGTTTGCACATCACATCATTAACTTCCATTATAGAAAGATTTTTGTTGTTTATATGTTCTCTAATAACAGTATAAAGGTGCATACTATTCAACTCACATAAAAATATTTATGACGTTTATCAAAAATGTACAAATTTATGGACGCACTTTGCAAATGGAATTAGATAGTTCATGATTTGATTTCTCATTCGGTTTTAGGAACAAAATCGTTTTGAAAAAAAAAAAAATGCTATGCAGGAGATGTTTTAAAGCATCGTTCGATATAAAATTCCAGAAATGTTCCTAACCATTAAAGGAAATGTTGAACACATCATAACAGCAATAAAGTGTATGGCCTGAAACCGGAATATCTCCTTAGAAAACCAATATAAATCTGTTAATATTACTTATACAATCGGTGTAAAATAAAGCGCTGAGTACGGAGACGTTGGCATTGTTATACTGTTATTATGCGTATGCATGCAACACATATGGGCATTAAATAAAACAAAATGATTGTGTTATAGTTCATTCCATACATACGCAATGGATTATGTTATCCATCAAAGCGGCGAAACCGGTTTCATGTAATAAAGCGAGTCAACATCTATTGAGCATTGTATCTATGTGCAGAGTTTTCCTCCTTCATTGATTCAGATCTGATTTAATGCAAAACAAGTCATAGCATTATCATATTCAGCTCGCATTTACGCATTGCTATATCATATTCTACCAAAGTGGCTCCTAAGCTACAACCAAACTAGATTACATAGTGATTCATGGCGGTTATCTCCATTTTTTTCTACTTAATATACCGGAAGAGAAGAAATCTAAAAGTGATATAGCACAAATAAGGAATGACTATCCTTCTATCTGCATTTTCTCAATAATGTTGTAGAGATGTTTGCTAATGTATCATTCATTAACCATCAAGCGCTATCAAAAACATCATCTATTTGGCAAAGTGGACATTATTGTGACATTAAATCATTCCACAATATACCTGAACTGCTCCTCGTGATGGGCCTGGCTTGACTGCGCCGAGATGCCTTCAGGGGAATCTCTTCAGCAGTAATGAGATACGAGGTCTGTCTGTGATGAATATGATATTACTCGTGTCAGTGGTCGCGGACCGCACTTACTATACTAACTCCTAGAGTTAGCCTATATTTTTTTCACATTTCAAAGGAACTCAGGCAAAGCATTATTAACCCAGCAAATGAAGCCCTAAAGATCACACAGTGTGTCTATTAGTAGACAAAAATGTGACTAATCCAATTTCTCTTAGTATGAGCGATTCTGTTTTCTTCCTTGGAAACATCTGGAGCTCTCCATCCTTGTGAGATGAGCTCGAGATTTCCGTTCTCCTTCCACATCTTTCAGACAGCAATAATTGCGGTATTTTTCCTACGCGCTTCTTATTCCTCTCCCTTACCTCCCGACCTCTTGAGAGGTGATTACAATAATGTCCCTGACTGGCAGGAGCTATGGGGCTGGATACTACACAAGCTTTAATCATCTAATATTTATAAGGAAACCTGCTCCTGATAATGTGGGTCAGGATGCTAATGTATAAAATATACAGAAGAGATGCTAAAAGCTCGCAGGCTTAGACCTGGCACCGTAATGATCGCTGTCCCCGCAGCCCAGCCTCAGTAAGCATACGGATGGCTTTAATTGTGTGATTGCTGTGTGGTCAGGTGTTTGCTTATGAAAATAATATTTCACATGCAAATTGTGTTCAGCAGAAGGGAATGCGTGAAAAATGCTAACTGTTTACTAAGCATTCAGAATATTCAATGGGAAAGAAATATCCAGTCCAATGCGTTATCAAGGGAGATGACATATGTAGGGTTACAGCCGTATCTAGTGGGAATTCAGCAACTAAAAAACAAATGAATGCTGAAAGGAAGGAAAAGAAATCAACAAAAACTGGATCCACACTAACAGAAAATGCTAATATTACAAGATGATGAACAGAATGATATTAGCTCACATTACACACTTGCAAACTATTTTTTTTTATATATATAATTTGAATCATTTTTCTTACATAAACTTTGCTACAATAGAATGGCTGATTACTTTTGCCAGTTAATGACTGACAGCACAGTGACTCAATGGATGACACTGCTGCTTTTCAGCGAGGGGGCCTCTGGGTTCAAATTCCACCATGGAGTTTGTATGTCCTCCCCGTGTTTGCGTGGGTTTCTTCCGGTTTCCTCCCACCCGCCAAACACATACTGATACAGAATTTAGATTGTGAGCCCCAATGGGGACAGTGATGCTAATGTTTTTAAAGTGCTGTGGAATTAATGGCGCTATATAAGCAAAGCAAATTGAGAATTTAGATTGTGAGCCCCAATGTGGACAGTGATTATAATGTGTGGAATTAATGGCGCTATATAAGCAAAGCATAATAAATAAAAAATCAATTCTAGAACTGAATTTAAGGTTACACTTCCATATGCCTTATTCATTCAAATAGGCGTCATAGAGCGGGTTACTAACACGTAATGATTCTCACTCTGGCAGACATGGGTCATCCATGTATAATATTTAGTAAAATGCTGTCCCACAGTTTTTTTTTCTCTGTACTACAGAAATCTCTTCAAATCTTCAAAAATATTAGCGCCCACATACAAAATGTTATATATCTACATTGGTTTGCTGGATGACCAGTAATGATTTGCTCTGCTCACATCCCCCACTCTGGCCATGAGTAATGCTCACGCATTGCCTTGCAGTATACTAAAGGGCCAGTATGCGCCAGTCACTTTGCTGAATTGGGACCCAATCTAGATGACTTTAGACCTTTTTCAAATCAGCCATTCCTAATATCTTCAGAAGTAACAACCTTGGAATTCCCTGTGGGAAAGCCCAAACCCTCTAGGCAGGGATCCCCAAGGTATGGCTCGTCAAAACCATGAAGTGTACTCATGTATGTTTTCCAGCTTGGTTCCTTAGCACTAAGTCTAGCAACAGCTATAAATGTCAAATTTCCAGATGGTGACTTTTATGAGTAGTCCCACATAGAAGAGCAGATCTTGATACGGATACACTGGTCTTGGGATGGGAGAGCTATGTTAAGTAAGTACTAAGCTTGGCATAGTATGATCCTGCCAAATAGAAACTGGATGCAATAGTGTGGTGGGAGTACTTGAGGCAAGAATACCAAATAAGGGTAAGGTGGGAAACCCTAGATACAAGTATACTACTTTGGTGTGATTTCTGCGGGAAACGTTTGGCTGTCATTGTACAAATAATGCTGGCTCTGGTATCACTACTGTGAGGAAAGGCAGAAGCTGGAGGTCATGTCACTATTTGGGGGGTTCGGGATGTGGCTCGTCATAGCTGAATGTGACTATTAAAGTATGAAAGATTGGAGATCACTGCTCCTGGAGTTAAGGCTGAAGAAGAAATAATTCCTTAGACGTTATTCCCTGATTTAAAGCAAACTAATGAAGTGGGTCCATATCTCCTATTGGCCTCTTTATATGCAGTGTGTTTAAGTTAGTTTAGGCTTACAATTTCTCATTCAGATGTCAGAGATTTTTCTTGCACACAAAATATACACAATTATTGCAGTATATGGTATACAGTATATTGTATTGCAGTATAAAAAATGCAGGTTAAAGTTTGCTAATAGAAATAAAAATTAAGAAAAATAGTTTGTCATTCAAAACAACAGCCTCCACACACCTCAATTGCCAGAAAATGTTAAAAGTTACAAAAGTTTTTATCTTTTTTTCTCACCACATTACTTGTACTAACATTAAGAATCATGTTGCCAGATCATTTTATTTTCGCACACTGAACACCATAAAACTGAAAAACAAAAAACAAAGGAAGAATTGTCTTTATTTTCACACCATCTAATCTGTGTTTCAAAACTTAATAAGGTAAAAAGAACAGTGTTCACTCAAATTTACAATTTATCCTGCATATAATAAATCCTGTTACAAGGTGGCTCTGGAAAGAAGTGGAGATAAAAAGAAAAACAGAAAAGCAAAAGTAAAAAAAATGTGCTTAGTCAGAAAGGGGTTAAGAGCGAAATGCTTTTGCAATTTGGAATTTTGAGTAAACGTGATAAAAAAACTGTTACAACTATTCCTATACATGTGAAACTTTGATCTCATTTATTTATTTTACTCACTTACTGTACATAGCACCATTAATTTCACAGAGCTTTACAGACATTATTTGCACTGTCCCCGATGGGGCTCACAATCTAGTATCCCTATCAGTATGTCTTTGGAATGTGGGAAGAAACCCACGCAAACACGGGGAAAACATACAAACTCCTTGCAGATGTTGTCTTTGGTCGGATTTGAACCCAGGACCCCAGCGCTGTAAGGCTGCAGTGCTAACCACTGAGCCACCGTGCTGCCCTCATTCTAGCTTGTTATGATTATGTTACCAAATTGTCATCTTTTGTGTCTACATTTTCCCATAACATTCTGATTTGAGTGTCACACAGAGGGAGCTGTTTAAGAGCATCTTTGGAGGAGTTTTCTCTAGCATCTTTGGTTACATATAGGACGTACTGATTACCTGTTATTCCCTTGTATGTGCAAAGCTGGATAAGGAAGCTGAATATTAATCCTGGGATATTATTTTTGTTTAAAGCATTTACACCGCAGAATATATAGCATGGTAATATTATAGTATAAGTCATTACAGTGCAGCCATCCCCTTGTTGTACATATGCAAACTGCCTCTTCAGAGAGGAAGCGGAATTGAACTCTGTATTGCCATCTGTTGGAAGTAGCAATCCTACAAGTCACTATTGACCCTTTAAGGGGCCTAGAAAGGTGACTCAGGACAAAAGCCTAATCAGAATCTCAATTTTCAGAAATGATGTTTCTGGTTATTGCCCCTCATCAGTGCAAAGCATGAGAGCTAATTTAGCTAGGTGAGAGGCCATGTCATGTTTCTCCTTGTGGAGAGTGACATACCGGCTTTAGCATGCCAAGGTAAGGAGTCTTATTCACTGCGCAATGCTCCTCTGGGAAATTTAATATGGAACATTCCCCCAACAAGTGGCCCTAAAGAGTTCAAGTCCTCTTTTGGACATATGCATTCACTCCACTTAGTGCTAATGACGTAGCACCTGCAACGTAAATGTGTATCATGTTGTTAAGATTTGACCTCGTAAGGTTAGCTTTCTAGATAAGAGTTCTGTGTTTTTCATGGATAACACTTGAATTTATTATAGTTTATGGAGCAAACTACACTACGCTTCATGGACTTCTAAGCCTCTCACTTGCAGGGTACCCTGTTGTGAGCTCATTTTCGGGTTTGCCTCTGGCTTCTGGTGAGGGTTATGGAGCTGGCTGTGCTGACAGAGGAGTAGTGAGTTCTCTATCTGGACTCCCTCTGTTGGTGAAGGGAGTTAATGAAGCTGATCTAAATGGCAGAGACCGGCCACCTAAGGAAGAGGACTGCGATTGGACATCAGGAGTTTCTGATTGGATTTAAGGCAGCCGACTCCCTAGTTTCTTGCTGGTGATTTTTCCTGACTGTGGCTTCTGGTTTCCAGTTTGGTTCCTGCCTTCTTAAAGCTAAGTTTTCTCTGCTATTGTTCATATGAGTTTTTGTCTGGTTTACTTAGTTTTTGTGTTCAGCCAGCCCTGGCTGGGACTGGGCTGAATCCCCATTTTGTCTCTGATCAGTTGATCTCTCTTGCTCTGTCTTCAGAATATACCTGAGTGCTGATATAGTGTTTTGAAGTCTAGCGACTTCAGGGCCTTTTTCTATCAGACGTGTTGGACATTATTTTTGGCAAGGTTTTTTGCGTGATTGCAGACAGCGACTTTTCTTTCCTGTCCTTTCTAGTTAGTGAGGGCCCCATCGTTTGCTCAGCCTATCTTTCTATCTGTCTGTGTTTTCATCTTGTTTCACCGACAATACATGTTGGGGGCTGTCTATTGCTTTGGGGTCTGCTCTGGGGCAGTTTAGATTTTCCCTTTCTTTCTTTAGGCTAATTTAGTACTCTGGCCGTGACGAAGCGTCTAGGACCACCGTAGGCATGCTCCACGGCTACTGCTAGTTGTTGTGGATAGGATCAGGGGTCTGCAATCCGCTAGTTACCAACCTCTCTGGTTTTCTGGGCTTAGCTTGCTTTTTGTTTTTTCCTCCTCGGTGACTCATTCATAACAGTACCCCACTTGCCTGTGTCATCCTGCTGGCTCTGTAACTAGATCCTTTTCCTCATGAGTCTTGTAATTCCACACTTGGGAAAACCTGTCTTGTCTCTTTCTCTTCCTGATGGACTAAAATTGAGTCTGCTCTCCCCTGAATTCATGGAACTTCCTCCCACTATGGTCTCTACTTTAAGTTTACCCTCACAATGTCTTTGTGCCTGCTGTCTGTGTTACTGAGATTTCACTTTTCACCTACATTATAAACAAAAGTGCAAAAGAAGACAGTAACATCTTGTGGCTGTTGGTTAGTATTAACAGTTGTTACCTCAAGAAAACATATCAGGAACCAAACATTGTTCACATTCGACATAATCTATACCACACTTGTATTGATGTCTTCAAGGAGGGACATGGCAGCTAGTCTACCTCCTCACACTCCTCCATTCTTTAATAATGGTCATCCTCGACCATTCAGGAACCTATAAGACACCAATGCAACACCACACAAAAAAACATTAATAACTTGCTTCTCTGGAAGGCAGATGTTTTCTTTCCTGTTTGTTTGACTCAGCATGACCCCAGTCCTACAAACTAGGTTTGACCCCAGAACCAAGTGTCCATGTCCATATGTAACAGAGGTCTTTGGGACAACATAGTAGCAGCCCTTTTTGTCCAAGGGCATAGTCCTCAAGGTTCCTGACCTTGCTGGAAAACCATGTCATCAGTCCCCCCACTCCCCAAACATTGGTCTTTATAACCAGCACACAGTCCATGGGAGGTACAGTCCTTTGTTCCCCATCAGTCCACAGGGTGGGAACAGACTACACAGTCCTTATTTAGGAATGAGCACAGTCCTCAGCGAAGGGTGTGCAACCCTCTCGCAGCTGCAAAGTCGTTCAATCCAAGGCATAGTTCCTCCATCCTTTTTAAGGGAGAAAAACAACAACAGGCCTTAGAGCTAAAAAGGTTCCATCAGACCTTTTTTTTATTATTGCAAACAGAGTTGGGACACCTCAAACTTGAGTCCTTAAGACCCAACTGATCTCTCCAACTGGGCCAATTTTCCTGGCTATTCAGCCTACTTGGGGAAACTGTAGAGGCACTTCTGCTTATGGCAACTTTCTGTCTTCCCTCTCACAGGTCTCTCGAGTCTCGAACTGCAGAAATTCACCCCAATATTCCATAGCTTGGTTCATCAGCCTTATCAATTCCTGTTCATGCCTCATCTGGCACACTGTGATCACCCCAACAGTAGATACGATATTCATAGACCACCAGTGCCTTCTGTGTCCCCTCTCCACGGCCTCATCCCACCACCTTCCAGGTATTCGTCGTCACCATGACTCCTGGGGTTTCGAACCGGATCACATCCTCTTGCTTTGCCTCCTTGCATAGGACCACCTACCCTTTTACTTCACCACTTGCCCCAAATTGCTTAACTGCCTCTCAATCAGTATCCTCTCATAAGCTCCTTCCTCCACATGTGCTTCTGAGAAAATGGCACTGGTTGCTCACTTATTACGTGCGTCCTGTGGGTTTGGCTCCACTTCTTCATGGGCTGGATTTCTTAAGCATCTGATGCGTCATACTTCACTCCTGGTGATCCCGCTTTCAGCCATGTCTTCTGCCTTAACCGTCTTCCACCCAATGGGTCCCGCCTAACACTCTGCCACACCCTCCTTAGGTACACACCTCCCACTCTGGGCTGGATCCTGGCTGCAAGACACATCCTTCTACTGATCGTCACCCTTGGAGGTCTGGACACATTTTCATGCTCTGTGGCACTGTTCACACCCAGGATAGGTGGTCTTTCTTCTTTTCACTGCCACTGTCGCCATCTTGGTGTCCATGCAGGTGGACATCTTGGGCTGCATGTGTTCTGGCGCTCTCTCTCTTGTGTCACAGGTCTTCTGTACCCTGTTCTCTTAATGCAAGGACCTCGCATCCTGCCGACTATGCCAAATGTAACGGAGAGCAAGGTGATCGTAATGTCAAAGCCTTGCTTCTTTTCCCCCCCGGCCTGCTTCAGGCAATTGTGTACTGTGGAGTTGCATTTGCGACAAAGTTTTGAAATGTAAGATTTCCAGAGTATCCATTACTGCACTGGGTGTAGGACCGTCTTGTTTATTCCTGTCAGTCAAGAAGCCAAACCAGCTGTTATAAATGGTGTTCTTTTTATGCACAAACAGGTGAACAGAAAGTAACAAGTTATGCATTTTTCATCACTTCCTATGCAGTACACCAGATCCATTCTCAGAGTTACAGTTTGAAATTTGTTTCTGACAACAGGTATGGCAGAGTGATGAGCAGAGATCTTATCCCTTTAGTGACTGAGCCAACTTTGACCTTAATGACAAGCCAATTTTTACAATTCTGACCACTGTCAATTTATGAGGTTATAGCTCTGGAATGCTTAAATATATCCCACTGATTCTGATTCGTGACATATTGTACTTCATGTTAGTGGTAAAATTTCTTCAATATGACTTGTGTTTATTTATGAAAAAAATGTAAATTTGGCAAAAATGTTGAAAATTTTTCAATTTTCCATCTTTTAATTTTTGTGCCCTTAAATCAGAATCCTGTCACCAAAAATAGTTAATAAATAACATTTACCACATGTCTACTTTGCATAAGCACAATTTTGGAAACATAATTTTTTTGTTTAGGATGTTATGACCGGCGATTTCTCATTTTTCCAAAAATTTTCAAAACCATTTTTTTATAGGGACCACCTCACATTTGAAGTGACTTTAGGGGGTCAATATGACAGAAAATATCCAAAAGTGACACAATTCTAAAAACTGCACCCACATGTGCAAAACCACATTAAAGAAGTTTATTAACCCTTCAGGTGCTTCACAAGAACTAAAGCAATATGGAAGGAAAAAAATTAACATTTAACTTTTTTCACAAAAACTTACTTTATGTTCAAACTTTTTATTTTCACAAGGGTATCAGGAGAAAATGGACCACAAAATTTATTGTGCAATTTCTCCTGAGTATGCCGATACCCCATACTTGGGGGAAAGCCACTGTTTGGGCACATGGCAGAGCTCAGTTGGAGGGAGAACCGCTTGACTGTTGGAATCGATGGCAGGCACCATATCGCGTTTGGAGACTCCCTGATGTGCCTAAACAGTGGAAACCCCCAATTTTAACACCAACCCTAACACAGCCCTAACCCCAACCATAACCCCAGCACACCCCTAACCTTAATCCCAACCCTAACCACAACCATAATGCCAACACAACCCTAACTACAACCTCAACCCTAATCCCAACACAACCCTAACCCCAAACCTAACCCCAACACCACAACCGTAACGCCAACACAACTGTAACCCCAACACAACCCTAACCCTAACTCTAACACTAGCTTTAACCCCAACACTAGCCCCAACCCTAACACTAGCTCTAACCCCAACCTTAAACCCAACACTAACCCTAGCCCCAACCCTAAACCTAACTGCAAAGAATTGAAAAAAATATATATTTTTTTTACCTAAGTGGGTGACAAAGAGTGGCTTGATTTACTATTTTATATTTTGATCACTGTAATAGGTTCTATCACAGCGATCAAAATGAACCAATAGAAAAAATTTCCTAATATTGTTGGATACTGGCCAGCAGATCTTGGCAGGCGCATTGCGCATGTGCCCACCATTTTCTTCCAGGAAGAGGATATGGAGGGCAAGAGGATGGAGCAGAAGGGTCTGGGGATGGTGGAGGTATTGGGGGACTCCGGGGACCCTATTTATCTCTCTTCCTGGTATACTAGATATCAGAGGAGAGAGAAATTAAATGAAAATGAGACTTTTTTGTGATCTCTGTTATTCGGTGATTAAAAGGCAATCACAAGACTGGGGACGGTAAAAACTGACCTGAATCATGTTCTCTGTGGTCTCAGCTACCCCCAGTAGCAGAGACCCTGGAGATTTTCTGAAGCTGGAGGGCGCTATACACTTATTTCTCTGTGCCATTAAAAAGTGACACTGAGGAATAAGTACTCTTAGCTGGAAGCTGGCGCCGTTAAAAAAAGTATTGGCGGTCATTAAAGGGTTAAATGCCTGCATTTTCCTTAGGGGTAGGGTCATACGGGTCCATGTGTGTCACTATGCCCTGATACTCTGATACTCTGTGTCCTTGTTTATATCAGTACCTTGCAGGGTACCTCACTTGCCTGTGTCATCCTGCTGCCTCTGTAACTAGGTTCTTTTCCTCATGAGCCTTGTAGTTCCACACAAGGAAAAACCTGTCTTGTCTCTTTCTCTTTCTCTTCTAGACTGACTAAAATGGAGTCCTTTCTCTCCTGAAAACACAGAACTCCCTCCCTCTATGGGCTGCACTTTAAGTTAACCATCACACTGACTTTGTGCCTGCTGTCTGTGCTACTGGGGAGATTTTACCTTTCACCTACATTCTATACAAGAGTGAAAAAGAAGACAGTGACATCTTGTGGCATTTGGTTAGTACTGCAGCCAACAGATAAATTAGCAGTTGATACCTCAAGAAAACATGTCAGGAACAAAACATTATTCACATTCAACATAATATATACCACAGTAGCATTAAGGTGTTCAAGGGGTACATGGCAGCTGGTCCACCTCCTCACAATGTCATTAAAAACTATAAAGAACTATGAAGAACAAAGATTCCTGGAAGTGATGATCTGGCCTCTGCAGAGCTCTGATTTCAACATCATCGAGTCTATCTGGAACAGACCTGATGACAAAATAGAAATATTTGTACAGAGACCGAAGGATTTGTACAAATACAGAAGATCTGTGGTTGGTTCTCCAGGATGTTTGGAGTTTTTTCCAGGAGGTCATGGAGTGGCCTAGCCAGTCTCCAGACCTTAATCCCATAGAAAACTTATGGAGGGAGTTGAAGCTCCAAGTTGCCAAGCGACAGCCTCAAAATCTTAATAATGTAGAGATGATCTGCAAAGAGGAGTGGACCAAAATGCCTCCTGACATGCGAGCAAACCTCATAATCAGCTACAAAAAACATCTGACTGCTCTGCTTGCTAACTAGGGATTTGCCACCAAGTATTGTCTTGTTTGCCAGAAGGATCAAATACATTTTCTCACTGCAAAATGTAATTACATTTATTTCATTTATACAATGTGATTTTCTGGATTTTATTTTTGATATTCTATCTCTCAATTTTAAAATTAACCTACACATAAAATTATAGACTGTTCATGTCTTTGTCAGTGGGCAAACTTACAAAATCAGCAAGTGATCAAATACTTATTTCCCCCACTGTAGAGGCACATTATATTCTACCTGTAACCAACTGCAGCTCACCTATTTCTTTGACTTGAGATCCTCTGACAGAGAAGTATTCTTTCATCCTAAACTGCCCGGAGCAATTTTATGCTACTCAGCAGCACTGTATATTGAAGAGAATTATTTTTTATAACGGGTGGATTTATTAGGGAAGACAGATTTTTTTCCTACCCCATAATCATGAAGTACTGCTTTACATAAAACTCATAAATATAGGATTTAAGGGTGATTTAACATGTACATTCCAGACAAACCCTTCATATGGTTTTCCAGAGGTGGGTTTATCTTCTTTTTCCATTTTGTCTTGCTTTCATGTCCTATCAATCCTTCTCCTCCTGATTTCACTCATGAATTCTTAACAGCTCTGTGATGGGAGAGACCTTGGCATGAATGCTACACTACATTATGTTTGATCTTCACTGTGACCCCAGCTCCAGTCGCTTCAGTCGTTAATCTCTGCCAGTGTTGTTAATCTTTCCAGCTGCTTCCTGTCTTTGTGATGCCCTCCCGGAGCTGTGCAGCTGAAGGTTGTCATTGCTGGCTCATAGGTGTCCTAATCAGCATACAGCAGTGACTGCAGATGTTTCTGAAGTCATCTTTTTAATGAGATTGTTGCTTGCTCAATGGCACAACTCTACAGTGGGGACTAGCAATTACCTTGTGATGTACTGTATATTAACATATTGCTGGTAGGGACACTGGCTGAAATGATGACTACTGACACACGGCAAATTATTCAGACTAACACTGGCATATTGTTATGATGCACTCCATAAAAGAGAAACTGATGTCAGACGGAGAGATCATAAAGAAATCTGTGCATGTCCATTAGATTGTGGACCAAAGCGTAAACTTACTAGCCCTGATTGCCTTCCATCACAGGTGTGTAAATAAGGATCAATGACCCAACAGAATGCAACAGCTCATTCATAACATTAAAAACGTTTTCTACAACTAATTTAACCCCCTTTCATTTGTCCTAACTCTTCCTAACTAACACTTTTCTAATACACTTTTATTACCTGCGCTGCCCTTGTAAGCTCATCTCTCTGTATGTCATATATTCTTCTGTTGTAATTCTGGCTATGCTACTTGCCATCTGGGGACCGGAATTGGATGAACAGAGCATTGCACGCCACTGGTGGGAGCGGGGCTATGTCTTGATGAGTGACAGCAGTCTGTGTACGCATGCTCAGATTAGACTTCACTCTCCTCTCTGCCTAAATGCTGCTTTGAATTGCAGTCTGTTCAGCTGACAAGCCCTGCGATGTGCTGATCATTAGAAAGTATATCACAGGGCTTGTCAGCTGAAAGCACTTCACCTCAAAGCAGCAGTTACAGTGCTATGCGCAGTGACTGAAGCCACGCTCACATAGGGAATAGAGATCCATTTTTCACAGGTGCCACACATTCAATAACTTTAGCGTGCACCTTCCAAACACTATTAACCCACAGATTAACCCCCCTGTCTGCAGGTCAATACCGTTAGATAACATCACAGTTTCCCTTTAAAAATGAAGCATGCCTTACCTGCATACTAGGTGTGAATATGACAGGTGAGCTTTATGCCGTAAGCGTTAACATTTTACTTAAACTCTTCTATTAGTTGTGTTATTCTTCTGTCGTAATGATAAGATTGACGTATTTCACTGAGAATTATTTTTTATACAGTTTTGTGTTGACTTTCTATTTCACATTAACTGACTCCTCGTCTTTGTCCTGAAGCAAAAATACATTTCCTTTTTAAGCTTTTGATGATAAAAATCTCATCTAAATCCTCATAAATGATTCTTTATTATACCTATATTAATAATGAATAAATGTCTTTTGAATACCACTGCTCTTTTGCATTAATAGGGCCAAATGTATTATAGATAACCTTTTGATTTAACAGCACAAACTGTGAAACAATATTAAAACTGAAAAAAAGCTAAGCTTACACAAGTCACTAAGGTCAAAATTATAAACATTTTTTCATCTCAGTTTATAATAGTGCCACAATACCTAGCGACTAACCAGCTTTTTACTTCTTTCTCTGGATTTTAAAGGCAATTTACAAATTTAGCAAGGAAATTGCTTTTCTTTGAAGATGAACTAAACTTCCAAAGTGAAGTCATACATATTAAATATTATGTTAACTTATAGCCATAAATTCATGCCTTGCTAAGTGATGAAAATTTATGGCTCCATCAGTTCTTTTACATATCATCATACTGACTGTGATAATCTATAATCTAGTGTGGAATGAATGCATTATATATGGGCAAAGTCATTCTTTATTCATTCTAATTCACATTTAGCTTTTTAAAGGAGTTTCCCAGAATTGACAATTATCTCCTATCCTAGGCATTAGGCGTTCGACCCCCAGCAATCTGACATTTGTCAGCAACAAAAGTTGATTTTGAGGGGGCGTGGCCTGCTTGCTAATGGCACCGGTCACTTAGCTGCTGAGCTCCAGCCACTTCGACTCCTAATCGGCTCATTGCGGCTCGCCAGCGGCACCAATCTCTCTGCACACGGGGGGGGAGTGCTGCGGAGGTATCCAGGATCGTAGCATGCCAAGGGGAAAATCCCAGAAGAAGCCGTCCCCGGCGAAAGTTACAGACTTCTTCTCCAGCACGGGGCGAGGGAAAATGGCGGCAGCATCCTCCTCCACAGCTTCCTCACGCTCATCCAGGAGGGGATCCACAGCAGGCCCAGACTTGGACACAGACGCTGCAGATATACCGCTTACCAAAGGTACAATGCAGAAACTGCTCAGTGCCCTCCGCTCATCACTGCAGCAGGATTGGAAAGATATGGTGGCTGAGCTGAGGGGAGATATCACTGCCATAGGCAGCCGTACAGCACATATTGAATCTAAAATGGGGGAGCTGACAAAGTCACACAATAGCCTCATTGATGCCAATGCAGCACTGGAGGAACAAGTGCAAAAGCTCCATACCAAGGTCTTGGATTTAGAGGACAGGTCCCGCCGAAATAATATAAGAATCAGAGGAATTCCAGAGGCCATACCAGACAAGGGGCTGCAGAGTTTTCTGGGCTCCTTGCTGCAGGAGCTGCTCCCAGACCTGACTGCAACTGATTTCCTGGTGGACAGAATACACAGAGTCCCTAAGCCTAAATCCCTCAGTGCTGATGTCCCTCGGGACACTTTAGCTTGCCTGCACTTTTACAAGACCAAAGAAGCCCTGCTGCAAGCCCTGAGAAAGAGACCCCCTCTGTCTGAGCAATTCTGGCACCTGTCCATTTTTCCAGATCTGTCTGCAGGAACCCTGGCAAAAAGGAGGGAATTTGCTCCTTATACCAAAGTTCTCAGGGATGAAGCTATATCCTATAGATGGGGTTTCCCTGTAAAGATCCTGCTTTTCCGAGCAGGAAATACCCACGCCTGCCATTCCCCACAGCAGTTGGCAAAGCTCCTATCCTCATGGAACTTGGCAAATCTCCCGGCCAGATCTCCAAGAGCTACAGGATCATCCCAACAGGATAAAGTGAATGAAGATTGGTCCGTCGTGTGAGTTATGTGATATGTTTGAGTCGCGGCTGAGACTTAGTTGCTACTTTTAAGGTCCGCTGGTTCTGTTCAACCAGGACCCTGAACCCCCATGGCGGTAAATTTCCACCATACCACAGGCCCCTTTTTTGGGCTTTTTTCTTTGTGGACTGATGCTCCCTACATCAGTAATGTTAGTGATGTCAATATTGTTAGTGTTATCTCTTTCCTGCCTAACCTTCCTTTTCCCCCTGCAGCTCTAGGCAAGAGACTTTTTTTTCATGTACAATGGTACTGAACTGTATGTCTATAAATGTTAGGGGTCTGAACTCGCCAGCCAAGAGATCCATGTTTTGGCGGGAAGTGGTTAAATCCAAATGTGATGTAATATGTGGTCAGGAGTCTCATCTCCTCCAAGGGGACTCGCACAGGTTAAATAATGCTAAATTTCCTTTCATACTGCTGGCTTGTGGAAAAAAAAAAAAGGCTGGAGTATTCATTTGTGTAAAAAATACTGTTGCGTTCACACTACATTCACAACATTTAGACCCTGACGGTAGATACGCCATTATTAATTGCTCCATAAATGGATCTAAGTATACTATTGCAACCGTTTACGCCCCCAACTCTGGTCAGATCAGCTTTTTGCGGAGGTTTCTTTCCAAGCTTTCATCCGTTAAAGAGGGTAAGCAAATAATCTGCGGGGATTTTAACATGGTAATGTCCAGCACTCTGGATTGCTCCAATACTGCTGTAAAGAGGAAGGAGATGAGCACAATAATTTCAGAAAGGCATCTCCATGATATATGGAGATGCCAACATGCAAATGAGAGGGACTACACATTCTTCTCGCCTCGGTTCACCTCTTACAGCAGATTGGACTACTTTCTGGTTGATAGCTCACTTATTATGGATTGCTCAGATTCAAAAATTGGACTTATAGCTTGGTCGGACCACGCCCCCATATACCTGACAGTTCAGGAGCAAAACCGCGCGCCTGTTTTTGCCCGGTGGCGCATGAATGACTCCCTCCTAGCCTGTAGACAAATCTCTGAGGAGTTGCAGGCCGACCTCGCAGAGTTTTTTAACTTTAATGATAACAAGGAGGTGACAGAGGAAACGCTTTGGTCTGCACACAAGGCCTATATTAGGGGGTCATTCATCAAAATTGCCACTAGGGAGAAAAGGAGGCGTCAGGCAACTTACAAAGCTCTACTGTCCCACATAGTACTTTTGGAAGCCCACAATAAATCTGCCCCAAACTTGTCGACATCTGACGAACTCAGGAAACTAAGAACACAGCTCCGCCAGGTGTTGATGGCAGACTATGAGAAAAACTTAAGATCCCTCAAACAGCGGTACTATGTGATGGGTGACAGGGCGGGTGCCTTACTAGCCAGGAGGGTTAAAAAACGAGAAATGCAAAATAAAATTGAATACCTCGTGATGGGTTCTAATGCCACAATACGCAACCCAACGGAAATAGCCAACGCATTCGCTGACTTTTACCAGTCTCTCTACAACCTTAAAAATGACCCCACTGCCCCAAAGCCTACCCAAACGG